>NC_068910.1:171802752-172108335 GCF_023091745.1 Budorcas taxicolor
CAGAGGAGTGCAGATGGGACTAGTGTCTGGCATGGAGGTGGGGAATCTGTTCTAAAGGTCTGGACATGCCTCCGAAGTCCGCCTTGGCCACCTCCAACCTAGGAGGCATTAAAGGAGAGGAAGAGGTGGGTGTCAGGTCACATGCCGCGTGGCTTGGCTTCCTTCAGGTTTTCGGAAAACCGAGTGAAAGAAACGTCTGCTGGGTTTTTCGAAACACTGCAACGGCGTTAGTTTGTTAGCTCATCCTCTTTAGGAACAAGGTTCTATGAAATGAAAGAACTGACACTTGGGAAAAGGAGTTGGGTCATAGAGCATCTTTTAAGGATTGCGAGTTTCCTGTGAAGAAACTGTTAGCCAGCTCTGGGGAAGAAGGAAATGCCCTCTTTTCTGATTATGAAAAACAGTACTTGGAACTTAAGTGTTCTTCCACAGGCAAAAAAAAAAAAAAAAGATACACGAGGTGATGGATGTAACTAGGTGCAGGGGTGGGGGGCCCCATATATATATAGGGTCCCATATATATATATAATTTATAGATATGAAATCACCATGGTGGACACTTAAAACATCTAATAATTTTATATGTCAATTGTACTTCAATAAGATTTTTTTTTTAAGAAAATGAAGAACAAGAAAAAAAATCAGTGCTTAATTTTACTAGATTGGGGAAAACCAGTTTCCTTGAACTTCCAGATTTGGGCCTGTTACTAATTATTCCCTGTGAATTCTAGTCTGGACCAAGCCACTACCCTGGCTTGGCACCCTCCAGATTGAGAAAAGGGGGAATGCTTGGAATTCTTTAGTAGGGAGTGGCTGCCACCCTGACATTTCTTCTAAGTTCTAAATGGGAGAGACCCTTTGTTTAAGTGATTTCTGTGCAATGAGACTCTTTTCCTCTCTTAGGTAGGCTTGAGCCAGGGAAGATAAGCTAATCTTTTCACTTGTCTGGAAGCAGCTATCTTATTTATGAATAACAGGAAAGGGGCCTTCTGGTCTGTCCCGTTTACAGCTCTTCTGTAAAATAGGACGGAATATAACTTAAAATGTCTTTTATGGTAACGTCTGTAAACAGCCTGCCTCCTGCTCCAAATATGGTTTGATTTTGAGGTTGCTGTGGAGCCCTGGGTCAGTGGGCTGCCCCCTGCGGAATAGAGGTGGCCCTGTGAGTGTCCAGAGATAGGAGTAGGACACACTGTGTGCTGAAAACTAGGGAGCTACTTTTCAAGTCACCATGTGAAGGCTTAGGTCAGAAAAAGCTCGTGCTCTGTGGCAGGACACAGGTAGACAGACACATGTTGATCAACTGGGGTGATAAGAGAGAGCTGTGGTCTCCGTCCAATTTTCAAGCATCAGGACCTCCTCAGCCAGCCCCCCAGACTCCCTCCTGGGTTCAGGCTCAGCCCCCTGCTGCCCAGATGGTCTGTGTTCAGGGAATGCAAAATGACGCCTTAGCAAAACATTTGGCAAGATAGATCCCTGCCAAAAATGCACGGCATTTCAAAGCCAAATAGAAACATCTTTGAATTATCTGTCCTTTAAAATTATTTTCTGACCAGATATTCTGGATCAGATGGGAAAGTACCATCCCTTTTTTTTTCTCTTTTCTCGTCATACAAGGTGCCTAGCTCGCCCAGTTTGCATTCTGCTTCCAGCTTTCCATCTCCTGCCAAGAGCCGTCCCACTTTGGAATGTGAAACCCTGCCAACTGCTAGGCCCGGCAATAGTCTACAGATATGTCCAATGTGATGAAGAAATGATTTGCAAAATGATGGAAAGGCCCTGTCTTCCCGTTTACAGGAACAGTTCCTCAAGTCAGGGGCTTGGGGCTTACAGACTTAGATTTGTCCCCTGCAGCCTCCCTCTGTAAATTAGTTGTCAGACATGTGAGTCAGGTGGGTGTCATCCCAGACCAACGCTTTCAGCCCCATCAATCACCAGGGTTCTGTCCCCTCTCAGTGCCCACTGCTCCCACCCTAGTCTAGACCACTGTGTCCTGAAATTACTAAACACTCTCCCTACCAAATCTGCCCATTCTGTACAAGCAGCCGGAGTGCTTTTCTAAAATGCAAATCTGAGAGATTTTCCTGGTGGCCCAGTGGTTATGAATCTGCCTTCCAATGCAAGGGACTCAGGTTTGATCCCTGCTCAGGGGAACTAAGATCATACGTGCCATGGGGCAACTAAGCCCATGTGCCACAACAAAGATGCCACCACCACCTCCACCCGCCCCCCTTCACCCTCCCCCCCCCCCCCCCCCACACACACCATGCAAATCTGAACAGCTCTCTCCTGGCTTGTTAACCAGGGCTCCTTACTGCTCTTAAAGGAACTGCTTCCTGTCCAACCTCCCCCAACTTCTTTTGGTTAATTTCTACTCATCCTTTAAGTCTCAGCTTCAACGTCACTTCCTCCTGGACAGCTTCTCTGATTCTGTGTGCTTATCGGAAGGGGATCATATGACTTTACCATGTTCCCATGACACTTCACTTATCACATAAGCTATACCCAAGTTGCTGTTTAATTGCTGATCTTTATTAAACTAAAAAAATCCATTTTAGATCAAGACCCAGGCCATACATACATACAAAAATATTAAAAAGTTTCCTAAAACTCTTATTTTGTAAAATCCTATCCTAATCCATTTAAAACAAAAGGTGGTCACATTTCACCATTGACTTTACAACCCTCAAATGGATCAGAGTTTGGGTGTGAAAAAAAGACTCTAAATTCTATAAAGGGAGAGGCTATTTCTATCTTCTTCCTGGTAATTGGAATGGAATAGGAACTTGATTGATATTTGCTGCTGGAATTATTAATAGTTACATTTAATCCTCAAAAACCCTATTAAAAAAATACAACACCTAGTATCTCCATCTATAGGTAAGGAAGCTGAAGACAGTTAGGTTAAGCAAATAATGCCAAAAGGTAGAAAGCTGGGTGGCAGAGCCAGATATTGATTCCAGGTATCTGGGCTTCAGAATCCTTACCCTTAGTCACAGAGGTTAAGAGCTCAGCATCCCTTGGTCCAGATACATATAGATGAATTGACTAAGCAAAACTGATTCCTTATAGCCACCTCAGTGAGTTCTCTGTCTCCTGACCTGCAGAGGCTCCTTGCTCAGTGTTTATGTCTATACAGAGGACAAGGCAGCTGGCAAGAGCAGCTGTTCCCCTCTGCACGTACGTGCTCCAGTCAACATCCTCAATTGTCAACAAGTTCAGCAGTAATCAGCAAGTCGGAGCATTTCATTGTCTAAAAGGAAGAGTCTAGACATCACAGAAAATGAATTTCACATTATTAAAAACTCCTTTCAGAAGGCAGCCACCTGAGATTGAGGTCTTCATTTTGACATGGATAGGAAACTGGAATAATACTTAAAGGGTCTGGATGAGATCACCTTCCTTAGAGATCAGTGCTATTTATAGGATTCTAATCTGTAAAGGCAACATTTGTGAAAAGACACAACTGAAATATTTAAATCATAAGGAGTAAGAATAGATGGGGAGAAGATTTATTTGCAAAATTTCCAAACTAATTCTGAAGTTATCAGCCCTAATTCTGAACCTTCTCTAAGTTGTGGCATTTAGAGTAATAAAGATATGGCTAGCAAAGGGGTTTGTATTTTATCTTTATTACATGAATTACATGCAAGTCACATGCAGTACACAGATGCTCTCCTGTTTGATCACCTGAGTGTGACTGTATGGGAATATTTAACAGCACTGTGGGGTGGAGTGTCCTGAGTATAGAACATCTGGGCTTTCTTTCCTGCAGTGTCTCCAACCACTTTTGTGACCTCAGCTTCATCATGAAGAAGGTGGACTGCCTGCTCCCAGTGTTAAGCAAATAGTACGAATTAACTGACTGAATGATTAAGGGAATGCACTAAAAGGCTTCTTCTAGCTTAAGAACCTTTTAGAAATGTCTCTGCCTCATTTTATCACTTTCCTACTTGGGAAATACAAAGTTGTTTCCTCTAGCAGTTCAAAACCAAAGTCTGTCTCCCTTAGGCAGGTTGAATACATGGTGTGTCTCTTTTATTTCTGTAGGGCAAATGAATTGATTTAACTTACTAGTCTGTGATGAAGCTATTTTGGAGATGGTTCCTATACACACCTAAAATAATTTTTTTTCTTCCATTTATAGAGCTATGCTTTAATGAAAAACATGCAACTTAAAAAAAATTATCTGAAATATTTTGATTCTATAGCAAACCATGAGATTGCATTTATTTCCTGTGCTTTCCTCAGTAAAAATGAAATAGCAAAATCTAGGCAAAACTCAGCTCATCAAAGATAGCTCCAATGACCTATTTTCTAAACCTGAAACCAGGACACTTGGTTTGATAAATACTACAGCACTCACAGAAACTAGGTGAATGCGTGTTTGAGATGAGGATTACCCTGAAAAATCTGTAGGCATTGGTGAAGAAAGCAAGCCTAACTGTGGCAAAGGGACAGCATCTTTATCAGAGAAAACTGACATGGAATGTGTCAGTCAGGACCTCAGCATATGGCCACACAGACTTGCCCTGAACAGTGCCAGGAGGATTGTGAACCCCACTTCAGGTGCCTACCAGGAGGGGCCATTTGGTTCCCTTCGCATAGATGACAATATCAATGATGCCCTCTGGAGTTGTTCAGTACACAACAGTACACATAGGCTCTGTTGGAAATTCCACTGGTAGGAAATTTCTTCTCTGTTGACATGATTAAAAGAGGAAGGCTGCTGTTCTTTTCCTGATCAAGGCATACCACAGACTGGATGGCACGAACGCAAATTCAACTTGTCGAAACCCTCCAGCCTATCTTTCCCCAGACGTTTTCTGTCATCAGATTGTACTTTCCATAAGTTCCTAGCACTTGTTGAAAATGCAAGTCTGTCAGCAACTCTGAATTTCTTTTTTTGAGCTTTATTGAAGGGTATTCGTACGTGCTAAGTTGCTTCAATCGTGTCCAATTCTTTGTGGACTCTATAGACTGCAGCCTGCTAGGCTCCTCTGTCCACGGTATTCTCCAGGCAAGAATACTGGAGTTGGTTGCCATGCCCTACTCTAGGGGATCTTCCTGACCCAAGATAGAACCCACGGCTCTAAATATCCTGCCACCTGGGAAGTCCACTGAAGAGTATACATTACATAAAAGGATGTTTAGGAAAAGCTGGGAAATTTTGTAGACACACTGCCTGAGCTGAGGAAAGCATTACAAGTGATGGGCACTGAAGCCCACTTGCCCATCACTTGATGAAGTGCTGAGAAAGTGTATACCTTAAGCTTCCCTGGTGGCTCAGTGGTAAAGAATCTGCCTGCCAAAGCAGAAGACATGGCTTCTATTCCTGGTCTGGGAATAGATCCTACATGCCACAGAGCAAGGAAGCCCGTGTGCCCCAACTATTGAGCCTATGCTCTGGAGCCCGGGAACCTCAACTACTGAGCCCACGTGCTGCAGCAGCTGAAGCCTGCACGCCCTAGAGTCTGTGCTCTGCAACAACAGAAGCCACCACAATGAGAAGCCCACATACCGCAACTAGAGAGTAGCCCCCAGTCGCCGCAACTAGAGAAATCCCCCACATGGGAATAGAGACTCAGCACAGCCAAATATACATATATATATATGTGGAAGTGAAAACTTCTGGCCACTTCTTGACATAACATTGGAAGCATTCTAAACTTCGAAAGTGGCTGCTGGCATTGTCAGTGTAACGTGAGCAAGAGGAATGCATTGGGAAGTGGAGGGAGGTGGTGAGGTGGGACAGGAGAGAACTCTTCCAAGAGACCTGACTCTGCCTCTGTCTCTGCCCAACTCTACAGTTAGGAGCAGGGTGGTCCCTGCAGCTCTTTGGGCCACTGGCCTCATCATGAAAGAAGAACTGTATGAAATCATCAGATGCCTCCAAGGGTCAGGCAGGTGAGGCGGATGAGTGAGGATGGCAGCAGGGGCAACAGGAAGTCACGGGTTGAGCCGCTGAATCACTGAACAGCACAGGGCCATCTGAATTAAAATTCAGGACAAAAAGCAGGTTTATCCTCAGTTTGGGCTTCCCTGGTAGCTCAGTGGGTAAGGAATCCACCTGCAATTCAGGAGACCTGGGTTCGATCCCTGGGTTGGGAAGATCCCCTGGAGGAAGGCATGGCAACCCACCCCAGTATGCTTGCTTGAAGAATCCCCATGGACAGAGGATCCTGGCCAGTCGCAGTCCATGGGGTCACAAAGAGTCGGACATGACTGAACAACTAAGCAAAGTATACATCCTCGGTTTATCCCTGGATCACCACTTGGACCTCTGCTCTGAGATCTACATCCCGAGAATTCTAAGTCCATATGAAATGAGTTAAAGAGGCCATACATCTTAGCTTGTACAGGACAGTCCTGCTTTATACCAGCTGTCTTCGCTTAATTATTACTGGCACCCTCCCTTACTTTCAATAGTGCCCAAGTTTCCATGATAAATTACATGATCATCCCAGTTAAGGGGTAATCGTCAATGACTAAATGTAAACTTTGTGGAGCAGTATTTCTCAGATCTGTCCAGACCTTCAAATGAAGTTAAGCAGGTTGGGTGGCACTGTTTTATAGGTTATTAATCTAAATAAATTTCCAAAATAGTGCAACAAAAATGGTTCAGTAAAAGCATTATGACATGAATTTTAAAATCACAGAAAATATATGCTGCTGCTGCTGCTGCTAAGTCGCTTCAGTCATGTCTGACTCTGTGCGACCCCATAGATGGCAGCCCACTAGGCTCCTCTGTCCCTGGGATTCTCCAGGCAAGAATACTGGAGTGGGTTGCCATTTCCTTCTTCAATGCAGGACAGTGAAAAGTGAAAGTGAAGTTGCTCAGTCGTATCTGACCCTCAGTGACCCCATGGACTGCAGCCTACCAGGCTCCTCCGTCCATGGGATTTTCCAGGCAAGAGTACTGGAGTGGGTTGCCATTGCCTTCTCCGGAAAATATATGAGAGGCTGCCAATTTGTGAAAAGTGTTCAGCTTCACTAGTAATCAAAGAAAGGCAATTTCAATCATAATGAGGTAAAATTTTGCCTGTAAAAATGTTTAAAAATTGTTTAGAATGACAGTCAGTGTCAGGATGGGTGTGATAGAAGGAATACTCATATATGGTTAGTGTGGTTATAAATCGGCTGAGATATTATATGATAATATCTTTTAAATGTCTCTACAATATTTATACTCCATGATCTGTTAATCAACAAATGTTTATTGAGCACCCATTACATGCCAGGCACTGAGAGACAGAGAGCTAAAAGAAATAAATACTAATTGCCCTAAAATGGAATTTCACTGTCACAGAGAAAAAGACAATACAGAAGGGAAAAAATGTAACAATTTGGATTACAGTTTGTAATAAGTGCCATTCTAAAGGAGATCAGTCCTGGGATTTCTTTGGAAGGAATGATGCTAAAGCTGAAACTCCAGTACTTTGGCCACCTCATGTGAAGAGCTGATTCATTGGAAAAGACTCTGATGCTGGGAGGGATTGGGGGCAGGAGGAGAAGGGGACGACGGAGGATGAGATGGCTGGTTGGCATCACTGACTCGATGGATGTGAGCTTGAGTGAAACCCGGGAGTTGGTGATGGACAGGGAGGCCTGGTGTGCTGTGATTCACGGGGTTGCAAAGAGTCGGACACAACTGAGCAACTGAACTGAACTGAATAAGTGCCCCCAGAGTCCCTAGCTATGACACCGAGAGCACATGGGGGTAGTGGATGTGTTGGAGGAGGATCAGGAAACAGGTTGGTCAGCTGAAGAGGGAGAGAAGAATCTAATAGGCAGAGGGAGCATCTTGGACAAGGTTTTGAGGTTGAAAGAAGCTTACCACAATTAAGTAACTCAAAGGAAACCACTGGTTGGAGCAAGAGAGTTCAGGGAAAGTGGCAAGATGAAGTGGAAAGGTGAGGAAAGGTTGCCATGAAGATCTTCATCCTAACAGCTACTTAGGGGTTATAAAAACAGGCTTTTTTTGACACTTTCTCCATGGTGAAGAATTGCATGGGGACAGGATAGAGCAGGACAAGAGTAGATACAGAGAGACTGATTAGGAACAAATTTAGCAGTCCGGGAAAGAGATGGATGTGGCTTAGGTGAGGGTTGGGGAGATAGGGTGAAATAGAAATACTGAACATATATTTCCATGATCAAATCAACTGGATCTGGTGACTGAATAGATGGAGATAGTGAGGGAGAGAGAGACGTCACTAAGTTTCCAGGTTGTTATCACAGGGAATTTAGTGCAAAGGTGATGTCTCTTTACTGAAATGGGCAGTTAGGAGGAGGGAATTTGGGCAGGGGGGCAGAAAGAAGGGAAACATTGACTCCTTTTTGGACATTTTCTGTTTGAGATGGTATAAGACATACAAATGGAGATCACAAGAAGGTGTTTGGCTATGCAGGACTGGAGCTTAGAAGGATGATCTGGGGCTGGTGATGTAAATACGGGAGCTGCGGCTTATAGATGTGAAAGTTTGGAATATGTGACATTGGAGACAAACAGAGAGAGTGAGAAGAGACAAGTCTCTAGCCCTGGGAACTCCAGCATTTATAGATCTTACGGTAAGAAGAATGGGGTTTATAAGGAAGACAAGGAAGAGAATGGGAGGGGAGACAATAGTTACTCTTTAAAAAATGTAGCCTAAGGACACAGAAATGAGGATATGGATTTACACGTAAAGATGCTCATTGTGGCGAATACAATAGTGACAAATTAGCTTCAACCTAAATGTCAGAAAACTGAAAGATGTTTAAATAAATTGTGACACATTCATTCTGTGGAATAAATGCAGTCAAGTAAGATGCTTTTCAAAACTATAACATTAAATGAATAAAGGAGGGTATACTATTATACACACAATGTGATCCACATTTTAAAAAATTAAATGGATATATACCTAGAAAAAGATGTAGCCAAATGTTAATGGTGGTTAACTCTGGAAGGCAAAATTGCAGGTGACTTTTTAACATTTGTATCTATTTGTATTTTTCAATTTCTTTACAATCATCATGGAATAGGTTGTATCATTTTTTCAAACTAGAAAACAAATTACGCATATTTATTTTATTTAAAATGAATTATTCTAAATTTGTTAAAGAATGCCATTTAAATGATTGATCCAATGAGATAGAATTTATTTATATAAATTCTGTGATGAATCTTCATATAAAATAATTTTATAGTTTTATAAATTGCTTATTTAATTAAATAATAAGCAAATGAAAATAAATTTAACTAATTAATAAATAATGAGTAAATAAACTCCAGGAGACAGTGAGGGATGGGAGGCCTGGGGTGCTGCCATCCATGGAGTTGTAAAGAGTCATATACAACTTAGTGACTGAACAACAAAATGGCTTATTAATATAAAATCTTTGAACATAAGATTTTCTTTCAAAATACAGATTGAATCAGCACACTTCTGAAAAAAAAAGTTTGAGACCATAATGAATGGAAGCAGGGAGGGGCTGGCAAACTTTTCCGGTAGATGGCTAAGTAGTAACTGTTTTTGACTTTGTGACTCATACAGTCATACTGAATGTTACTTTTTTTTTTTTCCTAAGCAACCCTCTAAAAATGTAAAAACTCCTAGTTTTCCAGCCATACACAACCAGGTTGTAGGCTTGATCTGGCCCACAGACCATAGTTTAATGACCTCTGGAGTAAAGGATGAATATGCTAAGAACAACACATAACGGACTTCTTGGGTGGTCCAGTGGTTAGGAACTGCCTGCTAATGTGCAGGACACAGGTTTGATTCCTGGTCCTGGAGGATTCCGCATGCCAGGGACAACTGGGCCTGAACACTACAACTACTGAGCCCATCACCTAGAGCCCAGTGTTCTGCAGCAAGAGAAACCACTGCAGTGAGACACCTTCAGGCAACAGAGGACAACCAGCGCGGGCAAAAAAAAAAAAAAAATTTCGAAAATTAAAACAAACTAAAACATTAAAAAAAGAACAGCACATAACTACTTTCTCATTAAAAACTAACATAATATTGGGATTGAATGTTCAATTGTTAAAATCCTAGAACCAGTTGGGATCTATTTTCAACAGGAAGCAGAATAAACAGAAAAGATGCAAAAGTGCATCTAGCGTGTGTGCGCCCAGTCGTGTCTCACTCTTTGCAACCCCGTGGACTGTCCGTGGGATTCTCCAGGCAAGAAAACTGGAGTGGGTTGCCATTTCCTTCTCCAGAGGATCTTCCCGACCCAGGGATTGAACCTACATCTCTTGCATCTCCTGCACTGGCAGGCAGATTCTTTACCACTGGAGTCACCTGGAGCAAACTTTAAAAAGAAAGTCTTTATCTTTTTTAATGGAAACTGAACCTATACAAATACATCACAACGTTGGTAGTTTTACCTAGAAAGTAAAAGCTAAAGAAGAATTTCTTATAAAATAAATCTTTTCATCATTCTATAATCCTAAGTTTTGGTGCCATGAGGGGAGTCTTGCTGTTATATCCAGGAATCTATTCATTTGTTCAAATCATAAACCTGGGAGCCATCCTTGTCCCTCCCATCTGTGCTTCACCTCCAGTCACCAAATGATGGAGCTTCCCTGGTAGATCAGCTGGTAAAGAATCCATCTGCAATGCAGGAGATCCTGGGTTGATTCCTAGATCCTGGATTGATTTCTAGAATCTGCAACATATTTATTCTAAGGTTATATTATCTGAGCTTCTCTGGTGGCTCAGATGGTAAAGAATCTGCCTGCAGTGCAGGAGACCTGTGTTCAATCCCTGGGTTGGGAAGATCCCCTGGAGGAAGGCAGGGCAACCCACTCCAGTATTCTTGCCTGGAGAACCCCCATGGACAGAGGAGCCTGGCCGGCTACAGTCCATGGAGTTGCAAAGAGTCAAGCACAACTGAGCAACTAAGCATAGCACAGAGTGCTGTTAATGCTCCAAGCAGATCCGTGTTCCTGGCCCCTACACCCACCCCCCAGCTGCTGGGAATATTGGCTTATGAAGGCTCACAGCTATCCTCTATGGTGCAATTTATCCCTCTGCCTTCATCAGGCCAGGGATAGACCATCTGATCCACATGCTACTTGGCATTTCTCCTGCCCCATCCTGCTCCTCTCACTTTCTTACAGGTTTATCCCTTAATAAACCACTTGATACGAAGAACTGACTCATTGGAAAAGATCCTGATGCTGGGAAAGATTGAAGGCAGGAGAAGAAGGGGACGACAGAGGATGAGATGGTTGGATGGCGTCACCGCCTCGATGGACATGAGTTTGAGCAAGCTCTGGGAGTTAGTGATGGACAGGGAGGCCTGGCGTGCTGCAGTCCATGGGGTTACAGAGTCAGACACAACTGAGTGACTGAACTGAACTGATCTGAAATCACCTGCACTCAAATTCTTGTCTCAGACTCTGTTTCTAGGGAACCTGACCTAAGACATCAAGATCCCATGATTCTGCTTCTTAATATATTTGGCTTTCTGACCACTACATGTGCTTGGAAAAAGGAGACAGGACTGGGTTATTCTTATAATTTTATTCTAATCCAGGAATACATTTCAAAATTTACTGTATGACATCAATAACTGTTATGAATACCAGGAAATAGTTCTTATAAAATATGTAGTAATGATCCAGTAAACAAAAACACCCATAAGGACAGACAAAGAGCATAGGAGAGATTTAGCTTTTGATTGATATTACTAAATAGAATTATTGCTCGTATTATTTGTACTAGTGAGTGGAAGTAGCTCACTCCAATATTATCAGTTTTGCTAATTGTTATTGATTATATTTTAAAAACTGTACTAATAACCAATAGCCTATAAATAATCTTTTATTATAAGGCTTTTCCACTTTATTATACTGTAATAGTTTCCTTGGTCCTTAATATGATGTGATTATTTGCTGACTTGGAAGAATACCTTTATTAGAATATGCATATGTGTTCAATTTATCTTCTCAATTACACCTACATCAAAACCTTCCAAATCAAGTTTGCAAAAACAGACAAACAACAGAGCCTATATGGCTTGTGATCTCCTGCACTATTGCATCTGGTTAATGATGACAATAACCTTCAAGAATAAGCAATCGAAGGGTTCTGTGTGTGGCTCCCAGGGAAATGCGCACTGCAGTCCAAGGGCTGGATCCAGAGCAAGGTGAGAGCTGGAAGCACGAGGAACACAAATCCCCTGCAACATCCAGGGAGATGGTACACGAAAGCACAGAGTTTCACCAATAGAAAGTTAACCGTTTTTCACTCTTTCCTTTAAAGTGATTTTACTTTTCTTATTCTGGAAGAAGGAAATCAGCTGCTTCTCTACTTTCTCAATGAAATACATTTTGCTTCAGGTTATTCATAGTTACTCTCAACTGACAAATCTATTATGAAGAACGAAATCGACCATTCTTTCGTTTGATAATCACTGAAACTGAGTGTTTAGTGCTCAGGTAGCCATTAGCTCAGTTGGTAAAGAATCTCCCTGCAATGCAGGAGACCGCGGTTTGATTCCTGGGTTGGGAAGATCCCCTGAAGAAGGGATAGGCTATCCACTCCAAGATTCTTGGGCTTCCCTTGTGGCTCAGCTGGTAAAGAATCCGCCCGCAATGCGGGAGACCTGGCTCAATCCCTGGGTTGGAAAGATCCCTGGAGAAGGGAAAGGCTACCCACTCCAGTATTCTGACCTGGAGAATCCCATGTACAGTCCATGGAGTCACAAAGAGTCGACAGCAACTGAGTCACTTTCACTTTCACTTTTCAGCCATTATCAGTGAACAAATTGCTCATCAACAGAGACTCAAATGCTCTTTTCCCTCCTCACTTATTTCTTGGGTTCAAAAGAAAACAAAAGAGAAACCTCTGAGTATGCTGTTATTTAAATAGAGGCAAGTCCAGATTACTCCTGGGATTCCCAGATGGTATAGAATCTGCCTGCAATGCAGGAGACCCAGGTTTAATCCCTGGGTCAGGAAGATCCCTTGGAGAAGGGAATGGCTACTCACGCCAGTATTCTTGCCTGTAGAATTCCATAGACAGAAGAGCCTGGTAGGCTATAGTCCATGTTGTTGCAAAGATTCAGACACAAGTGAGAAACTAACACACACACACACCAGGTTATATTCCAATGCCTATAATGAGTCTATTTCCTGGGAATTTCTTTTCACTCTCATCAAATAACTTCAATGAATGATAATCACATTCCTCAACCTGAACATGGGCATCTCAGACTCCTGAGCATGGGCTCAGACTCCTCTCCCCCCCTCAGTGGAAGAGTCAGGCTCTCCCTCATGTGGATCTGGACACAGGGCTGGAGGGTGGCTGGGTTGGTCTGATCTGGCAGGGGTGGACAAGGGACAGAATCTGGGTCTAGACTCTCGTCCAAGGCACAGTCACTTGGCCACCACCTCCAGGATTTTATACCACCTCTGGCTTCCCAATGAGTCAGCAGGTAAAGAATCCTCCTGCAATGCAGGAGATGCAAGTGATGAAGGTTCAATCCCTGGATTGGGAAAATCCCCTGAAAGAGGGAATGGCAACCTGCTCCAGCATTCTTGCCTGAAAAATCCCATGGACAGAGGAGCCTGGCGGGCTACAGTCCATGGAGCTGCAAAGAATAAAACAAGACAGCATGCACACATACCACCTCTACTCTAACTTATACAATATTTTATGCTAAATCAATTGTTCAATTACATTCATTGAAAGGAGAAACTTTATATTACTATGATAAATGGAGTATAAGTATTATGTGCTGAAATAGAAGTAAAGTATACACATATGACATTTTATCAACTTAAAAATAATTTTAACACCTCTGAAATTGAGATGTATCTTAGAATTAATGGCATCTTACAATTATAATTGGCAACATCATATTTTAGTAGCACATAAAATAATGATGTGTTTTACTTATCAGTGATATATTACATTTGATGAAATATAGTAAATTCTATAAAAACAATGTTATTGAACTTTTAAAAATGAAAAGTAAAAGTGACAAATGAAAAACAGAATAAATCAAACTGACTTATAAAATGTGTGGCTGGGGATTTCCCTGGTGGTCCAGTGGCTAAAACTCTGCACTTCCAATGTAGGGGGCCCAGGGTTCCATCCATGATCAGAGAACTAGACCCCACATGCCACAACTAAGAGTTTGCATGCCACTACTAAAGATCCCTGCATGCCACAACAACAACTGAGGATCTCAGGTGCTGCAACTAAAACCCAGCACAGCTAAAAAGCAAATAAATAAAATGTATGGTTGAATATAAGTTTCTTGTTGATTATAATGGAACTTTTGGATCAAAATAACTAGAAATCCTAACTGGATTTCTAGTTAGGATTTCAGACAAAGATAACGATCCACATCAACGAGACAAACCTGTTAGCTTCCATATTAACCCACTAAAAATGTGAACTTGCATTGGGACATGGCTATGTGCATGCTTGCATGCTAAGTTGCGTCAGTAGTGTCTGCCTCTTTGCAACCTTATGGACTGTAGCCTGCCAGGTTTCTCCATCCATGGGATTCTCCAGGCAAGAATACTGGAGTGGGTTGCCATGCTCTTCTCCGGGGGATCTTCCTGAGCCAGGGATTGAACCTGTGTCTCTTATGTCTCCTGCATTGGCAGGTGGATTCTTTACCACTAGCACCACCTAGGAAGACCAAGGATGTGGTTAAAACAGCTCAAAAATATTCAACTATTTTATCTGTTATATTTAAGTGTACATATACATACTCAGCAACTTTAGGAGGTGATATTTCAACATATCACTTAATAAAACACAGAGGTACCTGTAAAATTCAGCATGTGGGAGACCTTCCCTCTTGATGTAAGTCATGGTTGTCTATGCTTCTAATGGGCACGGCCGAGGGTTCCATTATTGAGGCCTTAGAACACTTATGATTATGCCTGAGCACTGCACCCCTGATTTATGAGGTCTAGGTAAGCTTGAGTCCCGTGACAGCACTACCTTTGTTTCATCCTAAGCAATATTCTCTGAAATTACAGGTTTTATGTGCTCATTCCCTTCTGCCAAATATATATGAATGTAAATACAAGACTGTCAAAAGACATTTGTCTGAGTATCACCTAAAAATTACTGTGTATCACACTTCGGGCAACACTCATCTTGATGGAACACCAAGTAGAAAGGACTCAGTGGAGACAGGGACAGTTGGGTTACAGCTAGAACCAGGAGGGTCAAGTGGGGTGAAGAAGGCAATTAGGAGGCAAAAAGCCTGCAGGAGCTGTCCAGGACCTAGATCTCTGGAGAAGGCCTGGAGTAGGGAGGTGCTACCTTCAGAAGACAACAGCATTCATTTTTCTATTTCTATGTTCATTCATTGAAATATCTACCATGTACCAGGCACTGTGCTGGGTTCTAGAAAGAAATTGTTGAAAGAGGTCAAATAGCTCACAGCGTAGAAAGGAAATGAACAGCAGTGATTACAGTTGGGTTTCAAAGTATTAGGGTGGGTGTAGACAAAGAGTATAATGGAAAAAAGTATTGGAAAGGGGCATTTAACTCAATGTGGACCACCCAGGGAAGTCTTCCAGAAGGAGTGGTGCTTGAATTGAGTCTTGAGGTGTAACTGAAAGTTGCTGAAATCCTCCAGATGCCAAATGACAGAAAGATACCCCCATCTCAGACAACAGCGTGGTCAAAGTTTAGCAGTTTGTTAAGAAAGCATGATCTGTCACCCACAAATGAGATATGTTAATATAACTGGAAAAGAGAAAGTGAATATCAGAGGATGGTAGAGAAAGAAGCTGGAAATGGTAGGAAATCACAAGCTGGATGTGAAGGATACTGAACTTGACCTTGAAGATCACAGAGAGACCTGAGGGATTTTAAGCCAGAAATGGTTGGATGATATGTGCGTTTTATGTGTTGACTGATGCTGAGGAAAAGTAAATTCTGTATAAAACATAACCTGAAGGCCTTAGCCAGAGAGCTAGGCAGTCAGCACGCAGAGATCTGTGTCATGTGCAAAACTGAAGTATGATCAGGACACAGGACTGTGGGCTGCTGGAAGGGTGTGAAAGGGCAGATGATTAGCGCTGCGGATGTGAGGTGCTGAAGGAGCCCCACATAGGCAAGAGGAAATCTCCCAGGTGAGAATAAGAGTGTGTGAAGAAAGGAAGAGAAGGAGCCAGTGCTAACTTTCACAGTGAGCCTAGAGGGCTGGCTGAACCTCCAGCAGATGACCGTGACAGGGAAGGCTGGAGAGTGCTGGAGGCATTCCCTCTCTGTATATCCGGAGATAACCCATTGTATCAACTTTTACTTATATATCTACATTTTATTTATATATATATATTTTAAGTTTTTATTGTGCAAACACTTCAAACTTTTACATAATCAAGTAGCACAACGAACCCCAGGTATGCATCACCCGACTCTAACAATTATCAGCCCACAGTAATCTTATTCCCCCTATTAGCCTTCCACTGGATTATTTTTGAAGCAAATCCCAGACATCATACCTTTTTAAAACAATTATATTTATCCTTAACCCAAACCTGTGTCAAAATCATAGGATATGACAAACTTTGTGCTATGGCTAATTAAAAAACACTGAAAATTAACAAATACAGAAGCAAAGTCTACTCTCTAGTAAAGAGAAATTAATAATAACACAATATAAACATGATGATCAGTTATTTAGAGAAAGGGGTAAAACAGAATAATTTAGAAATAATGCTAATCCGGTAAGCAAAGTTACTAGTAAAATCCTACAACCTGAATTAAACTAATGAGGTTAAATATATGCGCAGGAAACAGAAGAAAATTGATTTGAAAATGTGTATACTAAAGCATCAAAGAAATAAGCTATTAAACTGGAAAAGCAGAAAGACCTGGGCTGACAGTGGGATAGGGAAACAGATTAAGTGTAAGTTGGAATGTAGCCTAGCTCATTTAAAAGAGAGCCCAATTAATTCTTTCATGCAATAATTACTGAGCGCCTACCACGTGCAGGGCACTGTCGTGTCTCTGGAATGTTACCAGCCTTTAGTAAACCATCTTCGCTGCTTAGAGGAGGTAACAAGTGACCCAAGGGCAAGCAGCTGCGTGTACCTGATTCTGCCTGAACCTCATCCAGATTCTTTATTAAACACCTGGCTTCTTGAGAAATAGAGGCAACTGGAAGGGGTTCAAAGGAGTGGAAAAGAAAATAATTAGAGGAAGAGGTTGGTTTTAACAGAAGGATCAAAGGAACCAAATATTGGGAACTTGGCTAAGCTGGGGGCTCAGGGAAAAACATGAGCTATCTGAGGCATGTAAAGAGTGAAGCTACATAAGGAATATTGAGGTGGTGCAGAGGGCATAATGGAGAGCCTCGGACAGAGGAAGAGAGGGAAAGGCCGCGGCCAGGGGCAGGATAAGGCACTCAGGAGGCCCAGGGCTACAGACAGCACATTCTGACATCAAGTGGGACTCTGTCCAATGGATACAGAGCATGGGCACTATTTTTAACCTTTCAACTTTAGAAAAGAAACCGTTCTGAGTCACTGCTAACCCTGATGTGCAGCATGGGAAGGGAGAGGAAAAGGTATTTTCTCTCAAATGTAATTCATAGATAAGTTCTAATGCTTCTCACTCCCACGATGGTTTCTCCAGTCAGCAAAAGTCTTACCAGGGACGGCGGAAAGACAGAGTATTAGTTCTCTGGTTAATGTTTTACCTTTTCACTTAAGGTCTTAGCGACCTTATTTTGGCAACTTTTTTGGTTCTTGATCAGTTTCTTTCATTCAGACTCTGGGTCTTTATTTTTGTGGAAGGAATTACTTTTTAAAAAATTTTAAAATACATCATAAATACAAATCAGGGTCTACAAGCATTTATGTAGAGTTTAAAGAATAATGATGAGATGAACACCAGCATTTCCCATCTCTCCAATTAAAGTCAGATCCTTCTTTGAGGCCCTCTGGGTATCACACCTTGATCACTTTTCTTCCTCTGTCTCTTCTTTCTATTCCTCAACATTATCCTAAAAGTTAGCTTAACCCCTTCCTTAACATTTTACGATAGGGTATGATCCAGAACTTAGCTAAACTACTCCAAGGTATTGCTACCTCAGCATCCAATGTTTTGGCTAAGAGGCCTGTGGAGGGGGTGGGGGGTGGGCTTAAACTGATGCCAGCCCCTCGTGTCATCAAGCACATTCCCTGAATAACAGCTTGCAGACTCACAGCAAATGTCCGCTCCTGATATAACTCCCCAGCAGCCAGTGATATGTCGTCTTTCACCTCCCAGGGCTTTCCCCTTGTGTACCCCTTAGATAAGACCCCCAGGAGCTTACCAAAAAAGCAAAAGTGAAGTCACATAGTTGTGTCCAACTCTTTGCAACCCCATGAATTGTAGCCTATGAGGTTCCTCCATCCATGGAATTTTCCAGGCAAGAGTACTGGAGTGGGTTGCCATTTCCTTCTCTAGGGGATCTTCCCAACCCAGGGATTGAACCCGGGTCTCCAGCATTACCAAAACCCTGCTCCTTTTGGTTCCAAATAAGGCTTATTACTGTCATCATGTCTCTGGGTGTATCATGGTCTCATGGTGGGCTCTTCTCCACTCTCAGGACAGCACTGCTGCTGCCAAGTCTCTTCAGTCGTGTCCGACTTTGTGTGACCCCACAGACGGCAGCCCACCAAGCTCCTCCATCCCTGGGATTCTCCAGGCAAGAACACTGGAGTGGGTTGCCATTTCCTTCTCCAATGCGTGAAAGTGAAGTTGCTCAGTTGTGTCTGACTCCTAGCAACCCCATGGACTGCAGACCACCAGGCCCCTCCGTCCATGGGATTTTCCAGGCAAGAGTACTGGAGTGGGTTGCCATTGCCTTCTCCGCAGGACAGCACTACTGAAGGCCAAACGGACTCAATTCTTTCCACAGAGGACAGAAAAACTAAAAAAAAATTTAATTGAGTTCATGACATTGGCTACTCAGGTTGCTTAGACAAGTAGGTGGATGAACCTGAAGTAGCACATTGCTACACTGAAGTTGGAGATTTACTTTATTTTTCCCTGTGGACAGTACTCTGGAAGAAACTCTCATTCAATACCCCTCAGAAATGCCATTGGCAATTCCACATTTCTGGGGGCAGGGACTTCCCGCCCCAGCCCTGCAGAAGCATCCGTTGGGCAGCAGGCCTGGTGCAAGGAAGTGGCACAATGAACTGCATTTCCCTTTTCCTTTTGACCCCTTTCCTGAGGCTGGAGTCACCCATGCATGGTCCTCCCTGATTACACTAAAGCTCATC
The DNA here is from genome assembly GCF_023091745.1 of Budorcas taxicolor. Taxonomy (NCBI): domain Eukaryota; kingdom Metazoa; phylum Chordata; class Mammalia; order Artiodactyla; family Bovidae; genus Budorcas; species Budorcas taxicolor. The sequence goes on from NC_068910.1 coordinate 171,822,002, forward strand.
AAACAGTTGGCCACTGCCCAAAAGTGTTGCCTCTGCACCAAATCTCAGTCCCCTCACATCCAAACTCGTGGAACTGGACCAACAGGGGTTTGTCAGGCTCTGGACCACCTCTGCTGGCAGCCCCAACCTCCTCCTTTCCTCCCAGCACCACATCAGCAAGGTTTTACCATTTTTGGTGACTTGGCTAAACAGGGCAGGGGGTTCATCCTATATGACCTTTCCTATGTTCTTTAGCAATTCTAATTGAGGCCAGGGTGATTATGAATTTTAAATAAGTGAAAAGATCAAAGCTGATGAAGACAAGATGCAGGAAGTTTTAAACTTTCTGATTGTTTTTTTTTTTTTCTGCCTCCCTAAGAACAGCTTAAAGAGGCATGAAGTCATGAAGTAAGGGATCTGGAAACTTCTACTCAGCAATTTTATGCTAGGTTTTTACAAATATAAGACATTCCATTAAGGCTAGGTAACACTCTAGTATTTCTAAAATCCTGTGAAATTGGTGTATCTCAGTGGAGACATAGGGTATTAGAAACTGTGATGTCTGAAAATTATTGCTATAATATCTAAAATTCCCTCTTCTCTCTCTTTTTAATTCCAAGAAGTCCAAGATCTTATGGGCAGAATATATGGCTTTTAGCAAAAGCTGCCTCTTGAGGTTTGAACTGGCTCAGACTCATTCTTCTCTGTTTTTAGATCCTCTCTAGTCATTCATTCAAGAACAAACATTTGCTAAACATCTAGTAAGTAAGTGTCAGGTACAGTGCTAAACCCTGGAATTTCTAAGAAAAATCCTGACATTGGTACCTCCTTTTGAGGGTGGGGGGGTTTGAAGAGCTGATAGAGAAAGAGATGCAAGTAAAGAAATAAAGAAAAGCAGTGGTGTTCTAGGTGTGCCAATGGGAGCATTCTCAGGAGCCAAGGGGACAGCATGGGGACAGTTATTAATTCAGGGAGAGAGAGAAGTAGGAACTGGGTGAGGTGGATGGTTTGTTTTGCAAGAGGCTTTGCGGAAGCCATGAAGACCTTGAACTGAATTATGAATTACACTCTCAGTGCACATCAGAGTCTGAACAAACTTTTGATCAACTCTTTTTCAGAAGCCCAAGAAGCTGACCTTGTCCAAATTCACATGGTTGGGACAGGATCTGTTAATGTGTAACATTTGCTGTTTCCCTTCCATTTGATGGTCCTTGTTCCCCCCTTTTTGCAGCCGGCTGTGAAGGGCCACTTTTGCTGGACCACACTTGTGCCCAGAGGTAAAGACAAAGCTTCTTTTTCCTTGGTCTTTACAGTTCAGTGAAACCACTTGCCTTTTTAATTCCTAGGAGTTTGGTTTATATAGACTGGGTGTTGGGTTTAAATAATTCATTTGGGGATGGGCGTTGGTCCAATCCACTTCCTCCTTCTCTTCTTCAGTTTCATCTCAAAATTGGAAGACAAGATGTGAGTCTGTGAGTCCCTGGCTCCACCAGCTCTAGCTGGAGCCTGTAGTGTGGTGTTTCACCTTTCTGCATCCAGTCCCGTGTTTGTTTGGTGATACCTCTCTCTGCTCTGAGGACACAAGATTCTGGTGGAAAGACCCACCACCTGACTTTCACACTCAGTGGAGCCATTCACTGGTATGAGATGGCCTGAAGCCAGCTGCCTTTCTCTTCTGCTCCTCCATCCCTTCAGCTCAGCCTAGGGGCCAGGGTGCTTCTCCCCCCAGCTGTTGGAGAAGTACGTTCTTCTGCAGGTGAGCTCATGGGTTTCTGTGTTGTGCTTTATGGATCTCTGCATTTGCAGGGACATTGTGGGGGCAGGGCAGTGTGGGGGCACTTGCCATGAGGGGACAGGAAGAAGAGATGGCCATGAGCTGAAAAAAGAAGATAGCAGCGAGGGGAATTCTCTAGAATTTTGGAAGCTGAATTGCCTCTGTTGAGGAGTAGCTGATGCACCTGAAAACTATTTGCAAGACTTTACTGCCCGAGTAAAATTAGTACTGAAATGCCTGGAATCTCTTCAAGAGATTGTGATGTTCACTTAATGTTCCTCTTCTGGCAGAAAAAAAGGTGAACTCGGTTATTCATGTGATTAGGCATCAGTTGTATAAAATGCTGTATGTAGGCTAATTCCTATTGACCCTTCAGAGAGAGAAATCACATATTGTTATTCAAGAAGCACATGTAATTTTATCTCTTTTTACAAGCCCAAATCAAACAGATTACTTCCCTGAGCTATGAACAACTTGAAATGCACATAGATCTTCTAGGTTAAAGAGCAAGAGGATAAGGAGTTGCATTTGAAAGAGCAAAGTCTGTAATTTGGTGCCACAAAGACTCTGTTAAATGGCTAAAGAGGAAACCAGCAGATTCCAAAACTGTAAAAATTTTAAAGGAGAAATAAAAGATAACAGGGTTTCTCTGGTGGCTCAGTGGATAAGAATCTGCCTGACAATGCAGGAGACATGGTTCCATCCCTGATCCGGGAAGATGCCACATGCTGTGGAGCAACTAAGCCAGTGCGCCAGGATTGAGCTTGGGCTCTGGATCCCAGGAGCCAGAACTACTGAAGCCCGTGTGCCCTGGAGCGTGTGCTCCACAGCAAGAGAAGCGACTGCCGTGAGAAGCCTGTGCACAGCAACTGGGGAGTAGCCGCCCTTCACCATCACGAGAGAAGAGTCTGCACAGCAACAAAGACCAGCATAATTGCTTAATCGCTCAGTCATGTCTGGCTCTTTGCAACCTCATTGACTGCAGAACACCAGGCTTCCCTGTCCATCCCTGTCCATCACCAACTCCTGGAGCTTGCTCAAACTCCTGTCCACCATGTCAGTGATGCTATCCCACTATCTCATCCTCTGTCGTCCCCTTCTCCTCCCTCCTTCAATCTTTCCCAGTATCAGGGTCTTTTCCAAGGAATCAGTTCTTTGCATCAGGTGGCCAAAGTATTGGAGTTTCAGCTTCAGCATCAGTCCTTCCAGTGAATATTCAGGACTGATTTCCTTTAGGATTGACTAGCTGGATCTCCTTGCAGTCCAAGGGACTCTCAAGAGTCTTCTCCAACACCACAGTTCAAAAGCATCAATTCTTCGGTGCTCAGCTTTCTTTATAGTCCAACTCTCACATCCATAAATGACTACTGGAAAAACCATAGCTTTGATTATATAGACCTTTGTTGTCAAAGACTGTCTCTGCTCTTTAATATGTTTAAATATGCTTAAAGACCCAGAACAGCCATAAATAAATAAATAAATAATTTTTTAAAAAGATGACATGGGGGTGTCATGGGAAAAAACATTTTATATTTACTTACTTAAGCAGTCTTCTTGAAGGTAGAAATATAGGCTTAGCTAAAAAGTTCGTTTGGCTTTTTCTATAACATATTATTGAAAAACCTGAATGAATATTTTGGTCAACCCAATACTTCTCAAAACCATTACTGTGACTCCTCTGCCCAGGCCATAGTTGTATTGCCTCTACTCTGGATTACTGAAATAGCTGCCTGTTGAATCTCCCTGCTTCACCTCTGATCCTTACAGTTCACTCGCCTCTCAACCAAAATTATTTTTTAAAGATCATCTTTTAAAGCTTACAGTTCTCCACGAGCTTGTCACTATACACAGGATAAAATTCAAGCTTCTTACCCCAGAGACTCCTCAGGCTTTCTCAACAGAGACAGTATGTGGAGGACAGGAAGAGCACGACAAGTCTTCTCTTGTGCGTCCATCCACAGCAGTGCAAGAAGTTTAGCATCCCTGGCTCTTCCCACAAAAGCCAACAATGCTCTGTCCTCAACTCTGTATTTTGCATCCAAATCACCAGCTGCACATCCTCACACAGCATCTAGGCAGGGGAAGGAGGGTGGCATCACCCCTAGCTGAAAATCCCCACTAGGCTACCTGATCTGGTGCCTGCCTACCTCCAACCTCAGGATCTCTGCATGGGCTCTTTTCTCTGCCTGGACTGTTCCACTCCCAGACTAGCCATGTTTGGCTCCTTCTCCACATGCAGTTCAGTTCAGTTCAGTTCAGTTGCTCAGTCATGTCCAACTCTTTGCAACCCCATGAATCACAGCACGCCAGGCCTCCGTGGGGAGTTCACTCACCAACTCCCAGAGTTCACTCAGACTCACGTCCATCGAGTCAGTGATGCCATCCAGCCATCTCATCCTCTGTTGTCCCCTTCTCCTCCTGCCCCCAATCCCTCCCAGCATCACAGTCTTTTCCAATGAGTCAACTCTTCTCATGAGGTGGCCAAAGCACTGGAGTTTCAGCTTTAGCATCATTCCTTCCAAAGAAATCCCAGGGTTGATCTCCTTCAGAATGGACTGGTTGGATCTCTTTGCAGTCCAAGGGTCTCTCAAGAGTCTTCTTCAACACCACATTTCAAAAGCATCAATTTTTCAGTGCTCAGCCTTCTTCACAGTCCAACTCTCACATCCATACATGACCACAGGAAAAATCATAGCCTTGACTAGATGGACCTTAGTCGACAAAGTAATGTCTCTGCTTTTGAATATGCTATCTAGGTTGGTCATAACTTTTCTTCCAAGGAGTAAGCGTCGTTAATTTCATGGCTGCAGTCACCATCTGCAGTGATTTTGGAGCCCAAAAAAATAAAGTCTGACACTGTTTCCACTGTTTCCCCATCTATTTCCCATGAAGTGATGGGACCAGATGCCATGATCTTCGTTTTCTGAATGTTGAGCTTTAAGCCAACTTTTTCACTCTCCACTTTCACTTTCATCAGGAGGCTTTTTAGTTCCTCTTCACTTTCTGCCATAAGAGTGGTGTCATCTGCATATCTGAGGTTATTGATATTTCTCCCAGCAATCTTGATTCCAGCTTGTGCTTCTTCCAGCCCAGTGTTTCTCATGATGTACTCTGCATATAAGTTAAATGAGCAGGGTGACAATATACAGCCTTGACATACTCCTTTTCCTATTTGGAACCAGTCTGTTGTTCCATGTCCAGTTCTAACTGTTGCTTCCTGACCTGCATACAGATTTCTCAAGAGGCAGGTCAGGTGGTCTGGTATTCCCATCTCTCTCAGAATTTTCCACGGTTTATTGTGATCCACACAGTCAAAGGCTTTGGCATAGTCAATAAAGCAGAAATAGATGTTTTTCTGGAACCCTCTTGCTTTTTCCATGATCCAGCAGATGTTGGCAATCAAGTCTTATCGTAAATGTCACCTCCTCAGAAATATCATCCCTGGGTCACCTCTTCTAAAATAGCAGTACACACACACAGAGTCTCACTATGTATACTTATCGTGATACACAATTTTCTCCTTTGTTTACTTGTTTATTGTCTGTCTCCCCTCTCTAGAATGTAAGTTCCATGAGAACAGTCTGTTTTGTTTGCTGCTATACCCCCAGAGCCTGGGGATAAATTTTTATAAATATTTGTTGATTGAATAATAGATGCTATAAGGTTATTTTTCATTTAACCACATACATAATACATACTGGGAAGAAGCAGAAAAGCATTATCAAACTCATTTTTTAGATAAAGTACCAAGACACTAAAAATAACAAGTCTCACACTGAATATTAGTGATGGAGGGAGGAACAAAACCAGAAATGCCATTGCCTCCTTATTAAGTCACAGTGGCTTATTCAGGACATGGTGATCTGTTAGGTCACAACGAGAGACATATAACACAGAGTTGTTGGTGTTGCTTAGTCATTTAGTTAGTCATGTCTGACTCTTCTGTGACCCCTTGACTGTAGCCCACCTAGCTCCTCTCTCCATGGGATTTCCCAGGGGAGAATACAAGAGTGAGTTGCCATTTCCCTCTCCAGGGGATCTTCCTGACTCAGGGATAGAACCTGTGGCTCCTGCATTGGCAGGCAGATTCTTTATCACTGAGCCACTAAGGAAGCCCCTATAACATACAGAGACATACATAATGAATAAATTCTCTTGTTTCTACCACTTTGAGGCTAAATGTCCATTGTGGCTACTGCTATATGTATATTAACTGGATTTCATTTTACTTTACAAGCTATTATACCTTTTCAAATCTAGCCTCAAAAATTTAGATTCATCCTTTGGAGAAGGAGATGAAAAAGGAAATGTTTTATTGTTCTCTGTGAAACAAGTCTGAATACCCATCTCTCATCTGATTCTAGTAGCTGACAAAACTGATCCACGAACAAGGCATCACATGGGGCATAGCAAACACACGGCACCTGGGTTCTCTCTCTGCTCCTGCATCACAGCAGGTACAGCTCACCAATCTTAGTACCTCCTTTTGCTGAGCACCCATTCCATCTGGGACTCTCAACCGAGTGTTTCTGGCAGCAACTAGCAATGAACTGGAGTTGACATACAAGCTAAACATCTATTTGCCAGCTCTAGAATAGTGGAAAGAGTAAATCTTCCCAGATCAATCTGAATGTGAATACCACATTTGCTCTCTGTCACCTGTGAGATCTTGGTTACTTACTCTCTTTCTGTTGGTCTCATAATATCAAACTTGTAGGGTTGTTGGGGGAAATTACAAATAATGGCAGTAAAGTGTTTATCACCAGGCTTGTTACAATTAGAATTTGCTAAATAGTAGCATAGAACTGTGGTGAGGAGAAGGCTTTGTTTAACCCCTAAGAACAGAGAGGAGATGTTATCTTGGGAGTCAGGAGGTGGTGCAGGTTACTGGAAACAGTAGATTGAGACTGAGAGTTGGACTAGATGAGTGGTTCCTAAACAAATTGTACATAGGCCCCAGCTCAGATCTACAGGTCGGAAACTCGGGATGGACCCCAGCATTGTGTGTGTTAACAAGCCTTGCTGATGCATGCTCTCTCTAGTTTGGGAAGCACTGCAGTAGGGAGAGGGAAAGCAGAGATGGATAGATGTGGTAAAGTCAAACAAGAAGCATGCGTGCTCACCTGGTGATTAATCAGAGAGGAAACAGGAAGTGCCTCCCCTAAAAGAAGATGTGGCCATGAGCATGCCCCACCCTAGCAGCCGCTTCCACAGATAGGATAGCAGTTTGCTATAACCAAGGACAGACTCAGAGCTCAATAAGAGAGAATGGGTTTGTAGTACAAAGCAAAGGAATAGCTTCCCAATTGCAGCCCAGATGCAGGGAGATCACAGAGTGGAAACTGAAAGGCTCCTTCTCTGAGCAGAGGAAGGTGGCCCTTGTTCTTGGTGGTTTCAAGTGCAGCTTTGACTGAAGGCAAGCAGCTGATCTAGACACTTCCTCAGGCTCCCCCAGCTTGGTAATTTCATGAAAGAATTGCATCTGACAAGCTCAAGATGCCTGGGGGCAGTGGGAAGGAGGGGGCATCAAAGATGGGTCAAGAGATCCAACTCCATGAGGATTTCTCCGCTCCACCTGCTCAACCTAGACCATTGCATTCCCCCATTCTAACTCTTTCTGCCAGTATACAGACACAGAAGTACGTCTAGTGGGGTCAAAGTTATAAAATACTTTCAGAGAATGTAATCTATCCAAAGCCCTGTGTGATCCAGCAGATTTTAAACCTGTCTTCCAAAGTTAACCCCTGAAGCATGATCTAGGATGGCCTCAGCACCAGCTTCTCTTTGGTTCCACCAAATCTGAAACCTTAGTTTTTATTAAAAGTTCAATTTACACATTCTTGGACACTACTCATACTTGCAGACTGGGTCTAAAGGGTATAGACAAAGTCTATGACCAGTGGCAACAGTAGATAGAAGAGCTATACAAAAGAGATCTTCATGACCCAGATAACCACGATGGTGTGATCACTCACCTAGAGTCAGACATCCTGGAACGCAAAGTAAAGTGGGCCTTAGGAAGCATCACCATGAATAAAGCTAGTGGAGGTGATGGAATTCCAGTTGAGTTATTTCAAATCCTGAAAGATGATGCTGTGAAAGTGCTGCACTCAATATGCCAGCAAATTTGGAAAACTCAGCAGTGGCTACAGGACTGGAAAAGGTCAGTTTTCATTCCAATCCCAAAGAAAGGCAATGCCAAAGAATGCTCAAACTACCGCACAGTTGCACTCATTTCACCCACTAATAAAGTAATGCTCAAAATTCCCCAAGCTAGGCTTCTAGTACGTGAACCATGAATTTCTGTTCAAGCTGGATTTAGAAAAGGCAGAGGAACCAGAGATCAAATTGCCAACATCTGCTGGATCATCAAAAAAGCAAGAGAATTCCAGGAAAACATCTACTTTTGCTTTATTGACTATGCCAAAGCCTTTGACTGTGTGGAACATAACAAACTGTGGAAAATTCTTCAAGAGATGGGAATACCAGACCACCTGACCTGCCTCTTGAGAAATCTGTATGCAGGTCAGGAAGCTGCAGTTAGAACTGGACATGAAACAACAGACTGGTTCCAAATAGGAAAAGGAGTATGTCAAGGCTGTATGCTGTCACCCTGCTTATTTAACTTCTATGCAGAGTATATCATGCGAAATGCTGAGCTGGATGAAGCACAACTGGAATTAAGATTGCTGAGAGAAATATTAATAACCTCAGATATGCAAATAACATCACCCTTATGGCAGAAAGCAAAGAACGAAAGAGCCTCTTAATGAAAGTGAAAGAGGAGAGTCAAAAAGCTGGCTTAAAACTCAACATTTAGAAAACTAAGATCATGGCATCTGGTCCCATCACTTCATGGCAAATAGATAGGGAAACAATGGAAACAGTGAGAGATTATATTTTTGGGCTCTAAAATCACTGCAGATGGTGATTGCAGCCATGAAATGAAAAGACGCTTGCTCCTTGGAAGAAAAGCTATGGCCAACCTAGACAGCATACTAAAAAGCAAAGACATTACTTTGCCAACAAATGTCCATCTAGTCAAAGTTATGGTTTTTCCGGTAGTCATGTATGGATGTGAGAGCTGGACTATAAAGAAAGCTGAGCACTAAAGAGTAGATGCTTTTGAACTGTGGTGTTGGACAAGACTCTTAAGAGTCCCTTGGACTGCAAGGAGATGCAACCAGTCCATCCTAAAGGAAATCAGCCCTGAATATTCACTGGAAGGACTGATAGTGAAGCTGAAACTCCAATACTTTGGCCACCTGATGCAAAGAACTGACCCATTTAAAAAGACCCTGATGCTGGGAAAGATTGGAGGTGGGAGGAGAAGGGGACAACAGAGGATGAGATGGTTGGATGGCATCACCAACTCGATGGACATGAGTTTGAATAAGCTCTGGGAGTTGGTGATGGACAGGGAAGCCTGGCTTGCTGCAGTCCATGGGGTTGCAAAGAGTTGGACACTGAACTGAACTGAACTGATGGCCGATGTCTTATTATTAAAGAACAAGGACCTAATTAGAAAACGTCAGGCATTCAGATCCAACATAATTATTGAGTATCTGCACTTCCAACTTTCCTGTTCTTCCCACAACCATGTGTATGAGTATTAACGTTATTCCCATGAGGCAGACCATGGACCTGAGGCTCAGATACATAAAGGAACTAGCCCAGAGTCTCACAGCTACTTTAAGTGGCCAAAAGTACATCCTAAACACCAGTGTCTTGACAGAGTGTTAATCCACCACTAGAAGACTGGCTACAGGGGTGACCTACCCTTATTTGAGTTAAAAATGACAGCTCTCAATTCCCAGCCAATGCATGTGCTGTGATTTGTGTTTCCAATGGAATGTTTCTGCTGCTGCTATTTATCACCACCTTTCTAAGCTGGTGGAAGGAATGTTTTCAATTTAACATTGTGTCCTACACACAGCCCCATTGCAGGTATGGCAACCCTCATCTTAAATGGACTGCAGTGGATGATTAAAACTCTTAGTGTGGCACTAACTATATTCTTAAAGACAGCAGTGGGAATGTGGTAGGAGATTTTACTGAAAGTTAGCAATTGGTTATTACTGAACCACTTATAAGATGTGGCTTCTAATAACAACAATAACAAAAATCCATTAAAACTGCTGTTTGAACTTGCTTTTGGATAGGCCACCTTTATTGAGATTCTAAGGCGGTTACCATTGTTCTTCACGCGTATGGACTGTCTTTGTGTGCACGCGTGGTTAAGTTGTTTCAGTTGTGTCCAATTGTTTGCCACCCTACAGACTGTAGCCGGGCAGGCTCCACTGTCCATGGGATTCTCCAGGCAAGAATACTGAAGTGCACTGCCCTCCTCTAGGGGATCTTCCCGACCCAGGGATCAAACCCATGTCTCTTCTGTCTCCTGCATTGGCAGGCAGGTTCTTTACCACTAGCGCCACTTGGGAAGCCCATGGATTATCTTTATACCATAGGGAAACAACCAAATATTCATATCTCTAAACACAAAATAGGGGGAAGTGAGTTTGATTTAAGAAAAACTTCTGAGCAATGAGCCTGGTTAATAATTAGGCATGGATTTTCTAGGGACTTGGGCATCCTTTCTTGAAGGAGGGTGGGGAGAAGGGGGTGAAGTAACAGGGATTCTAAAGTTGTGCTAAAGGGCTGGTTTCTGCTCTCAAAACTCATTTCCTCCTCTGCAAGGAACAATACAGTTTCCTAAGTCATAGAGAGAATAATGAAAAATAATATTTATGGAGATTCTACTGGATTCAAAGATTCCTCTAATTTATTTATGATCTGTGGTTTTGTTTTTAATTATCTGAAGTCTTCAGTTCAGTTCAGTTCAATTGCTCAGTCGTGTCCGACTCTTTGCGATCCCATGAATCACAGCACGCCAGGCCTCCCTGTCCATTACCAACTCCCGGAGTTCACTAAGACTCACATCCATCAAGTCAGTGATGCCATCTAGCCATCTCATCCTCTGCTGTCCCCTTCTCCTCCTGCCCCCAATCCCTCCCAGCATCAGAGTCTTAGGATCACATAATTTATAAATTTTTGTTGATTGTATATCTCCTCTAATGTTTCTAACAAGTTGGCCAAAGCACCATTGCCAATCACATATGATAATTCTACAGTTATATGTGTTTTGGAATAGCAATTTAAAAGACAGTTCTGAATTATAACTTTAGTTTGACTTAGTAAAGAATTCAAAAGCAAAGTTTGCCACTATAGCTCGTGAAGCTAAATATTAAAAGCATGTGACCTTGTGTATGTACTAAGACAATTCAGTCATGTCTGACTCTTTGGGAGCCTATGGATTGTAGCCTGCCTGGCTCCTCTGTCCATGAGATTCTCCAAGAAAGATTACTGGCGTAGGTTGCCATGCCCTCCTCCAGGGGAACTTCCCAACTAAGAGACTGAACCAACATCTCTTATGCCTCCTGCATTGGCAGGTGGGTTCTTTACCTGCCACCTGGGAAGCCCATTTGACCTTACAGATCACCTATGAAATAGGAAAATAATTAAATATTCTTTCTATGCTTTATACATGAACTGCACTAAAATGCCTTTCATTGAATAAAAGGCAACATTTTAGATACAGGAGATTTTAATTAAATTGGTAATAGTTAAGACCAAAAAGATAAAATGGACATTACCAGCTTATCTTCAGCCCTTGCCTTTAGCAGGCTAATGAATACAGTGTGAAACACAGGTGAGTCTTGCTGTTCTATGACACAGTGAAGGGATATCCTCCATATTTAAATATATTAATGTAATCAGTTATATAAATTTAAATGTAACACCAGTTTCCTATAGGTTTTGAGATGGCATTCACCATCTCTATGAAGAGCTGAACATTACTCCTCAAGTCCAGTCATGTCTTTAGAAGGGGAGAATGGAGATAGTACTTGCTGAACTAGCATTAATATCAAAATTCAAAAAGCTGATCATATTAATTTAACCATGAGTCAGTCTATATAAATCAGGACTATCCAAAATAAATATCCTACCAGCTATTCATGATTGGAATGCTGCTATATGAGGTTTATTTAAATGTGGTACACATAAAAAAGCTCATGAGACATTTCTGTTTTGTAATAAACAAGGCAATGCACAACTATTACTCATTAGTAGCTTTTCTGAGATAAATTATTAAGTCCGCCCTTTCTGCCATCTTTTTAATGCCCATGAAGATCATTTTCGTTCCACGAATGTACTTCTTGGGATTCTCCATATACCCCATCCGTGTCTCCTCTCCCCAAGAGATGCCTTTGTTCCTGTTGGAATCTGTGTAAGAAAATCCAGGGGCCTGACCTGTCTTTTGCCCAAAAAGACCATGGAGATTTGGCTCAATCTTGTGCCTGCCTCCCTTTTCCATGGTATGGCACTGGACACACTTCTGAATAAAAAGCTTCTTGTCCTTTTCCACCTTACCCGCGTTTAGATCGTTCTCTTTTCACAATGTCCCGCTCTCCAAGTCCAAGGACATGCAGGTCTGAGCCTACGTCCCGGTAGGTTCCTCTAATTCTGATGATGCTGTTAATTATTTACTCTCTTTACAAATAAGGAAACCAAGGTTCGGACTGGCTGTGTAACTCACTTAAGGTTATGGAATAAATGACGGGACTGGAAAATTTAACCCAGATCTGCTCAGTTCCAGCAACAATGGATCTTTCCATTTCACTGGAAAGTCCCTCACAGAAATGCCTGATTTAATGGTGAGGAAACCGAGGCACAGGTTAAATAAATTGCTTAAGAGATGTCCTCTAGTTGATGTGTGATTGAGGCTCAATATGTGCAATGTTCAGGACGCCACATCTTTTTCCCTTTTAACACTTTGATTTAGCTTATATAAGATCACAGTCGGTTACTTTTAGAGATTTTCCAGCTTTGGGGATTAGACTTTGTTTTTCTTGGCAGTGTTCATATTTGAAAGCAGTATATTCGACACTGCTTTCTGGATTTAACTTGAAACAAACGAAGTAAAATTATACTCACACTCCCTGCTCTCTTCCAAATTATGAACTCAAAATTTAACTTTCTGCTCAGGACATCAGGGTTTCGGCAAGCAAAAATTCTCACTTTGCCCAGCCATCACAAGTGAGAAAAGAGGAACTCTTGCACTAACAAATCCTTGTTGATAAACCTTTTTATCATGGACATTCTGTCTTTAGAAAACAAGTAGATAGAGCACTTGTTAGTTAATAATAAAACAAATTCTTCAGTGACTACTCAGATGAATATTTTTTAGAGGCATGGGGTATGTAAGGAATTTTAATCCAGCCTCCGGGTTCACTCCGCCACACAACAACTGTAGAGAAACCTCTGGCCTCTGAATGATGAATGGCCCCAGACTCAACCAGGAGGGAAGCCAAGCCCAATCCTATAATTTGGCATCACTCTTTTTAAAATTCCTGGGTGGACTTCTATTTTGGCTGTAGCTGATGAATGGGCTCAGTTAAAGAGCTTTGCATACATTGTAAAATGACCATCAAGTGTTTCTCCTCTTATGCCATCCTATCCACAAAATCCCAACCTCAATCCCCAACTACGTCTCAGCCTCTCACAGACACACTTCTGCTAGCACATCTCTAGCTGTTAAAAAGTTCTATTCATTAATTTCAAATTAATATCTTAGGGGGCTCCAGGCCATGGGAGAAAAGAAATCAGGAAACTGAATTAGTAAGTGACAGAGCAGTAAGCAGCTTAAAATGAGACTTCTTGCAGCTCTTTGCCTGTGGATGACACAGAATTTCTGAGCTTAGAAAAGCTCTTTTCTCTGCAGGTGGTACTGTGGGGATACTGAGATGCGGTTCCATGATCATAGATCACAGTCTTATCCATTTGTTTTAGTCTCTACTGCAATACTCCACACAGCCCTCCCCACCCCCGCCCGTGCTCTGTGCAGTCAAATCCTACTTGCTAATCAGCCAGGCTGAATGAAGGGTTAAGGCTGCAGCCTTCCATGCCAGCAGACGCTGCAAACATTTCACGTTCACTTTCTACAGTCAACCCTGTAGCTCCATCTCCTGTAAAGCCTTCAGCATTTGCAGAAGTATTATTTTCTCTCACCTCTGTCTGGCTTAGACTTGCAGCTGACCAGGTTCTACAGCTTAGAAGCCCAAACTCACCCCTGCAGGGTCTTACCTATAGTCTGTCCCTCCTCCCCTGCTTGGTCCGGAAAGCCTCAGGGCCTCCTGTAACCTTGATGCTGCCTCCCTACTGGAAGTTGAAAGCATCCTCCTTGGCTGCATTACTGCACATTTTGCTAGTAAGCTTTTAGTAAGCTTTTTTTTTTTCCTTCAGCTCAAACTTCTTCAAACAACACCATCTCTATTGACCCTGAATTTCTCTAGCCCTCTGTAAGGGCATTTCCAACTGGCTAGGCCAGAAGAGAGACTGTAGAGGGCAAATTGGGGAAAGAAGGTTTGGAAACTCACCTGCACAGCTGCAAGGAGAGGAGCAGACACAGGATGGGGCTGCCTGCAAACTTCCCAGGGACCATCTGCAGCCAAATCTCTTGGCCTTAAAGCGACAGGGCGCTTTTCACCATATAAGGAAAACAGATTCACTTGTCTGCTTTGGGACCTGTTTGGGCAAAGCAGCTCCTTCTCTGGACATGGCAGAGGCTTAAACCGACTGGAAAAATCTGGAGCCTGTCAGTTCAGGAGGATCTGTACATAGTAGGCTGCTTGAAAACTGCTGGATAAGGTACACGAATGGTATTTGGCAGGCCATTTTGAAGACTGGAAAACCCTTTATCTGGGGCTTGCCCCCTACAGAAAGGGTTTACAGTGACTGGGAAGTCTGCCTCAGTGACAGGAAAGGGTTCTGCTCCTATTTCAGGTTTGGCTTCCTGGAAACAAACCAATGATCTTGCTCATCTCCAAAAGAAGAGGCAATTGGTCCTTGCTTCCTTCAACACTCAGAAGAGGACAGCAAAGTAGTGGGTCTTGTGGTCAGAGATTTTGGTTGTTTAAGATACTTTAGCAGTGCTTCCCTCAAAACGAGGGAAATGGAGATGATTTTGTTATTTCAGCTCAGCTGGCAGAGGCCCTTCCTAAACAGACACACACACACACAGATCTTGACCAAGGACACCCCCACTCCTGAGCACCCCTTTCAGTGCCCCTTGGCTGAAGCCCACAGCTGAAGTCTGAGGAGCGCTTTTATCTTAACCGGCAGGGATAAGAATGTATCTTAGCAAGAGCAAACATTTTCTGTTTGGTACAGAAAATGTTTGAGGTGTATTAAAAGAAATTATAAAATGTTAGATTCTGAGGAAAAAAAGTGGAGCTTAATCTAGTTATCACTTGGATGATCATACATTTTTCTATTTTTCCTTCTTTTTTGCTTAATATATTTAATGAATTAACTTAATTTTTAATTGAAGTATAGTTGATTTACAATATTATGTTGGTTTGAGGTATAAAACATATAAGATATATGTGTGTGTGTGTGTGTGTTTATGTTGGAGAGGGAAATGGCAACCCACTTCAGTATTCTTGCCTGGGAAATCCCATGGACAAAGGAGCCTGGCGGGCTCCACGGGGTCACAAGAGGCGGACACAATTCAGCGACTAAACCACCATATATATATCTGTATGTACGTACATACGGTTGTATATGTATATATGTGTGTGTGTGTGTGTGTTAATCGCTCCGTCATGTCTGACCCTTTGTGACCCCATGTACTGTAGCCCACCAGGCTCCTCTCTGTCTACGGAATTCCCCGGGCAAGAATACTGGAGTGGGTTGCCATGCCCTTTTCCAGGGATTGAACCTGGGTCTCCCGCATTGCAAGCAGCAGATTCTTTACTGTCTGAGTCACCAGGGAAGCTCATATGCGTGTGTGTGTGTATATATATTCTTTTTCCTTATAGGTTTTTACAGAATACTGACTTTAGTTCCCTGTGCTACACAGTAGGTCCTTGTTGGTTTTATATATATTAGTGAGTATATGTTCATCTCATCCTCCTAATTTATCTTCCCTGCTCCCCTTTGGTAACCATAAGTTTGTTTTCTATGTCTGTGAGTCTGCTTCCGTTTTGTATATAAGTGCACTTGTATCATTACATACCCCCATCTCCCCAACACACACACTTTTTCTTCACTGAAACTAAATATCATTTCTTTATTGCCAGCAGACTACACCTAATATTTGGTATCTGTATCATAGATTTTGGATTAAAATATACATATATAATTTGGCCCTTGATTCTATAGTCTCATATTACCATCATATTTCACTTTCTTACATAGATTTTGAGTCTTTAAGGACAAAGGTCACTTCATATCCTTCTATACCCTGCTTAATACCTAGCATGGAAGAAGCATAGAGCAGGCAGGGAAATATTTGTTGGATTAAATCAGTTGAATAAGACCCAGGGTTTTGTATAATGTCTACCTAGTTTTATGAATAAAATGTGTTTTTACTAAAATTATTGTTGTTAAATAAAGCCATGATTTCTTTTCTTGATCATCCCTTTTATATCAACTAGTGTTTGTTTTCCATGCCATCACATTTTCTTCAAGGGGAAAGGTTAAAAGAATTTCTTTGAAAGTAATCATTGTGATAAACTCTTTGACCTAGCAATCTATTCTTAGAAAATTAATCTAAGGAAATAATTAAACAGAAGCAAAACATCTGATAAGTAGAGATATTCATTACATTGCTGTCTGCAATAGCAAAAGCAAGAGATGACCTGAAGGCTCCAAAGTCATTTACCTTGATACATCAATAATAAAGTTCACATTTAATGATTGTTTACCATGTACCAGGCACTGTTCTAAGCACTTTAAGAAAATTAATTCATTTAATCATGACAAACCCGTGTGGTTGGAGTTGTCATCAACCCCATTTTACAGACCAGAAAACTAAGGCACAAAGGTTAATAAACTTACATTTGAATTGAGGTGCTTTGGCACTAGCATTTAGACTAGCAGCATCCTAAACTCAAGGAGGGCACGGTAATCCAATCCAGTGTTCTTGCCTGGAGAATCCCATGGACAGAGGAGCCTGGCAGGCTACAATCCATGATATCACAAAGAGTCAGACACGACTGAAGTGACTGAGAACACACGCACTCACCCTATGCTCTCATCAGGACTCACTGAGCATAATAGGCATCGAGGATAGCCAGAGTAATAAAAGTAATCATATGGCCTTCACATAGTCGTTAAAAATAATAATTATGAAAGCTCTATACAAACTTGGAAACATGCTTATGATATAAAGTTAACTGAAGCAGAAGATAAAATACCTATGATTATAACTAGTGTTAACTGTCTATAAGAAATGGAAGGCCTTATGCAAAACAGAAAACAGTTATATAATAGTTTTAGACTATGATATGATTTCTCCAAAATTGTCTTAAATGTTATTTATTACTTGTGGTTTTCATTTTTAAATTGATAAGAATTACTGTTTGCTACGGATACATTGACCTTGGCGTTCTTTTGGCTCTAAGCCTGTCTAAATGAGGCTATCAGCCTAGATCAGTGAGTGCCAAGAGGTTCTTTTGGTGGTGCCATTATCCCAGGGGAGCCCTCTGCCAGCTGAGTGATTCACCACACCTGGGGAAGAGAGCTGTATGTCGCATCCCCACACTACTGTTCAGTCACCCTTGAACTGACTGTACATCAAAATAGTTTCCAATGTCCGTTTTCGCCTAGTATCTTATGATTTGTGGACCTGCCCTGGAGGCTCAGTGGTAAAGAATCTGCCTGCCAGTGCAGGAGATGCGGGTTCGATCCTTGGTTGGGGAGATTCTCCGGAGAAGGAAATGGCAACCCGCTCCAGTATTCTTGCCTGGAGAGTCCCATGGACAGAGGAACCTGGCGGGCTACAGATCACGGGGTCTCAAAAGAATCGGACACGACCTAGCAACTAAACAAGAACAAGGATAAAGCTTTATGTGACGGAGTTATTCAGGAAAGAATTCTAACTTACATTTTTCCTTATGTAGGAAGGCTTCCAGTGAGGGATTCTAAATCTGCTAATATTTATCAATAAACGAACAGATATGTCTCAGAAGATGGGCTTATTCTAGGATTAAAGAGGGCAACTTCGGTGTAAATTAACTAGCAATTAAGACATTACATGTATTGCTTGAAGCCGTTGAGGGTTGTATGAAATGAATATATTTATACCTTATAAGGTACTGCAAAATCGAACAAGCTCTAAAAAACAAACTGAAAACTTGCTTCAGGAGGCATTAATATTTTTATAGTTTTGACCCATTAATCATACTTTCTTTTCTAAAATTGAAGTGAAACTCTCATTTGTGTCTGACTTTTTGTGACCCAATGGACTATACAGTCCATGGAATTCTTCAGGACAGAGTACTGGAGTGGGTAACCTTTCTCTTCTTCAAGAGATCTTCCCTAGAAGATCCTAGGGGTTGAACCCAGGTCTCCTGCATTGCAGGTGGATTCTTTACCAGCTGAGTCACAAGGGAAGCCCAAGAACACTGGAGTGAGTAGCCTATCCCTTCTCCAGGGATCTTCCTGGATCTTCCCGACCCAGGAATCGAACCAAGGGTCTCCTGCATTGCAGGCAGGTTCTTTACCAACTGAGCTATCAGGGAAGCCCTTTCTGAAATTAGGTCAGAGATATTCTCTTGCGGGAGAAGGGAAAAGAAAGGGGGAGGAGGGACTTCCCTGGTGGTCTAGTGGCTAAGACTCTGAGCTCACAAAGCGCCGGACCGGGTTTGATCCCTGGTTAGGGTACTAGATCTAAGACCTAAAGCAGCCAAATAAATAAATAAATATATATATTAAAAAAAAGGAAAGGGACAGGAGACCATGTGATTCCAAAGTTCCAAATGCATGTGTAAATAAAGATTTAACAAACTTAATAACACGTCTAAAGGAAAATAAAAGTTTTTTTTCTAATAAAATGTGAATAATGTAAACTAAAATTTCATAAAGCTGTAGATTGAGAAAACTTATTTAATATTCTTTTCAGCTAAATACATATCACATAATATTAATAGTATGTTACCGCTTTTGGGAAAGAAAAAGCAAGTATAACAAAACCCAAACAAACAAAATAAACTAAACTACAGGTTGAGGAGTAGGTATTAATCCATCTGTGGTCACAGATTCTTTGCGCATGATGGTTAGAAGCATCAGTAAAGAATATAATTTTTCATGTATTATCTTTATGTTCAAGCTTAAGGTGAACTTATTCTTAGGAATGTCAAAGTTATGTGTTTTTTAAAAAAATTACATTTATTTTACAGTTTTATATTTGTTTTTCTAAAAATATATGAAGATGCTGATTGTAAAAGTGAAAAGGGAATGTTTCTGCCAAGTCCCTTATGGTTTGTTGGAGCTCTTTTTTTTCTGAATATATAAATGAATATTATTGATATTTGGGGTATACATTCCAGCCCCTTGTGAGTCCATGCTCCTTCTGAAGGTGGGAATTTACTCATTCTTTGACAAAATTTGATGAAAGTCTATAGTATCCTGGGCTTAATGCTGAACCCTGGGGATGCAGCTATGACAGAATGGGCAAAGTCTCAACAATCATGAAGCTTACAGTCTCGGGGGGAGAGAGACCAATAAAGAAATAAAGGAGAAAATGTCAGGCAGTGATTAACTCCTTGATGAAAATGCAATATGTGAAGGAGATAACTGTGTTGCTTAGAAAAAGATCTTCTGAATTCTTGACTTTGAAGCTGATATCTTTCTTCTTAGTTTCTGTAGCACTCTACCTTGCAAATGGCTGGTACTCAATCAATATTATAGAATCATGTGTTTATTTTTGAAACATTGACAAAAATTTCTATTTTATAACTTCATTGGCTCAGAGAGTAGAATTTATTTTTTAATCTCCAAATCAGATGGCATTTTCAATGGTTTTTTTTTAAAGAATTTTTTTGATGTGGACCATTTTTAAAGTCTTTATTAAACTTGCTACAGTATTGTTTCTTTTTTTAAAATGTAACATTTGTTTCATTTTAAAAAGAAGGCATTGTCAACTCCCAGCAGATTGTTCTAAAGGAATTCCATCAGCTTCTTTTAGTCATGCTACAATTTTTTAAAAAAATTTTTATTTTTACTTTATTTTACTTTACAATACTGTATTGGTTTTGCCATACATTGACATGAATCCAAGCAATGATTCTCAAAGTGCAGCCGGGGTCAACAGGAGCAGCATCTCTTGGAAAAGCCTTTGAAATGCAAACTCTTGGGTCTGACCTCAGCCTACCAAAGATATTGTGGGACTTGCCTGGCTGTTCTCCCAGTGGTTAAGACTTCACCTTCCAATGCAGAAGGTGCAGGTTCAATCCCTGGTCGGGGAGTTAAGATCTCAATGGCCTTTAAATGTAAGCTTCCTCTTCTATGTTTCTGGTATATTGCCAGCTGTCATTTATACTAGTTACAAAAGAGCAAATGCAAATAAATAAATAAATAAATAAATAAAGTCAAATTCTGGCCAAGAAACATCTGCTAAACAGTTGGCGTTATTCTTAGATGGCCTTCTCTTCAGGCCATTTTGGAAACTCCCTAGTTGTACTTCTGTAAAGGGTTGCACCTGGGGAATGGCACGGAGGCTTTTATGAGGAGTGCTATTACAGGCTTCTTGTCAGGGCTGAGAGAGGAGAGGCTGTAGCAAGCTCTATTTTATAGTACAGTGAGGTTAGCCATTTACTGTTCCCATAAGCTATTTCACTTGCAATAAAGGTCAATGGGCCTTTTTAGGAAGGAGAGCTAGGCCCCTGTCTAAAACGGCCATCTTCTTCGACAGTCAAAAAGACAGGCTGCTTTAGATTCTTCTGGAAAGTGACAGGATGTTTATTTAGCTGGAAGAGTGGTTCAATATGACCAGCTGATGAGCAAGGCAATAAGAGTTCACCGACTTCAGTGGGGAAGATTTAAATTCTAAGGTAGCTTGACCGCAAAGCTAAGCAGGGCGTGGCTCACTGTGGCTCTGGTTGCTACCTTGACACATGAACTCTGCCAAGAAATACATTTCTTACTTGGTGCTCTCTATCCTTGGATTTTCTGGGAAGCTTATGTCATAAACTACCATGGTTTGCAACCCTTGGCATCTGCAAGTCCAGTCTGGCAGAAGCAGTTCCATTAACAGTGTATTTTTCTTTCTTTCTTGATAGTTTTAAAGAAAAAAATCAAATTGGGTGGGTGTTTCTTTGAAGATAGGATAGGATACTGGGCTGCGATGCTTTTGTTCACTATCTCCTAAAGAAAATTTGAAAAACTATGCACCCTCCTTCAGTTTTATGTTGTAATGTAACACATTTTATCAAAACCTTGAATAGTAGCAAAGGGTATAATTTATGGTCCGTTGTCAATACTGGCTTTTTCAAGGTGATGTGTGTGTTTGGGGGGATGGGTAGTGTACGCGCGCATTCAGTCGTTTGACTCTGCGATGCCATGGACTCTAGCCTGCCAGGCTCCTCTCTTCATGGGATTCTCCAGACAAGAATATTGGAGTAGACTCCCATTTTCTCCTCCAGGGCATCTTTCCAACCCAGGGATTGAACCCGCATCTTCTGTGTCTCCTGCACTGCAGGCAGATGCTTTACCACTGAGCTGTCCGGGAAGCCCTTTAAAGTGATTTTTACTTAACTTGTTATAATAAATCCAAGAGAATGTAAATACTATAGCAAACTGATATCCACTATCATCCACTGAGTAATAGTTGCAATTTTACTTCTTTTTGTTTTCTCCTTTTATTTTTATTTCTATTCATTTCCATAATTTTATCCTAATAAAATGCATTTTTTGTGATTAAGAATATTTATTTAACTATTTCATGCACATAACAGTGCATGTGTGCTTAGTCTTGTCCGACTCTTTGTGAGCCCATGGACTCTAGCCTGCCAGGCTTCTCTCTCCATGGGATTTTTCAGGCAAGAACGCTGGAATGGGTTGCCATTTCCTACTCTAGGGGATCTTCCTGACCCAGGGATTGAACCCATGTCTCTTGTGTCTCCTGCATTGGCAGGTGTATTCTTTATCAACTGTATCACCATACTTCTGTATAAAAATAAAGTGAAATTAAAGCTTTTTAAAAATAATCTGTGGTCACAAGATCTGTTAAATCATCTGGATTGAGTTATCATTACAATCATTACTGGAAATACCTGTAGCAGAGACAATGTGTGTTCACCACATCTTCTCTTTTTGGAGGTACAGGAAGTTTATATTTCTTAGTTTCCCATTGGGAGTGTGAACAGAAATCATGTATTGTTTCCTGTTCTAGTTAACAGTGAGTTGAGCTCTATTTCTTTCTCTCTCTTTCCCTTTCTGTGTCTCCTTCAGTTTCCCTGTTGGAATCCTAAAACTCTGAGATGGCAAAGATGAGAGATGGAAGCATAATTATCTAGGACCCCTTTGGAGGAGAATCACCAAAGAGCCTCCTTGTCTGAAACTGCACTGTGATATAAAATTAGCAATACACTTTTGGTATGTTAAGCCATTGAAGTTTTAGGTATATTGGTTACTAAGGTAGCTTACACTATCCTGATTAACATATGCCATAACTGATCAAAACAACATGGATATATTACAACTTTTGATAGTTAATTATTAAGAAAAATAATTTTTAATTTTTGAAAATACATCTCAATAAAAACACCAAGAAATCTTGTTCATGTAGATGGAAGTAGAGGTAGTTATAGCATGTCTCCCAACTGAATTATATGCATGTTTTAGTGCAAATCACCATAATGAGATTTTGTAAAATGACAGAAACACTACAGGAAAATTGAAATAGGAAAGGATTTCTTAGGCAGTCAATTTAAGGAACAAGTTATATAAAATGTAAAGATCTGGAACTTAACTCCCTAAAAAATCTCTATGCCTATATACGCCTTTGAAAGACTCTATGAGTGTCCAGAGACACCTGTATTCCACATTTAAGACACGCCTCGGATAGAGGAAGAGTCAAGGGTGGAGTGTCCCCTGACCTGATCCTCTTTTGGCTGCTGACCTTCACCCAAATCCTTGGTCTATCTTTTTCTACTCTTCCTTCTGACTCCCACTAGCTCACAATGAAAAGTATCCTGATGAAGATTAAAGTCTGTAACATATAGAGAGTTATTTTAAATCAAAAAGAAAAATATGATTACTTCAGAAAAAATGGGCAAATGATCACAAAAGAAGAAATACAAAATCCTAATACCCACAGAAAACATTAAAGCCCACTTGGAATTCATAAATATGCAATGTAAAACAATGAGATACCATTTTGGAAATATAACTGGAAAAACTAACCTTTAGTGATGGTTGGGAAGAGAATAACTTCTGGAGAGCAATTTGGCAATATATGTCAAAACTTTTTAAAAATTATATAAAGTTGAGCTAGCAGCCCACTTCTGAACATTGTTCTAAGAAATAATCATGAATAGGTTAAAAGAAAAAAGATTCAGCCTTGAGCTTTACTACAGATTTTTTAGCCAAGGTTCTTTTAGTCACAAGTATTAGGTTGCAAGGCATCTTTCATTTGACATGCCTATCCTCTTCTACATTTTCTGGTTCTCTTAGTTAAAATTCTTGATTGATTTAGACTGATTACTTGCTGAGTGCCAATTGATTGGCTGACTTCATCCAATCAACCATCGTTTGTCTGGGAAGAGAAGTGTCATAGGATACCCAGAGTTACTTCTTCCAGGGGCTATTTGTGGAGTAAGGGCTAGGTGCTCCATGCTCCATAAGAGACCGGGAATGAAATCAGCATAACCTGTCTAGAATGGTGAAGAAGAGGAATCACTTAAAAGCCCAGCCCAGGATATGAAGTGAGCTGTGACACCATGAAGTGAGATGATCATCAAAACTGTTCTTACAGAAGACTATTCCAGAAGACATAGAAATATATTTCTGATATATTTCTATTTCTAGAAGAAAGAACTTGTTGCAAAGAGAGTAAACAGGCTCATCTTATTTTTTAAAATGTTTACATTTATAAAGAAAGAAAGTACCATCGGCTGAATTCATGTTAAGAGGACTGAACGTCTGTGTCGACTACCCTGCCCTCCTCCTCATTCTAATATTGAAACCCTAACTCCCAATGTGATGGTATTTAGAAGTGGGATCTTTGGCAGGTAATTGGGTTTAGATGAGGTCAAGAGGGTGGAACCCCCCCAGATGGAATTAGTGCTCTTAGAAGAAGAGGAAGAAACTAGAGTCTTCTCTTCCTCCACCACGTGAAGATACAAGAAGAGAGTTATTTGCAAACCAGGAAGAGGGCTCTCACCAGACACCATGGAACCCGTCTTGGACTCCTCAGCATCTAGAACTGTGAGAAATACCAATAAATATTTGTTGTTTAAGTCAGTCTATGGTGTTTTGTTAGAGTGGCCTGAAATAACTAAGAGATAAAGGATATATATCAAAACTACAGTGGTAGAAATATTTGGATGGTGGGATTACTGATTATTCCTTTTTTAAAAGAGAGTTAATTTTTATTTAAAAAAATTTTTGGCCATGCCCTGAGGCATGTGGGATCTTAGTTGCCCGACCAGGGATTGAACCTGTGCTCCCTGCATTGGAAGCACAGAGTCTTAACCACTGGACTGCCAGAGATGTCTCAGTGATTATTTCTTATCTTTATGAAACTGGTTTTTCTAAATTAATTAGTTAACATTTAAAAGTATTTTAATAGGAAGACATTAAGTTTTAGGGGTAGTTCTCCAATCTCTTAAGAGATTTGAAAAGGAACGAATTAAAATCTAAATTCTGGATGAGCTAAGGTCAAGGATTCGGACAAGAAGCTGCAAAACATTTACCTGATTCCTGGCACACTGTACATACAGAGGCTTTGTTCATGAGCAACAGCAGATCCTAATGGCTGGAACTGTGAAAGGAAGAGATGCTACTGAAAGGACCACCTCCGCTGCTCTTTCTGGTCCCCACTTTCCTCCAGGAGGATGGATGTGAACTCTAAGGCCCTTCAGTTATACCGTATGATTTTACATATGAAGACATGTAAAAGGGAAAAGAGAACTACACCCAGAAATAGAAGCCCCAGATCTAGTCTGATTGTTCACTAGTTGGGTTATTTTAATGAGGCTACTAAACCTCCTTGAGCCCCCTCGGAGACAATAATAGGAAATCCACTTACCTTATATACTTCTTGTGACAACTGAATGAGATAATATGTGAAAGTGCTTGAAAAAAATGATATGATACAAATGTGACCATGCATATATACACAAAATGTGTTTATTACAAATGCCTATGTGTATATATTACACAGCTGTGGATATAATAATCAGAAGCTTAGTTCCCTGACTTGACCTTGACTAAGTGTAAATAAAATGACAGATCACTGTGGACTTGATGAGATGCCTTGAGAAGGAAATGTTCTGTTGATCCAAATATTTTGAGAAGTGTTGGTTATTACTCTTTTCCATAAGACAGAAAAGAAAAAGTTAGAGAATATTTACTTTCTGGTTAAAAGAAGTGCACAATAAACAAGGACTATTGTTGAAAGACAACCTAGGGGAACAAAGGTCTTATTTAAATTTAAGTATTTGCCTACAGTGTTTCAGAAAATAATAAATGATAGTTCCTCTCTTTTCATGTTTACTGAGAAGACACACTAAGGTTTTCATATATTAGCAGTGAAAGTCACTCAGTCATGTCCAACTTTTTGTGACCCCGTGGATGGTATAGTCCATGGAATTCTTCAGGCCAGAATATTGGAGTGGGTACCCTTTCCCTTCTCCAGGGGATCTTCTCAACCCAGGGATTGAACCCATGTCTCACACATTGCAGGTGGAGTTTTTACCAACTGAGCCACAAGGGAAGCCCAAGAATACTGGAATAGCCTATCCCTTCTCCAGAGGATCTTCCTGCCCAGTAATTGAACCAGGGTCCCCTGCATTGCAGGCGTATTCTTTACCAACTGAGCTATCAGGGAAAAATATTGGCAATAAATACAATTTCCTATACTATACATTTTTTACAAGCTTTGTGGCAATCTCAGACTTTGTGGTTAATGGTCAAATGTTAGCAATATTAGCAATAAATATGACCATTAACCACAAAGTGAGATTGCCACAAAGCTTGTAAAACGTGTGGTATAGGAAATTATATTTGCTCACTTGGCTATAAAATATGTTATAGGAAATTATATTTGTTCCCAGACTGAATATGAACTCTTTGCTGTGGTTAGTAAGTCCATTCTTCAGTCAACAGACTTACCAGTCCAATTAAACCCCAGATATATGTTGGATAGATTCTCACATGAGTCCAAACGCTTCAAACACTTGATTCTAGCTTTCTCTTGGTAGATCATCTGAAACAAAGGTGCTTCTGGAAGAGTCAAATTCAAATACGATGAAGTCTGATTTATTTCACAATGTTATTTGAAATTACATCTGTGGAGTGACAGTGGGAAGTGAGAGGAGAAAAACAAACTTCTACTGCATGAACCTGTGTGTTGAAATATTGTTTGTTTAAGCATTTACTACATTTGTAACAGTAAGCTCATTTTAACCACTTTGAATACAGCACAGCACTATACAAATTGTTATTCATATAAGGGCTGACGGGGAGGAAGTGAAGTGTTAGTTGTTCAGTTGTGTCTGACTCTTTGCAACCCCATGGACTGTAGCCCGCCAGGACTTCCTCTATCCATGGAAGTCTCCAGGCAAGAATACTGGAGTGCATTGGCATTTCCTTCTCCAGGGGATCTTCCTGACCCAGGGATCGAACCCCAGTCTCCTGCCTTACAAAGAGATTCTTTACTGTCTGAGCCACCAGGGAAGCCCCTATGGGGATGGGGGAGGGCATGAAATGGTCTCTTCTTCCATGTTCTGAAGTGGACTAAAAACTGCCATCCAGTTGCTTGTCCTGAAGCTGAATCTGTTCATAGATGTATTTTATCAACTCCCACATTATCAGCCTGCCTGTTGGTATTCATTAAAAATGATTTAATTACCAGCATTGAAAAGCTCAGGTGATTTTTGCATCAAAATAAAATGTGATGGATAAAATAGTTACTCTGCATGCATTCCACACACCCCTCTTCCCTGACCCTCTCACCCCCAACCCCAGAGGCCGGGCAGCTAAAAATGACATTTTTAAGTTGGAAGGGACTGAGTTTCAGCTTAGACCAATCAGATGCACACAGAGGAGATGTAAAAGGCAGAGGCCAGTTGCCCCTGGTGGCAGGCTCGATCAAGGATGCTTCGGGCTTTTCTGTAACAGCAACCGTGTCAGCAGCTTTGTGGGGACCTAACAGGTGAGGTATGGCTCTGGGGCTGGCAGTGACAGCATTCACAGCCATCTAATCTCTAGGCTGTTCCTAGAGCTAACAGTTCAGGGAAAACATCCAGAATTCCCATCTTCCCAGCTGAGCCAGAGTTGGCAGCCTCCTCGGGGGTGGGTTCTTCATTGTTCTTCTGGCGGTCAACCCTGGAGGCCCAGCTTGAACACACTGTAAGAACCTAATTCCCTGTTTGAAGCTCTTTGCCCTTTGTGCTTAAAATAGCTGGGGTGGTTTCTGTTTTGTGGAACACAACTCTAACAAATACACAGGAATACGAGGAGTTCTGACCACGTCCGGCCCTGATTCTGGTTATAGTAACAACAGGCTGGCAACGAGCAGTGGCCTGTAGGTTGCATAGATCCCACCATGCTTTAGAGAACCTCCCATTGGGAGGCCATTTAGAAAATGCCATTTTTACTATACTTGTAGTGCGTGTGTGTATAACAGATGTCTCATTTTCCTTAGTTATTGTACCTTCCTGGACCTTGTTAGGATTTTAGTTTGCCACTTCACTAATCTTTACCTAAAGCTTGCTGGAAAACTATGTTTTATTTCTTAAAGGGCGTAATTCTTTCATTTCAAATATCCTCCAAAATGCCCCCAAATCAAAACCAGAATGCTGTACATCTAAAGAGCATCATTTAGGTCCCTGAGAGAATTGCTTTTATTGAACTGTGAAACTGGTTGTATTGTTAACCCTAAGAATGTTGAATAAATTGTAATGTCACCTCTATGACAACACAGTGAAGAGGTGTCCTTCAAGTCAATTTTATCTTACAAGCATGTAATAGATCAGGTTTTGCTCTTTGCACTGGCTGTCAGAAAGGTAAGACCAAAGGCCGCCTGAGAGGCTGGATTCTCAGCGCGTACATGAAATCACACTTGTATGTTGTATAGTAACCCTAGCCCTGATCCTGTCTCATTGTTACTACTCTGGTTTCATCTTCATCTGGATTTCTTCACATGTTAAGAAAAATCCTACTGTATTCTGTTTGAATACAAATCCCTTACAATTATACAGTGGTAGTGAGAAACAGATTCAAAGGACTATATCTGATAGACAGAGTGCCTGATGAACTATGGACGGAGGTTCGTGACATTGTACAGGAGACAGGGATCAAGACCATCCCCATGGAAAAGAAATGCAAAAAAGCAAAATGGCTGTCTCAGGAGGCTTTACAAATAGCTGTGAAAAGAAGAGAAGCAAAAAACTAAGGAGAAAAGGAAAGATAATACCTATTTGAACGCAGAGTTCCAAAGAATAACAAGAGAGATAAGAAAGCCCTCCTCAGTGATCAGTGCAAAGAAATAGAGGAAAACAATAGAATGGGAAAGACTAGAGATCTCTTCAAGAATATTAGAGATACCAAGGGAACATCTCATGCAAAGATAGGTACAATAAAGGACAGAAATGGTATGGCCCTAACAGAAGCAGAAGATATTAAGAATAGGTGGCAAGAATACACAGAAGAACTCTACAAAAAACATCTTCATGACCTAGATAATCATGATGGTGTGATCACTCACCTAGAGCCAGACATCCTGGAATGTGAAGTCAAGTGGGCCTTAGAAAGCATCACTAGGTACAAAGCTAGTGGAGGTGATGGAATTCCAGTTGGAGCTATTTCAAATCCTGAAAGATGATGCTGTGAAAGTGCTGCACTCAATATGCCAGCAAATTTGGAAACCTCAGCAGTGGCCACAGGACTGGAAAAGGTCAGTTTTCATTCCAATCCCAAAGAAAGGCAACGCCAAAGAATGCTCAAACTACCGCACAATTGCACTCATCTCACATGCTAAAGTAATGCTCAAAATTCTCCAAGCCAGGCTTCAACAGTTCGTGAACCATGAACTTCCAGATGTTCAAGCTGGATTTAGAAAAGGCAGAGGAACCAGAGATCAAATTGCCAACATCTGCTGGATCATTGAAAAAGCAAGCGAGTTCCAGAAAAACATCTATTTCTGCTTTATTGACTATGCCAAAGCCCTTTGACTGTGTGAATTACAACAAACTGTGGAAAATTCTGAAAGAGATGGGAATACCAGACCACCTGACCTGCGTCTTGAGAAATCTGTATGCTGGTCAGGAAACAACAGTTAGAACTGGACATGAAACAACAGACTGGTTCCAAATCGGGAAAGGAGTACGTCAAGGCTGTATATTGTCACTGTACTTATTTAACTTATATGCAGAGTACATCATGAGAAATGCTGGATGAAGCACAAGCTGGAATAAAGATTGCCGGGAGAAATATCAATAATCTCAGATATGCAGATGACACCACCCTTATGGCAGAAAGTGAAGCACTAAAGAGCCTCTTGATGAAAGTGAAAGAGGTGAGTGAAAAAGTTGGCTTCATGCTCAACATTCAGAAAATTAAGATCTGGTCCCATCACTTCATGGCAAATAGACGGGGAAACAGTGGAAACAGTGGCAGAGTTTATTTTTCTGGGCTCCAAAATCACTGCAGATGGTGACTGCAGCCATGAAATTAAAAGATGCTTACTCCTTGGAAGAAAAGCTATGACCAACCTAGACAGTATACTAAAAAGCAGAGACATAACTTTACCAACAAAGGTCCGTTTAGTCAAGGCTATGGTTTTTCCAGTGGTCATGTATGGGTGTGAGAGTTAAACTATAAAGAATGCTGAGCACCAAAGAATTGATGCTTTTGAAGTGTGGTGTTGGAGAAGACTCTTGAGAGTCCCTTGGACTGCAAGGAGATCCAACCAGTCCATCCAAAAGGAGATCAGTCCCGAGTGTTCATTGGAAGGACTGATGCTGAAACTGAAACTCCAATACTTTGGCCACCTGATGGGAAGTACTGACTCATTTGAAAAGACCCTGATGCTGGCAAAGATCGAAGGTGAGAGAAGAAGGGGATGACAGAGGATGAGATGGTTGGATGGGATCACTGACTCAATGGAGTTTGAGTAATGGAGTCAATGAGTTTGACTAAGCTCAATGGAGTCTGAGTAATGGAGTCAATGAGTTTGAGTAAACTCTGGGAGTTGCTGATGGACAGGGAGGCCTGGCGTGCTGTGGTCCATGGGGTTGCAAAGAGTCACACACTACTGAGTGATTGAACTGAACTGATTCTGTTTGAAACCCATTGTATTTTTATTTTTTAAAAGCATTCTTTAAAAAAAAAATTTTTTTTTTTAAAAATTCACTTATATTAGGCTGTGTTGGGTCTTCATTGCTGCACAGAGGCTTCTCTCCATTTGTGGTGCTCAGGCTTCTTGTTGCGGTGGCTTTTCTTGTTTCAGTGCGCGGCCTCCAGAGTGCGAGGGCCTCAGTAGTTTCGGCTCCTGGGCTTTAGAGCATAGGCTCAGTACTTGTGGTGCAAGGGCCTAGTTGCCCCATGGCATGTGGGATCTTCTTGGACCAGGGATCGAACCTGTGTCCCCTGCATTGGCAGGCAGATTCTTTACCACGGGACCACCAGGGAAGTTCTGAAATCCATTTAAATCCTTGTTGTAATATGTGGGAGAATAAATATTTAAATAAACTGCCTCTACTTTCCCTGCTCTATTCCTTGTAATGTGTCTACTAGACTCCTGTTCTCTCTGCCTTCATGTCCTTAAAGCATGTATTTCTGTCAAAAACTTAATGGATCAAGGCTATTCATGGGTGTGCTTGGGATTCTGCAATCTAACAAACATTCTAAAGATGTGGTCAAGCTGAATACTGAGGCACCTTTTAGCAAAAAGCAATTTGTTCAGCTATTATTACTGAATAAAAATCCCAGGAGCTAACATATTTGACTGTCAGTTTACATGTGTAAACTAAATGCAAGATGCAGTCTTTGGGGGAAACAAATAATTACACTTCTTTTGATGACATAAGGCCAGGAAATATCTAGCATCTTATCTATCTTAAACTAGCCTGCTGTTTTCTTTTTTAATTAAATGTTTTATTTTGAGATAATTATAATTCACATGCTGCTGTAACAATAATATGAGTGATCTTATGCCTTTTACCCGGTTTCCCCCAATGGTAATATTGTACAAAACTCCAGTACAATATCACTGCTAGGATACTGGCATTGATACAGTCAAGATACAGAACATTTTCATCACCATGAGAATCCCTGGTGCTGTCCTTTTATAGACACTCCCGTCCCTTCCAACCTCACTCATAACAACTACTAATCTTTTCTTCATTTGTACACTGTTTTCAGTTAAAAAATAGCTAATCTCTCTTTAAAAAATTGGGATATAGTTGCTTTATAATCTTGTGTTAGCTTCTGCTATACAAGGAAGTGAATCAGCTATATGGATACATATATCCCTTCACTCTCGGATCTGCCTTCCACCCCTCATCATCCCATCCACCTAGGTCAAACTGCTGTAAAGCATCACCTCACACTGGTCAGAATGTCCATCATCCAAAGATCTACAAACAATAAATGCTGGAGAAGGTGTGGAGAAAAGGGAACCCTCTTGCACTGTTGGTGAGAATGTAAATGGATACAGCCACTAGGGTGAATAGCATGCAGACTCCTTAAGAAACTAAAAATAGAGCTATCATAAGACCCAGCATCCCATTCCTGGGTATATGTTGTTGTTCAGTCACTAAGCCGAGCCCGACTCTTTGTGACCCCATGGACTGCAGCACATCAGACATCCTTGTCCTTCACTATCTCTTAGATTTCGTTCAAATTCATGTCCATTGAGTCAGCGATGCAATCTTATACTGAGCTAATCTCTTTTGATGGCATAAATGTGCATCACAGGTAACTGCTCTGGTCTACATCACCCTTTGCCCACTCCCATCTGCCCTTTTCTAACCTACTCTGTACCTGAGAAGGCCAGCCTTTGAAGATCACATCACCCAGGCCCTCTTGTTCTTTGGTTTCCAACTGGGGTCACTGGAGGCACTGGCAGAAGATGGAAGGGATGGGAGAAGATAAATCTAAGAATGATTACCCCTTTGTGCACAATCCATTCCTCCTGAGGCATGGGGAAAAGAGGGGAAGGAGAAGAGGGAGAACCACCACAGAGGAGCAAGCACCCAGATGAGGAAATGGATAGACTTTGACCAGTCGAGGTGCCTGCCTTCAAGGGTGAAGGTACGTGGACAATGAATTAATTAATGACCTTGAAGGACTGAAGATTAGGGAGGAGAACAGAATCCAGTTACAATCGAGACTGAATTCTTTGATCTAGGGAAAAAAATTCCTGACCTGGATAAGAGTAAGATTTAATTAGATTCAAATTAAAAAGAAGAATTATGGGATTTCTTTCATAACAAGTTTGTGGACCATGGTTCTCCCGACCATTAATGGTTTTGTGCTCCCAGCCTCAATGCTGGAATATATAGTGTCTCCAAGCTACTAATTAGCAGTTTAAAAGGTTTGCCTTTAATGAATAAGTTGTCATTGTGATATTATGGTTTACTTATGGATTATAGACAAAGTTTAATAAACACTGGGGCTTCCCTGGTGGCTCAGAGGTTAAGGCATCTGCCTGCAATGCGGGAGACCTGGGTTTGATCCCTGGTTTGGGAAGATCCCCTGGAGAAGGAAATGGCAACCCACTCCAGTATTCTTGCCTGGAGAATCCCATGGACGGAGGAGCTTGGTGGGCTACAGTCTATGGGTCGCAAAGAGTCGGACACGACTGAATGACTTCACTTTCACTTTAATAAACACTATGTATTAGGCTTGGATTAAGCATTTTACTTTCGTTGTTTCATTTATCTTAGTCAACAATCCTGTGAGATAGGTATTTTCCTAATTTGACAGGTAAGAACTCTTAGGTGCAGAAAGCCTAAATAACTTGCCCAAGGACACACAACTCGTAAGTGAAAGGTATGGAATTCAAGTCTATCTTTTAATAATTAAGGCTTCTTGTCTCTCGGTGAGTCATACTGTTTTCCACGAGGAAATGGGAAGACAGGGCTGCTCTTTCCAATGACCTTGCTTGCTCTGCCCTTCTCCCCTCTCCTGGATATCTCCTACTCATCCTTGATTAACAGTCATATCCTCAGGGAGCCATCCTCACCTTCTTGCCCTCTTGAAAGCTCTCACAGCACTGTGGATTTCTTATTTGCAGCACCTGTCACCACTGAAATTTATATTTGTTCATGTGATTATTTGGTCAATGTCTGTCTTCTCCTCCTTAGACTGTCAGCTGCATGAGAGAGGTCATTTTGCCCCATTAAATCTCCAGCATTTAGAAAACAGTTCTTGATAGTGAGTGATCAATACATGTTTATTGGTTGGTTTAATAGGTCCTTTTATCTTTATTTCATAGAGTTACAGATTCTCAGAGTCAGAAGTCACCACAACTTCTAACTAACCCACATTCATCTGTAAAAAGTCCTGTAGAATTATTCTAACCAGCTGGTCCACCAACTGTCCTTAAAGCATCTTTGAACCATCCTGACTGCTAGTGCCATTCTTCAGGGAAACCCCCAGAAAAGCCTTCATCTAAGTCTTGTCTTTGAGCTGCCTATGTTCAGTGTGTCTGGGATTATCCTCATCTGATCATTCTGTCCACGTTCTATGGAATGTAAGTACATCATATTTAGTACTCAGGATAAAGATCTGAACTTACTTTATATGTTTTCTGATCACATTTATTAGACTGTAAATTAAGATGCTTTTGAACTATGGTATTAGAGAAGACTCTTGCGAGTCTTTTGGACTGCAAAAAGATTGAAGCAGTCCATCCTAAAGGAAATGAGTCCTGAATATTCATTGGAAGGACTGATGCTGAAGCTGAAGCTCCAATACTTTGGCCACCTGACGTGAAGAACTGACTCATTGGAAAAGACCCTGATGCTGGGAAAGACTGAAGGCAGAAGGAGAGGGGATGACAGAGGATGAGACGGTTGGGTGGCATCACCAGCTCGATGGATGTTAGTTTGAGCAAGCTCTGGGAGTTGGTGATGGACAGGGAAGCCTAGAGTGCTGCAGTCCACGGGATCACAAAGAGTAGTACATGACTGAGTGACTGAACTGAAACTAAGATTCTAACTTTATCTCCTCTATGGCTGATATGGAGTTTGAAGAAATCCTCAACTTTTATTTAAAATATGTATAAGAGGGAATTCCCTGGTGGTTTAGTGAGTAGGACTCTGTACTTCCAATGCAGGGGACATGGGTTCTATCCCCGGTGG
The DNA here is from genome assembly GCF_023091745.1 of Budorcas taxicolor. NCBI lineage: Eukaryota > Metazoa > Chordata > Mammalia > Artiodactyla > Bovidae > Budorcas > Budorcas taxicolor. The sequence goes on from NC_068910.1 coordinate 171,856,133, forward strand.
GAAAACTAAGACCCTGCAAGTCTTGCGGTGCTGCCAAACAAAATAAATAAATAAAATAAAATATGTGTAAGAAAGCAATTATTTAATCACTGTCCAGTATTTCCCAAGTCCCTGTGCTGGGCCCTTCTCTTCCATGCCACTCTACTTTCCAGCATTACTGGAAGCCAAGGATTCTCATTCCCTCTGCTGAGGGACTGGTATGAAGCTTACAGGTATCTTGGATAGCAAAAAAAAAAAAAAATTGCATTGGGAAGTATTGATGAAGTTCAGAAAAGACTTGAAAGTGAAAGTGAAGTCATGCCCGACTCTTTGCAACCCATCGACAGTAGCCTACCAGGCTCCACTGTCCATGGGATTTTCCAGGCAAGAATACTAGAGTGGCCTGCCATTCCCTTCTCCAGGGGATTGTCCCAACCCAGGGATCGAACCCGGATCTCCTGCATTGCAGAGAGATGCTTTACCATCTGAGCCATCAGGGAAGTCCAGAAATGAGGTATAAGTAAATGTGCTTAGGTTGGACAATCCACAGGTAGTGAGAAGATGCCTGTTGAAAGAAGGATTAGCAAAGCAGCTCTTTTCTTTTTCTTTAAAAATGTCTTTTATTGGAGTATAGCTACTTTACAATGTTGTGTTAGTTTTTGCTGTTCAACGAATTGAATCAGCTGTAAGTATACAAATACTGCCCCTCTTTTGGACCTCTCTCCCACCTTCCCCCATCCCACCTCTCTAGGTCATCAGAGAGCACTGAGCTGAGCTCCCCGTGTTATGCAGCAACCTCCCACTAGCTAGCTCTCACACGCAGTAGTGTATGTGTGTCAATGTTTCTCTCCCAATGGGCCTCACCTTCCCTTTCCCCGCTATGTCCACATGTTCATTCTTTACAAGAAGATGTGGTATAAATATGCAATGGAATATTACTCAGTCACAAAAAGGGAAGAAATTGGGTCATTTTGGTGGCTTGGCCCTTCATCTAATCTCTTTCTGTTTCGATGTCACGGTCTCTGGGCTCTCAAGATGTCTCTTTGATTTGCAAAAGCCTGCTTCAGAGTTACAAAGCTGAACATGTACCATTCTTTTCTTTTATTCTCAATCTAATCTTTCTACTCTCTTTGAGATAATGTGGCCAAGTGAAAGAGAGTGGGAGGATAAAAGGACAAAATTAATTTTTAAAGATATTATCCTGTTATAATTGTATTGCTGCAAAGCCCTATCTGTATTTGTGCCATTTATTTTGGCCTCAAGAACAGGATTCAGATATTTTTAAATGGAGGTATTTTTGGTGTTAAAGAAAGAGATTATTTTCTGTAAAGGAAATTTCCATTTTAATTTCCAAAAGAATTACTCAATACAAAAATATTGGCAAAGTGTTGGACACAACTGAGTGACTAACAGTTTCATTTTACTGTACCAGGTCAGCTACAAATCTTGGGTGAAATTCATTTCAGGCTGTTGGCAAATAGCACTTATTGTCAAGCTTTAACTCAACTTTGCCTCTACTATGTGTTCTTAGGTTAATAAGGGGAAATGATTGTGGAAAGAGAACATTTATGGAAAAAAACTTTGAAAATCAGTTTCCCTTTATGCAAATGGTTAATGGAATGATTTTTAATCATTCAGTCTAGAAGCACTCTGGAATTCTACTTGATTCTGCTGCTCGAGTTCTTGAATCATTCGATAGTTTATGGATATTCCTCCTTTCCCTCTCCAGTCCGGGCAGAAATGTACTACACTGGGTTCTAATCATTGGCTGCATTAAGATCAGAGCTATGAAGGTCCCAAACAAATGGCTCCTCCTTAACACCTTAGCACTCAGAGAATGGCAATCAGAATAAATGTGTATACTTTGTCAACTATACTGACAATTATATAAGAAAAACTTTCCTTCTTTATAAATGGAAATGCAAGGAAAATTGTATCATTGGCTGGCTTTCTTCACAAACCTGCTTGGTAAGTCTACTTGTTATCGCAAACTTTTGCTATACTTTGGTTTGGAAAATAATCCTCTCATTGAATTGCAAAAAATACTTTTAAGTTTTAAAATGTATAAATCATGTGTAATAAAGTTTACATAGTTGAACTTCAAAAAATTAAGTGCAGGAATACCATTGCACTTTTAGTTTCAAATGCTACGTTCATTTTCTGAAAATTTCAAGAATTAATCAGAAATTAATATCAGGTTCTAAATTCACCTGTTAGAAGAAGTCTGGTCAATTTACGTTTAGAGTGCATTTCCCGCCCGCCCCCTCCCCACCAGAATTCGACTTAGTTTCTTGCTCTTAGTGACCGGCTCTCTCAAATGTAGAGAGCTCTGCCCACATTTGAAGTTAGGCTATGACTACATAGGTAATTACTTTATAGATGTTCTCTGCTTAACAGTAAATAGTTTTTCCCTTATCCATGTAGAACACTTATATGTTATTTGCTGAAAAGATCTCAAAAACATTATAAACATGTAGGTTGCCTTTGTGAACAAAATCAGTTTCCAAACTACTCTTCTACAGAGTAATCTGGTCCAATTCACTGTAGATAGTTTTATATATTTAGTATTTTTCACTTGTAGTCAAAGAAACCTCAAGATCATTCCTGACTGTGGCGGGTCTCCAGCAGCTTTATTAGCAATGCTGGGGTTTGTGTTTATTAAAATAATTTAACATCTTATCTTTATGTACAAAGAAATATTGTTGTTGTTTAGTCTCTAAGTTGTGTTCAGCTCTTTTGCTCCTCTGTCCGTGGGGTTTCCAAGGCAAGAATACTGGAGTAGGTTGCCATTTCCATCTCCAGAGGATCTTCCTGACCCAGGCATCAAACCCTTGTCTCCTGCACTGGCAGGCAGATTCTTTACTACTGAGGCACACAGGAAGCTCTTACAAAGAAGTATCAAGGTATAGCTTATAAGTGCTGTGAAAATGATCATTGGTATTCAAGCAAACCACCTTGTCTGTGATTATTTGGTAACAGTCACAGGTTTCCATTCCTCAGCAGCCAGGCAAGTGTGCGAGGCTGGCTGGCTGCGGACTCTGGCCACCTGAGAGGTATGTGTTCTTTCCAAAGAGAGTAGGGGTTTATTTATTTACTAATGTTTTTTAACTTTGGGTGTAGTTGCTTTACAACGTAGTGTTCATTTCCTCTGAATCAGCTATACGTATACATACATCGTCTCCCTCTTTGACCTCTCTCCACTCCCACCCTCTATCCCACTGAACTAGGTCATCGACTAGCTCCCTGCGCTATACAGCATGTTCCCACTAACTATCTGTTTTACACATGGCAGTGTTTATATGCCAATCCCAATCTCCCAGTTAATACCGGTCCATACCAATCCCTCCCACCGTACCGGTTCCCCACTTTCATTCTCTACAGTTGTGTCTCTCTTCCAAGCACAGGGCTTCTTAATATTGACAGCAGCCACACAGAAAAGTGAGTCCAAAATGCTGTCTATCACATTTGTTGGTTCTACTGGAGAACCCTCAAACTCAGATTTCTATTTGAAATCTCTGGATTAAAAACAAAAATGGCATGTGGGTCAATTGTCCTCAGGCTACCTGTTTTTAGACTCTGATGTACACCTGTATTAATTCATTGCTTTGCTTGTTTACTAAACAGACTAGGATTCCCTTCATGACAGATCATGTCTTAGCAGTTTTGGTTTTCCCAAAGCCTAGAGTCTAGTGTCTGGCATGTAGACAAATATTTGCTAATAAACTGAACTGATCTCTAGATAAATGAGGGCCAAAGAAGGGTGTTTTTTTTTTTTTTTTTTTTTTAAGAGCTCGACAAAGCTATTAAATCTTGTGGACACTTTGGAAAGTTAAACATTCACAACTATTATAAACCATGTCCATTCTTTTTAGCTATCTGCAGACTTCAAAGCTCACTTCTATGGATGTGTTTTGTCAAGAGAAGATTAGGTTTGGCTTTATGTATGCTTTTGGAGAAAAAGATAGACAAAGAGTCTTAAAGAATTTGTGTAAGAAGATTAAAGGAACAGGCATTGGCTGAAATCCCATTACTATTTAGATTATTATAATTTGTTGAGATATTAAGAATATTATGGCTGAATTAACAAATTACTTTGATTTAGTCAGAATTTGCTCACAAAGTGAAAACATGATAAAATGAAAAAGAGTTCAGGGGATTTCTTCAGTTCCTCTAGTGCTCTGAAAACTGAGGTGATGGACCAAGGACTCAAGGAAACTAACCAGGTGCATGTGTAACTTTGGCTGTGATTTTTTATAATTCCCTTGCCATTGCTACAAGTGGGTAGGTAAGCCCTCTCAAGTTTGGGCTTCCCTGGTGGCTCAGTGCTAAAGAATCTGCCTGCCAATGCAGGACACACAGGTTCGATCCTTGGATGGGGGAGATCCTTTGGAGGCAACCCACTCCAGTATTCTTGACTGGAAAATCCCATGGACAGAGGAGCCTGGTAGGCTACAGTCCATGGAATCACAGAAGAGTCAGACATGACTTAGTGACTAAACTACAAACCTTCTTAAGCTCCTGAATTATCCAAGTCAACACTGACTTATTTCCCAACTGGGACTTTTAGGGAATTTGTCAGGATTTTGCAACACCCTGACCTTGAGCATAAGGCACCTCCAGGTGGGGATTTGGATTGGGGTGGGTACTGTTATTGCCATTAGCCACGTTGTACAGATGAATAAACAGAAGTTTAGACATGATAAACCTAGACTGCAGTCTAGATCAGTCTTCATCCAAAGAACATGCTAGTAACCACTGTACCATTCTGCATTCTGATTCTTACACTTGCAGAAGTCTGGCCCATCTCCTGACTACTCCTTGCCCTGTGCTACCTCATGTAAGTAGTTCACACAAGAAAATAGAATGGGAAGCAAAGAAAATCAATCAGGATTAAAAGGGTCACTACATTACCTTTAAAACACAATAAAAATCATTAGAAAAATGGAGAAATCTACAACTGTAATGAGGGATTTAAAAATTTATGTTAAAGAATGATAGATCATATTGAAAATGTGGAATCTTTTGAAGAATTTTGCATACAGAAAATATGCCTCCTTTTCAAATATTTAGCATATATTAGTTTATATGGGAAAATGAAAGCTTAAATATAAATTATTACAAAATCAAGATCATGCAAAGCACTTTCTGAGGACAGTGCAACTAAATATCAATTTATCAGTTAAAAATTTCCATTTATTTGAAAATTTAAAAATCAGACCTAAATAATTCATCATTCAAAAAGGACACAGTGTTGATAGTGGGAGATTTTGTATGTATGTGGGGTCAGAAGATACATGGAGACTCTGTTCTCCACTCAATTTTGCCATGAACCTAAATGTTCTCTAAGAAACAAAGTTTGTTAATATTTAGAAAAGGATAGACACATATATTCTCACAATAAAAATGATGAAAACTTTAGGGTTGAATGACACTGAAAGTCTGTCTAAAATAGAAGAGAAAAAATCAATTATTTCCTCACTAGATAGCCATGACCACTCTACAAAGTCTTGTGTATATTCTGTTATAGCAAATGTTTACTCTGCTAAGCTTTGTGCTTAATGTTGTTATATTTAATTCTCATAGTATCTCTATGAGATAAGAACTACAATTATGTTTATTTTAAGATGAGGAAAGATTGCTTTGCTCAAATGTCTAACAGTGGGAATTAGCCTTACATAAAATCTAGGTTTTTCTAATTACCTACCATCCATCGTCCATATGGTCCAATACTGCCTGAGCGTGCATGTGTGCTAGGTTGCCTCATTTGGGTCTGACTCTTTGGGACCATATGGAATGTAGCCCACCAGGCTCTTCTGTCAATGGGCTTCTCCAGGCAAGAATACTGGAGTGGGTTGCCATGCCCTCCTCCGGGGGATTTTCCTGACCCAGGGATCCAATCTGCATCTCCAATGTCTCCTTCATTGGCAGGTGGATTTTTAGCACTCTACCACCTGGAAAAGAAACCTGTCTAAAGAGTGGGCATGGTTGCCTCTGAGGCCTTCACCATGTGAACTGAGATGACCTGGCATTGTAGAACACCAGCCCCAAGGACACTTACTGTATTTCCTAGTTGTGAGTATCAGCCATATGAGATCTCCGCCTGGTGCATCTTCTCCATTTCTTCTCTGAGAAAGCTTCTTTGATGTGCTTCTCATGAGCACAAGCCACTTGCCATGTGTTTCCTGGGATCCCTTTCCATTGTCTTATAGATACTTTCACTGTATTTCCTTATGCCACCACTAGGTAGCATTTTAAAAATTTCCACATAGTCCTGCTGTACCCAGCTTTAATGATGAAGACTTAGAGGGAACTCTGCTAAGATTCTACAGGCTACCCATGTCACTGTTCAATGTCCAATCTTTTTTTAAAAAGCATTTTAAAAAATTTTTATTAAATTTTTTTTTGATTGCACTGGATCTTTGTTGCTGTGTGCGGGCTTTCTCTAGCTTTGGCGGGGGCTTCTCTCTAGTTGTGGTGCCCAGGCTTCTCACTGTAGAGGCTTCTCTTGTTGAGGAGTACAGGCTCTAGTCTCACGGCCTTCAGTGGTTGTGGCAACGGGCTTAGCTGCTCCACAGCACGTGGAATCTTCCCGGACGAGGGATGGAACCTGTGTTCCCTGTATTGGCAGGTGGATTCTTATCCACTGTACCAACAGGAAAGTCCCTTATGTTCATTCTTGCTGCTCACCTTGGATGTGACACCTCATACAGCCACAATTTGAACAGTCTTCCAGCACCATTTCTATTTTCCTGAATACTAGACCACCTTACCTGCCTCCTGAGAAGTCTGTATGCATGTCAAGAAGCAACAGTTAGAGCCAGACATGGAACAACAGACTGGTTCCAAACTGGGAAAGGAATCAAGGCTGTATATTGTCACCCTGCTTATTTAACTTCTATGCAGAATACATCAGGTGAAATGCTGAGTTGGGTGAAGCACAAGCTGGAATCAAGATTGCTGAGAGAAATATCAGTACTCTCAGATATGCAGATGATACCACCCTTATGGCAGAAAGTGAAGATAAACTAAAGAGCCTCTTGATGAAAGTGAAAGAGGAGAGTGAAAAAGTTGGCTTAAAACTCAACATTCAGAAAACTAAGATATGGCACCTGGTCCCATCACTTCCTGGCAAATAGTTGGAGAAACAATGGAAACCATGAAAGACTATTTTGGGGGGGCTTCAAAATCACTGCAGATGGTTACTGCAGCCATGAAATGAAAAGACACATGCTCCTTGGAAGAAAAGCTATGACCAACCTAGATAGCATATTAAAAAGCAGATGTTACTTTGCTGACAAAGATCTGTCTAGTCAAAGCTATGGTTTTTCCAGTGGTCATGTATGGATGTGAGAGTTGGACTATAAAGAAAGCTGAGCACCCAAGAATTGATGCTTTTGAACTCTGTTGTTGAAAAAGACTCTTGAGAGTCACTTGAAATGCAAGGAGATCAAATTAGTCAATCCTAAAGGAAATCAGTCCTGAATATTCATTGAAGGGCTGATGCTGAAGCTGAAACTCCAATACTTTGGCCACCTGATGTGAAGAACTGACTCATTTGAAAAGACCCTGTTACTGGGAAAGACTGAAGGCAAGAGATGGTTGGATGGCATCACTGACTCGAGGGACACGAGTTTGAGCAAGGTCCGGGAGTTGGTGATGGACAGGGGAGCCTGGAGTGCTGCAGTCCAGGGGGCTGCAATGAGTCAGACACAACTGAGCAATTGACTCCCTTGCCCACCTCTCAAGTCTGCACTTTTTGTGATAAACACCCCTGATTGCTCCATTTAACTTTCCTCCCTGAGTGCTACCTGCATTTACTGGGTTCACACCAACCCTCAGAGTGGGGCCTAGCCAGAAATCCAGATCTAATGTACTGGTTAGGCTCACAGGCACTGGAAGCAGGTGGACCTGGGGCTGAAATCAAGCTATAGAACTTTCTAGATGTCAAGTTATCAACATGTACTGTGCTTAGTCACTCAGTTGTGTTGGACTTTTTGCAACCCCGTGGACTATAGCCCACCTGGCTCCTCTGTCCATAGGGATTCTCCAGGCAAGAATACTGGAGTAGGTTGCCATGTCCTCCAGGGGACAGAGGGATCGAACCCAGGGATCTTTCCAACCCAGGGATTAAACCCAGTTGTCCCACTTGCAAGTGGATTCTTTACCAACTGAGCCACCAGGGAAGCCCCAGAATACTGGAGTGGGTAGCCTATCCCTTCTCCAGGGGAACCTCCTGACCCAGGAATCAAACTGGGGTCTCTTGTGTTGCAGGCTGATTCTTTACCAGCTGAGCTACCAAGAAAGCCCTGTTATCAACATATACAAGCCTAAGTTTCATCTTCTATATAATGGGATTATTATTATATGGGATTGCTATGAAGAGTAAATGAGATAGAGCAAATGCTTAGGCCAATGCCTGGCCCATGGCAAACACCCAAAGAATGGAAGCACTAGTGTTAATGTTATCATGTCCCCATGGTCATCCTATGTCTCTAGCCCTTTAGTTTTCACCAGTCGTGGAGACATAGTCAGTATATCAAAAAATAGTATTTAATAGAGAACAGATATAATAAAACAATGAGGCAAAGTCAAATTTAATAAAGTCTACGTAGTTTAAAGTAATAAAATGTTCCTCAGTGTATAATAAAATTATAAAGATAGAAGGGGGTCTTAAAAGTAACCAAATCCAATCCCTCACTTTATGTATGAGACCATGAGACCTAGAAAGGTTGAACAAGCTTCTCTGAGCTCCTCCGCTGACTGAACAGGTGTGTTGCAGTGTGCATCCATGCCTGCCTTTGGCTGGGATGGTTTCCTCTACTATGTATGTTCTTGATAATGGTGCAGTTGAGATTTATCTTTTGGGCTTGGCCTAATGACTGGGATTATGATACAGAAATGGAAAATAAAAATCCCTCAGTTGTACCTCCTAGGCTTTCCAATGAAACAGAAGAATCCACAGGAACAAAAACAGACATGCTTACAAAGTACTGGGGACCTAGTCTTTCAGTCATGGAGCCCATATTTGTTCCCCTTACCAGCAGACAGGGTTTGATTCCACAGTATGTGTTCCTACATTTAAATGTTATGTTCAGTAAAAGAGCAAAAAGACTCAAAGAGTTCCTTGCAAAAATAATTAGAAAATTACTATGATGATACACAAGAGGAGTTTTGTTGTATCCTTGCATTCCAGAACTGTGAGGTTAGAAAGTAGGACATGGAAAAACAAGACCCTATGACAGGCCACTGCTGAAAGTAGGCTTGGGTGGTGCCAAATGTCAGGTTTAAAGGTTGCTCATTGTTGTTTCTCTTTAACTATTCCTTCGATCTCTTTGTCTCTTGCTAATTATTATGCCTAGACAAATATGATTATCAAATTTTAATTGTACCATCACAGGCACCTTATAAATGATGATAATAAAATAGCAATTGCAATCTGCTTTGGTAATTTTTGGACTGTAACTGTGCCTTAATTTGTACAAATGAAATGCATTTTGTTTGTCTTCAGAGTAGTTATTATTATATCCAACTCTGTTTTTAGATTACCCATTCCAGTACTGTTTTTCTAAAAACTTTGTTGGTGCATACTAATACCATAATAATTTTTATCTTTCAATATTTATATTCAAGCAGTTTTGCCAATTAAACTTGGTTGTTATGCACACTGTTTATTTACTTATTCACTCACTCACTCATTCATTCAATAAAATGATCAGAGTACCTACTCTCTTTCAGGCACAGTATTAACCCCCTGGTGACACAGAAGTAAATAATAGCACCACATTCATTCTTTTAGCTTTAATTGATCACAACCCATATGCTAGTGACTTTCAGATCTCCATTTCAAAACTTGTCTTCATCTTCTCCTCCGAGTTTTAGGTCTATGCATATTCAAATATCTACTGGACAATTTTACTCATTTATTTTCCTCAGAATCTACGTGTCCCAAACTGAACTTATTTTCTTTCTCTTAAAACTGCTCTTTACATGCAAACATTCCCAATTATTAGAATGATACCTATGATCCTAATCTAGAAATTTGGGATTATCTCTGACTGCCTCTCCCACATGTCTTGTTTTCTAGTAAGTCAGTGAATCCTGTCAATTCTACCTCATAAGCAGTTTTAAAATTTGTCTACATTTCTTCACCCCTACTGGTACTTCTACTTTCACCTGCTCTCATCTCTCACTTGGATTAGTAATAGTGTCCTCATTTGTGTCCCTACATCTAACCTCTTTCTGACCTCCCAACCACTCCACTCTCATACGTTGCCCAGCGATCATTCTAAAAGGTGAGTCTGATCATGTCGCTCTTTCCTTATAACTGATCAATGGCCTTCCTATTATCTGGGGGGTAAAACCCCAAATTCCATAAGCAAGGTTTCTGCAGTCTTCTGCTAGCTGGAGCCTCTACCATCTCTCCAATGTGGTGTCTTGCCAGTCTGTTTCCACTTGTAGTGAACTCGTTTCCCTACAAAGGCCTGTGCGCTCTCATTCTTAGGTCTTCTGTGGGCTGACTCTTTTCCTGGATCATGCCTCAGCCTTAACTGAAGGAAGGCTCACTGGACAAACCTTTCCTGACCTTCTGGCTTGTGTTAAGAGCTCCATAACTCACTGAACCTTCTACTTTCTCTCTTATGGAGACATCCATTTTCTTGTTATTTCTCCCTTTTAGACTATAAGAACTGGAGAGTAGAAAATTTGTCTAAGCTGCCCACTATTGTATGAAATATAGTCAATAAATATTGGTTGAGTAAATGAATGAGACCGACAAAATAAATGTTATCTATGATTGAAGCCCTAATAGAGGTATTCATAGAATGCTAGGGAACCCAAATGAAGGACGTGTGCACTGGGGTTAGGATTCCACGAACACATATACTGCTCTGAGCACAGTGCATAACACACAGTAAACTCAGTTTGAAGGACTGGTTAGATCAATGAGAGCTAATATGCCTTTCATGGCAAGTTTTGCCACCCCAAGGTATGCCTCTTTGGCAAACGGTTACTTTGAGTTGATTTTTTTGAGAAACAGCAGACAGAGAAGAAACTCTGAAAACAGAGTAGAAGTTACCCTTCTGTAAGGAAAGCTTGGGCTTTCCCAATGGCTCAGCGGGTAAAAGAATCTGCCTGTGATGTAGGAGACACAGGAGATGCGAGTTTGATTCTTGGGTTGGAAAGATCCCCTGGAGGAGGAAATGGCAGCCCGCTCCAGTATTCTTGCCTGGAAAACCCATGGACAGAGGAGCCTGGTGGGGTCACAAAGAATCGGACATGATTAAGCATGCACACACAAGGGAGATTCATATGTATAGAGAAAATCTCCATGTATTAGGGTCTCTCTTTTTTTCCCTTTCCCTACCAGGGAGAGAAAAAAGACTCTAAACCACCAGATGAATGGTGATTTTTAAAAAGGTAGATCTGCATAATGACCCTCCTGCTCAAGGTTATCTCCCCATCACTGGCCTCCCCCACACCATTTTTTTAACTTTAAGATGGTGTTTAAGCTTGAATTCTAAAGCCACATTTTTCAGAGTTATGTATTTTCCCCTGGGTATATCTCATCTATATGTAAGATATATATGTTAATAAACTTCTGTTTGTTTTTATTAATCTGTCTTTTGTTACAGCTCAGAAGTTAGATGGATAGAGGGAAAATTAAGGTTTCCTCCCTTATGACGAGAAGAAGGGCATTCCAGGAGGAGTCAGCACAGGTAAAACAAGGCAGGTGTGAGTAGGCTACAGGAACTACTCACTGTTTTGCACACTTGGAAAAAAGAGCACAGGTTGCTGGGCAAGGAGGATACAAATGGAGGCAGCATCTGATCATAAACTATGTGTTATAAAACCAAGGAGTCTGAATGTTATTCTGCTAGCTGTGGGATTCAGGCCAAGAAATGACATATATTTTGGAAAAAACTCCATGGCCGCATTTGGAGGGAGGGATTTGATGGACGGAGGTAGGGGATTCAGTATGGTGTGTGGTGTTGGTGGATTAGATTCGACTAATCAGTGAGGAGGTTAGAGCAACACTTCAAGCCAGAGGTGATAAAAGCCTAAATAAGACCCTGATGCTGGGAAAGATCGAAGGCAGAAGGAGAAGAGGGTGACAGAGGATGAGACGGTTGGATGTTATCACCTATTTAATGGACTTGAACTTGGGCAAACTCTGGGAGATGGTGAAGGACAGGGAAGCCTGGCTGCTGCAGTCCATGGGGTCATGAAGAACTGGACAAGACTTGGCAACTGAATAACAACATAGGCAGTGGCAATGAAGATAGGACTTGGCGATTGAGGGATAAGGAAGGGTTAGGGAGCAGGGAGGGTCTTGGATCATTCCTAGGATTCTGGTTCTGGTGAATTCATGCATGGTGTCACTTCTTTGAGAGATCAGGCTGGTTGGAGGGGAAGATGAAGAAGGTAATGGCTTATATGGGATATGGAGACGCTTGCCAAAGAAGGAACAAGACAGTGGTTAGATTCCCATATCAACACCACAGGAGGTAGCCAAGGAGGCTCAACTCTGAGTCCCAGACTAATTCCCTGAACACCATCAAGTCCTCAACTATTTAGACAAAACCACACAATTTCTTAGATTTCCTTGTCTCTTGAAGACTTCAAAATTCTCAGTGAAAAGAGGAATAAAGGAAGAAAAAATGAAAACGACCTATGGGTGAAGTGGCCTGACAGGTGTGAGAAGCTGACAGGTAATATTGAGGTGAGAGTGAGGATCAAGTGGTGATTTATTTGGCCAGATGAAAGAACATGGATAATAAGGAAGAGTGGGGACTCTGAAGGAAGGATCAGCAGTAGGGCAGGACCTGAGGATGTAGGTGAAAGCCGGTAATGGAAGAGGAATACATGGCAGTGGCTATGTTGAAGTCATTGTAAGTGTTTGGTGGCTGAGAATGACCTAAGCTGTGAACCTTTCTCTACGACTGTTCACTTTGCTGTGGGTCCTTTTCAGACCTCCATTCAAGGCACTTAAGGCAGGCTCAGCACAGGGCTGGGAGTGCCTTGTACAGCCCCTTTCATATCGTAGGCACTCTACAAATAACTAAGATCACGGCATCTAGTCCCATCACTTCATGGGAAATAGATGGGGAAACAGTGGAAACAGTGTCAGACTTTATTTTTTGGGGCTCCAAAATCACTGCAGATGGTGACTGCAGCCATGAAATTAAAAGACGCTTACTCCTTGGAAGGAAAGTTATGACCAACCTAGATAGTATATTCAAAAGCAGAGACATTATTTTGCCAACAAAGGTCGATCTAGTCAAGGCTATGGTTTTTCCTGTGGTCATGTATGGATGTGAGAGTTGGACTGTGAAGAAAGCTGAGTGCCGAAGAATTGATGCTTTTGAACTGTAGTGTTGGAGAAGACTCTTGAGAGTCCCTTGGACTGCAAGGAGATCCAACCAGTCCATTCTGAAGGAGATCAGTCATGGGTGTTCTTTGGAAGGAATGATGCTAAAGCTGAAACTCCAGTACTTTGGCCACCTCATGTGAAGAGTTGACTCATTGGAAAAGCCTCTGATGCCGGGAGGAATTGGGGGCAGAAAAAGAGGGGGACGACAGAAGATGAGATGGCTGGATGGCATCACCGACTCAATGGACGTGAGTTTGAGTGAACTTGGGAGTTGGTGATGGACAGGGAGGCCTGGCATGCAGCAGTTCATGGGGTCACAAAGAGTCGGACATGACTGAGCGACTGAACTGAACTACAAATATTTGTTGGATGTATTCATAAGTGAACATCAAAGGTGTAAACAGTGGTTTCCTTTAGAAGGAACTCAGGTCACAGGAAACTGGAGCCAAGAAGCCCTAGAATTGTTGGGATGGAGCTTGTATTTTACAGTGAGGACAAGTCTTCTAATAACTTGGTGGCCTGTTAATTGCACTACCCAGCAATCAGTCAAGTGTTGGGGCCTGCTGTGACAGATACATCTAGCCCAATCAACCAGTCTATCAGGAATCAGAAAGCAATTGAACAGCTCAGTTGGAAGGGACTGAAGTGCTGTTGTGTGAACCCCAGATACCTGGTTTCAAGGAAAATTGAGCTGAAATATCCTCTTATTCTATAAGCCTCATCTCTGGAATTAGCAGTGGGCTCAAAAGAAGACTTCTTTCTTGAATCAGTGACAGGTCTCTTGCTCAGTTATAAACTTGGTGGACTTGGATTATTCAAAGATGTGATCATTTAATAAAAAAATTTTTTAATGTATGTTTTTTTAATTGGAGGATAGTTGTTTTATAATATTATATTACTTTCTGTTGTACAGCAAATTGAATCAGCTGTACTTTTATACTATATCCCTTCTTTTTTTGGATTAAAAAATATGAAGTTCTCATTACAAAAGTGTTTAACTACAATGCCTTGGAATTGGAAGCTCTTCAGAAGACTCTGTTGATTCCAACCTTAGAGGTTAAATATATCATGACATGATGAAAAGGAAAACTTAGATTTTACAGGAAAGACCTTACTGAAACACAGGTGTGTGAGGTGTGTGTGCACCTGCCCATATTCACCTATCTGTACTCACCATGGGCCTGAATTTACTAGCACCAGGCTGAAAAAGGCACAAAGTGAGGAGTCTAGTGAGATACAGCTGTCGTTGCTGTGGAAACCATAGCACTGATCTTCATGACACGCGTACGTACCTTCACCTGTAACACTCTGTAAATGACTTGATAATGGATGGATTCACTTTTTGAAGACAATCTCTAAAACTTATTAAACTGAAATCTTAAAAAATGGCAAGATTCTGTAGTTTTGTTTCTGTAAATTTCAGCTCTAGGTGAGTTTTTTTCTTATAGCCAAAGCTCTGAAAATTGGAGAATTTTGTTATTTCCCGTAAATGCAGATGTACAGAACTGAGGCTGATTCCATAGGACTGATGTGGGCTGTATCAACAGTTACAATCAGAGGTAGGCTAACAAAATCATGGACATTTCAGTGTATTCTTAATGTGTTTTCCAGTTGGTCTTTGGGAACATTTCAATCCTAGCTGAAAGAGGCATTTTATTCTCTAGTCTAAAACTTTAATGGTCAGCACACCGAAAGTGTCAGCTCAATTACATTTGTTGAGACCCAATTAATCCTTTCTGATGACTTTATCTACTTGGTTCGTATCCAAGACTGCTGGCAGGAAAATAATCTCTGTGTTTCTTTCCAAATACAGATTTCACATACTTTCTCTTTATATATATATACTTATCCTCAAAGGAAAGAAAGATCTTAGAATCTGTGTGACAATAAAGTTTCTGCTTCAATGAAACCCAAATTATTTTGAATAACATTAAATGCTGTGATATTTTTAGGTGATGAGTAGAGTCATTTTTGAATTGTCTATTTATGGTATGCATTCTCATTTAAAAACAAAACCCTCCCTGTTGACATTTAGGGGTGACATAATCATGGTAACAGTATATTCCTCTTAATTTTGAGATTAAAAGAAAATGGATGGACTTACCTGGTGGTCCAGTAGTTAAGAATCCATCTGCCAATGCAAGGGACATGGATCAATCCATGGCCTGGGAAGATTCTGCATGCTGTGGGCAGCTAAGCCCCTGCGACACAGCTACTAAGCCCCTGCACCAAGAGCCTGTGGTCTACAGTAGGAAAAGCCACTGCACTGAGAAGCTCATGTATTGTAATGAGAGTAGCCCTCACTCGCAGCAACTAGAGAAAGCCCGCACAAAGCAATGAAGACTTCGCGCAGCCAAATATAAATAAATAAAGTAAACCAATCTTTTTAAAACGAAAGAAAATGGATTTTATCTCCATAGCTACCAGCCAAAGTAAACTATATTTTTGTTCCAAATCTTTAATTATCTCAATAACACTATTTTTGACCTGTGTTATGGACAGAGGAGCCTGGCAAGCTACAGTCCATAGGGTCGCAGAGTTGGACACAACTGAAGTGACTTTGCACACACACACACACATACACAAGAGATGCTTGCCAATGACCTGCTCTTGAAACCCATAGGCTGATTGAAGCCTTATATAACACAACTCCGTGGTCCACACATTTTTGTCACAGGATAATTTTGTTATCCTTTCCTGGTGGCTCAGATGGTAAAGAGTCTGATCGCAATGAGGGAGACCCAGGTTTATTCCCTGGATGGGGAAGATCCCCTGGAGAAGGAAATGGCAATACAGTCCAGTATTCTTGCCTGGGAAATTCCATGGATGGAGGAGCCTGAAGGGATACAGTCCATGGGGTTGCAGAGTCAGACATGACTGAGCGACTAACACACACAATTTTGTTATATCAAGTTCATTGTTACACACACTGTCTTTTTATAGAGACTGGATAAGAAATGTTGTTGATGCAGCAAAAAAAATATTTTGAAATATTTACTGACTATATGTTTCCTTCTAAGTACTTTCCTTTTACCCTCACCCTGAGAGAAATTCTACATCTTAGAGAAGGGAGAAGACAAAGAAGCTGGTAAAAACAGAGTCATACTCTTAGCTTTGAGTTTTCAAAGACAGTCTTCAAAGCCAGAGCTTTCAACTCTGACAGCAAGATTCTTGATAAGAGAAACATTTTCATTGTTATCATTTGTTTGTGTTTTTCACTCCAAAAGTATTGAATATCAAGACAAAGCATGGAAATCTCAGAGCATAGAGTTGATAAAATAAACACAAAACAGAAATAATTCTTACATAAGCACAGAATATTTTCCCACAATATGAAAGGGACTAAAGCACTTCTGGGATGGATGAGAAGTTTAGCAGAGAGGGAGAGGAAAAAGGAGAGCTCCCTTTCCAGTTCTGCTTGAGTCTGGGTAGGGAGGCTAGTGGGGTCACAAAAGACAAAATGGACAGAAAAGTTTGGATCTGACTGTAGAGGGGATTTTTGCCTGGCTTACTGTCTGGGAAAATAGAGCTCCCTAAGTGAGGTTTCAGGTAGAGAGGACCTGAGGCTGTCCCAGGTCATATGGCCCCAGAAGGTGGTCCAGCAGCTGGGAATTCTCCATGTTTTCTACAGGCACAAGCTAGGACTTATGGTCAGGATGAACAAGAGTTAGCTGAGGGAACAGTGTGCAGAAGTGAGTGTGGGTGCTTTGATAGTGTGTACAGTGAGAAGAGAGGCCAATGAATGCCTCAGGAGGGGAGAAAGCAGGGTTAGAATCCAGAATAAGATAGAATACCTCACAGGCCAAAACATAGGCCACAGGACTAGAAAAAATCAATCCTCATCCCAATTCCCAAGAAGGGTAGTATCAAAGAATGTGCTAACCATTCGACAATTGCACTATTCTCCCATGCTAGTAAGGTCGTGCTTAAAATCTTGCATGCTAGGTTTCAGCATTATACAAACCAAGAACTTCCAGATGTCCAAATTGGGTTTAGAAAAGGCAGAGGAACCAGAGATCAAATTGCCAAAATTCGCCGATCATAAAGAAAGCAAGGGAAGTCAATAAAAAACATCTACCTCTGTTTCATCAACTACACTAAAGCCTTTGACTGTGTTGATCATAACAAACTGTGGAAAAGCTCTTAAAGAGGTGGGAATACCAGACCATCTTACTTGTCTCCTGAGAAACCTGCATGCAGGTTGAGAAGCAACAGATAGAACCCCGTATGGAACAACTGATTGGTTCAGGATTGAGAAAGGAGTACCACAGGGCTCTCTGCTGTCACCCTGTTTATTTAACCTATATGCTGAGCACATCATGAGAAATTCTGGGCTGGATGAGTTACAAACTGGAATCAAGATAGGTAGGAGAAACATCAACAACCTCAGTTATGTGTATGAAAGTGAAAGTGAAGTAGCTCAGTCGTGTCCAACTCTTTGCGACCTCATGGACTGTAGCCTACCAGGCTCCTCAGTCCATGGAATTTTCCAGGCAAGAGTACTGGAATGGGTTGCTATTTCCTTCTCCAGGGATCTTCCTGACCCAGGGATCAAATATGGGTCTCCTGCATTGCAGGCAGGCGCTTTACCACTCTAATGGCAGAAACTGAACAGGAACTAAAGAGCCTCTTGATAAGGATGAAGGAGGAGAGTGAAAGAACTGGCTTAAAACTAAATATTGAAAAAAAACTAAGATTCTGGCCCCACTACTTCATGGCCAATAGAAGGGGAAAAGGTGGAAGTAGTGACAGATTTCCTCTTATTGGGCTCTAAAATCACTGGGGATGGTGATGGCAGTCATGAAATCAGAAGATGATTGCTTCTTGTTAGGAAACTTATGACAAACCTAGACAGTGTGTTGAAAAGCAGAGACATTACTTTGCCGAAAATAGTCCATATGGTTAAGGCTATGGTCTTCCAGTGGTCATGTCCAGTTGTGAGAGCTGGACCATAAAGAAGGCAGAGTGCGAAAGAATCAATGCCTTTGAACTGTGGTGCTGGAGAAGACTCCTGAGAGTCCCTTGGACAGCAAGGAAATCAAGCCAGTCAATCTTAAGGGAAATCAACTCTAAATACTCATTGGAAGGACTGTTGCTGAAGCAGAAACTCTGGTATATTGGTCACCTGATGCCAACAGCCGACTCATTGGAAAAATCCCTGATGCTGGGAAAGACTGAGGGCAGAAGGAGAAGAGGGCACCAGAGGATGAGATGTCTAGATGGCATCAATGATGCAATGGACAAGAATTTGGGCAAACTCTGGGAGACAGAGAGGGCCAGGGAGGCCTGGTGTGCTGTTGTTTATGGGGTCACAAAGAACTGGACACAACTGGGCAACTGAACAACAACAATAGTGAGGAGAGAGGCCAGAGTATGCCTCAGAAAGGGAGAAAGCAGGGTTTGCATCCATAATAAGATAGAATACCTCACAGACCAAACCACCATCCAAGGATATGCAAAACACTGGAACTTACATAGTTCTGAGTTACTAAGTACTGATGACTGAATATTTACCTGGAAGACACTACGTATTACCTGGAGATGTAATCAATACATTTCAAACTCTCACATCAACAGAAATAGAGGCAAAGGAGCTAAGTTCAATTATGGAGAAAAAGGCATTTATCTTTCTATATTAATTATTATATTTTTTAATCCCCAGAGACTCTATTTGACCCTTTTAAAAAACTTCTTTGACAATTTCATTGGTTCATGATTCTTTCAGATATTTTCAAGCTTTAAAAATTTCTTTGACTATAACAAAGCATTTTTTACTTTTTTTAAATAACCTGAGTGTGGTAATTCCAATATCTGAAAGTTTCTGAGTATCAGAATCTGCTGTCTGTTCTTCCTACTTTTTTTTTTTTCTTTTCTGTTTTTATTTCTGGCTGTGCTGCGTCTTCATTGCTGTGTGTAGGCTTTCTCTAATTTTGGTGAGCAGAGGTTACTTATCATTTGCGGTATGAGGGCTTCTCATTGGGTGGCTTCTCCTGCCACGGAGCACAGGCTCTAGGCATGTCGGCTCCATAGTTGTAGCGCTGAGGCTCTGTAGTTGTGGCTCATGGGCTCAGAGTGCAGGCTCAGTAGCTGTGATACATGGGCTTAGTTGCTCCACAGCACGTGGGATCTTCCTGGATCATGGATCAAACCCATGTCCCCTGCATTGGTAGGCAGATTCTTATCCATTGCACCTCCAGGGAAGTCCCATGTTCTTCCTACTAGTTGTTCTTCCTGCTGCCTTGCTTTTTTTGTGTGCTTGGTTACCTTTGATTCTCTGCTGTTCATACCACTTGAGCACGTATATGTTGAGGACTCTCAAAGGCTCGATAACATGACACTAACTTCCTCTAGAGGAGGTTTGCACTTGCTTCTTTTGGGGGCTTGGGTAGACAGTCTGGTATCATTCTAAACTAGACTTTGGGCAGTGATACAAATTTGGGGCTGCACATTTTAGGCTTCAAATATTCCTGCGGTTATAGTCTTTTGGGGTCTGGGTGGGATTCCTTTTCTTCCTGCTCTGATCTGTGCTGGGCTAAAACAACTGTTTTCATAGCTCTCTGATAGGGGTGGGAGGGGATGAACTGACCTCTGGGGCAGCCCATTGTATTTCACTGTAATATGGGCTTTTCCTATTATACTCTCCACAGTCGGGCCCTGGGATCTGATTTCCATTCTTCTCACCCCAGGAGTCCATTGAGGCCACAGCTCAGTTTCATAGTCCAAAAAGGCAAATGCCCTTGGAACAAAAGCAGCTTCAAGTGCTTGGCCTACTTTTCTTCGTTGTCATCTATTCTGAGCCTGGTAATGCCTTACTAATGTTTTGGCTTACTGATGCCTTTTAGTGAAGATAAAAGCATATTTTATTCAGTACTTTTAGTGATTTTCAATAGGAGAATTGGCCTGAATAAATTAGCTCAGCATTGCTGGACATCAGAAGTCAAGCTTGAGTTATATGAGTGTGAAGTTCATGCTCACTAGATCTATGATGAGGTAAGAAAAAAAATTGTTCTCGACTCTGGAATGGATAAGGAGAACTGGGAGAACTTCCCCTTTTAAAAAGCTTTTGGTAGTTTTGGCAAATAAAGCAAATTGTTTGGGTAAGTTTGGGAATTTAAACAAGCTCTTTTTGTAAGGATAGTAGAGTGACTTAAGGAAAAAGTATGAGAAAAATTGAATGGTGACATGCTGATTACAGAATTAAAGAACTGCAAATAACTGTCATTTGCTTTTTCCCCTTAAATTTTGGGTCTCTGATTCTAAACACAATCTGGAACATAAGTATGAAGCGGACAAATTATTGTTCAAAGTTAATTTCAAGTAACCAGAAAATAAAAACCCAAAGTTTTTACATTAAGACATGAAATAATTTTGTCATGAATTTTGGGTCATGTTTCCTATAATGGAGTTAATTAATTATTTCTACTATGAAATTTGAAAGGATATAAAACTAGGAGAAGATCAGGTTCCTATTGTAGAATTTCTTTGTGGGGGGGGAGGTGCATAGACATAAAAATGTAAGCTCCACAAGGGGCAGGAACTTTTGTCTGTTCACTACTGTATTTCCAGGGCTGAGCGCAGATCCTGCTCTGGAGCAGTGGCTTGATAAATGTGTGTTGTATGAAGGAAATAACTGAGATAGGTATAATTTAACAATGAGAAATTATTAAGCCCACTTGCCGTGAGCTGATCTGAGCTGTGAATGATACAAACAACCCTGAAGGTTAGATGAGATCCAGCTGCATCTCAAGGAAGTTTTTTAAATTTGATGCACTGACTACGGACTGTCGATAAGGAAGCCTCGAAGTGGGAGAGATGGGCAGGGGTTTCACACAAAGAAAATGGAAGTGTTTGCAGATAGGGAAGTGATGCAGGAGATTTAATCTAGGACAGTGTTGTTGCTGTTGATGTTGTTGCTTTTAATTTATTGTATCCACAACAGTTTTTTCCCCAGATAAATTTTATGAGGAAGTACAAGTGAAGGTCTGGTTGGAATGGAGATTGAGAGTTCTAGAGCCAATCTGTTTTCCCCAGTGACAGCCCCTTCTTCTGTTCTCAATGGAACCACGAGAGAGCTTCTCTGAGTAGTCTGAAGGCAGCTTATTTTAGCCCAAATAGACAATTGATGTGGGGAGGAGCTGGGGACAAGGTCAGTGAGAAGGCATTGAAAAGGCAGGAAGAAAGCCTTTCGTCATCAAGGGAAAATCTAAATATAATGAGGTGATTCAAAGGAGCCATGCTACATTTATTATTTAAATGTAGATCTTTAGGAGTATTCCAAAAATGACTGAAGGAAAACACAAGATGTCAGGACATCAGTTGACAGACAGTTCTAGTAACCTAAGTATGAGCTGTGAGGCTCTGAACTTCAATGTTCATGTGAATACCTAGGTAGCTTTTTTAAAATTCAGAATCCTAATTCCTACTTCCAGAAATCCTAAATCAATAGGTTTGAGATGGGGCTCAGAAATATGAATTTTAACAATCATCCTTGATAGTTCTGATGCAAGATCAAACTTTGAGAAATACAGTTATAACTGAATATTTCTCATTTCTACTTTCCTCCTCTTTGTTTATTTTATAGTTAAAAGCTTATTAGGCACCTAGAGATTATCATGGTAAATAAAATAAGTCAGAAAGGCAAATATCATATGTTATCACTTATATGTGCAATGAGTCATAAAAAAGAATGAAATGATGCCATTTGCAGAAACATATATGGACCTAGAGACTGTCATACTGAGTGAAGTAAATCAGACAGAGAAAGACAAATATTATATCACTTATACATGGAAGCTAAAAAATGGTACAAATGGGCTTATTTATATACCAGAAAGAGAGTCACAGATGCAGAAAACAAACTTATGGTTACTAAGGGAGAAAAAGGGTAGGTATAAACTGAGAGATTGGGAATGACATATACAACACATTACTACATATAATAGATAATAAGAACCTCCTATCTAGCACATGGAACTTCAATGTAATGACCTATATGGGAAATGAATGACTTACATGGGAAATAACCTACATGGGAAAAGAAACCCCAGGAGTGAATATATGCATATGTATAAATGATTCACTTTGTTGTATACCCGAAACTGACACAACATTGTAAATCAGCTTTATTCCAAGAAAAATTAATTTTAAAAAGTGTATTAGGGATTTGCTGCTACTGCTGCTGCTAAGTCACTTCAGTCGTGTCCGACTCTGTGTGACCCCATAGACGGCAGCACACCAGGCTCTGCCATCCCTGGGATTCTCCAGGCAGGAACACTGGAGTGGCTTGCCATTTCCTTCTCCAATGCATGGAACTGTAAAGTGAAAGTGCAGTCACTCAGTCGTGTCCGACCCTCAGCGACCCCATGGACTGTGGCCTACCAGGCTCCTCCGTTCATGGGATTTTCCAAGCAAGAGTACTGGAGAGGAGTGCCATTGCCTTCTCCGATTAGGGACTTAGAGATTATCAAACTAAATGAAGTAAGTTAAAGACAAATATATTATATCTCATATATGTGGAATCTAAAAAAATGATACAAATGAACTTATTTACAAAATGGAAATAGACTCACAGACATAGAAAACAAACTTACATTGCCAAAGGGGAAGAGAGGTGTAGGGATAAATTAGGATTAACAGACACTCAATATTACATATAAAATAGATAAACAACAAGGACCTACTGCATTGCACAGGGAACTACATTCAGTATCTTACAATAACCTATACTGGAAAAAAATCTGAAAAAGAATATATATTTCTATACATATATGTATGTATATAACTGAATCACTGTGCTATACACCTGAAACTAATATACTGTAAATCAACTATAATTCAATTTAAAAAAGTGTATTAGGAATAAAGAGAAAGGAGTGACTTAAGCTAGCACCGTCTTAAATTAAAGGCATCAGTTCAGTTCAGTTCAGTCACTCTTTGTGACCCCATGGTCTGCAGCACGCCAGGCCTCCCTGTCCATCGCCAACTCCCAGAGTTTACTCAGACTCATGTCCACTGAGTCAGTGATGCCATACAACCATCTCATCCTCTGTTGTCCCCTTCTCCTCCTGCCTTCAATCTTTCCCAGCATCAGGGTTTTTTCCAATGAGTCAGGTTTTCGCACCAGGTGGCCAAAGTATTAGAGTTTCAGCTTCAGCATCAGTCCTTCCAATGAATATTCAGGACTGATTTCCTTTAGGATAGACTGGTTGGATCTCTTTGCAGCCCAAGGGACTCTCAAGAGTCTTCTCCACCACCACAGTTCAAAAGCATCAATTCTTCGGCATTCAGGTTTCTTTACAGTCCAGCTCTCACATCCATACATGACTACTGGAAAAACCATAGCCTTGACTAGACGGACCTTTGTTGGCAAAGTATGGCATCAGTGGAATACACAAATAAAATAATGGTTTGAATGTCAGTTGTGAATTTGAGCCCAAAGGGAATTTAATAAAGAATGTGTTGGTAGAAATAACTCCAGTTGCCAAAGGACCCCAGCTCAAGTAGGGTCATGCTCAGAATGCCTGCTTTGTCGAGTGTGTGTAGGTCACCAGATGGTCAGTCCATTCCAGTCATTTTTCTGTGATCATGTCCTCTGAGGCTGTCTAGAAGAAGTACACAGTTTCCTTTGAAGATCTAGATTTCCAGAGATTTAGTATGTACCCCAATCACTACTGGTTTGAACTTATCATCCACAAATTCATTTAAACTCTTTTTGAAATATATATATATATATATATATATATGTATGTATATATATATATATGTATGTATATACATGTACATATATGTATATATGTATAGTAGTTCATTGACATCACTATAACCCTAATGTAAATGGGCATGAATCAAGCAGCTGAATTCTGATGATATGCACCAGCCACTTTCTCATGTTTCTGAGCTGGAGCCAGAGGTCTTTCCTGAAGTCATTTCATGCTCTATTGAGTTTCCTGGCAATTATTCAACCTTAGCAGTGTCTTCTTTAGAAACTCAGTAGTTTCCCAGGTGGCTGAACGGAAAAGAATCTGCCTGCCCATGCAGGAGACCCAGGTTTGATCCCTGGGTCAGAAAGATCCCCTGGAGTAGGAAATCGCAACCCATTTCAGTATTCTTGCCAGGAAAATCCCATGGACAGAGGAACCCGGTGGGCTACAGTTCATAGGGTCCGCAGAGTCAGACACAACTGAGAATGCATGCATGCAGTCACTTTATATGGCAAAGAAAAGGGAAGGAGAGAAAACTAATATTTACCGAGGGCTCACTGAGTACTAGGTCTCTTACATGTTATCTCATTGAGAGGTTGGATTATTTTTACTTGAAAGATGAGAACACTGAGGCTCAGAGAGGATAAATCACTGCAGTTGAGAGAAGTGAAGTAAGTCACTAAAGATTCCTTGCAGTAGGACCACAGAGGAAATCAAATAGGAAAGGAAACAGAAAAGAGCAAGTTTTGAACACTGGTGACCATTGAGAATGTCCCCAGCTATTGAGAATAATGTGTATACTCTGCTGGAGGGCGTGGGCTCCTGTGGAAGCATCTCTGTGCAAGATCCAGCATTCCCTTCCTGGAGGCTCCAGACAACAGTCAGAGAAGGCTTCAGGCTACTCCCTGTGCCTGCCTGCTCAGTTGCTTCAGTCATGCCCAAGCCTGTGAGACCCTGTGGATGGTCGCCTGCCAGGCTCCTCTGTCCATGGTTTTCTCCAGGCAAGAATACTGGAGTGGGTTGCCATTTCCTACTCCAGAGGATCTTCCCAACTCAGGGATCGAACCCGTGTCTCCTGTAGCTCTGGCAATGCAGGTGTATTCTTTACTGCTGAGCCAGTCTTCCCACTATTTCTCTCAGTTCAGTTCAGTCACTCAGGTGTGTCTGACTCTGCGACCCCATGAATCACAGCACGCCAGGCCTCCCTGTCCACCACCAACACCCAGAGTTCACCCAAACTCTTGCCCATCGAGTCAGTCATGCCATCCAGCCATCTCATCCTCTGTCGTCCCCTTCTCCCACCTTCAATCTTTCCCAGCATTAGGGTCTTTTTAAATGTGTCAGTTCTTTGCATCAGGTGGCCAGAGTATTGGAGTTTCAGCTTCAGCATCATTCCTTCCAAAGAACACCTAGGACTGATCTCCTTTACAATGGACTGGTTGGATCTCCTTGCAGTCCAAGGGACTCTCAAGAGTCTTCTCCAACACCACAGTTCAAAAGCATCAATTCTTCGGCGCTCAGCTTTCTTCACAGTCCAAATTTTACATCCATACATGAGCACTGGAAAAACCATAGCCTTGACTAGATGGACCTTTGTTGGCAAAGTAATGTCTCTGCTTTTGAATATGCTATCTAGCTTGGTCATAACTTTCCTTCCAAGGAGTAAGTGTCTTTTAATTTCATGGCTGCAATCACTATCTGCAGTGATTTTGGAGGCCCAAAATAAAGTCTGACACTGTTTCCACTGTTTCCCCATCTATTTCCCATGAAGTGATGGGACAGGATGCCATGATCTTCATTTTCTGAATGTTGAGCTTTAAGCCAACTTTTTCACTCTCCACTTTCACTTTCATCAAGAGGCTTTTTAGTTCCTCTTCACTTTCTGCCATAAGGGTGGTGTCATCTGCATATCTGAGGTTATTGATATTTCTCCCGGCAATCTTGATTCCAGCTTGTGTTTCTTCCAGTCCAGCGTTTCTCCTGATGTACTCTGCATATAAGTTAAATAAGCAGGGTGACAATATACAGCCTTGGCGTACTTCTTTTCCTATTTGGAACCAGTCTGTTGTTCCATGCCCAGTTCTAACTGTTGCTTCCTGACCTGCATACAGATTTCTCAAGAGGCAGGTCAGGTGGTCTGGTATTCCCATCTCTTTCAGAATTTCCCACAGTTTATTGTGATCCACACAGTCAAAGGCCTTGACATAGTCAATAGAGCAGAAATAGATGTTTTTCTGGAACTCTCTTGCTTTTTTGATGATCCAGTGGATATTGGCAATTTGATCTCTGGTTCCTCTGCCTTTTCTAAAACCAGCTTGAACATCTGGAAGTTCACGGTTTAGGTATTGCTGAAGCCTGGCTTGGGGAATTTTGAGGATTACTTTACTAGAGTGTGAGATGAGTGCAATTGTGTGGTAGTTGTAAAGACTGTAGGGACTGGGTACAGCCTTACCCTTCCAGAAACTATCTACTCCAGACCCTCATTTTATAATTCGAGTAGCAATGGGGCAGAGGTGGTAGTGATTTGCCCAAAGTCACAGAGAAAGATAGGAGCAAGGTTGGGAGCAGAACTCAAGCCTCTTAACCCCTGAGCACCCCCTGTGCTAACCCAAGACAACATGGGCTTCCATTTGCTCATCTGAAATTCTAGCTATGAAATTAATGGATAGTGGAGAGACGCTTTTGAACAGGAAAGATGAGGAACTCATCTGAACTAGCAAGACTTCAGTTGGAGAGAGCTGTTAGAGCAGCGCTTTTGCACCAGGTACTAGGGAAGCTGAAGGTTCCCTTGGATAGATTCTATGAGCTCCAAGAATTCTTTTTCTTTTTGAAAAATATTTATTTACATATTTAATACATATTTATTTATGTATCTTTGGTTGTGTTAGGTCTTAGTTGCCATGTGTGGGCTCAATTGTTGCACGTGAAGGCTTAGCTGCCGCACGGCAAGTGGGATCTTAGTTCCCTGAAGGTGAAAGAAAAGAAAGAAAGAAAGTGGAGTCGCTCAGGTGTGTCCGACTTTTTGTGACCCCATGGACTGTAGCCCGCCTGGCTCCTCCATCCATGGGATTCTCCAGGCAAGAGTACTGGAGTGGGTTGCCATTTCCTTCTCCAGGGGATCTTCCCGACCCAGGGATCGAACCTGGGTCTCCCACATTGTAGGCAGACGCTTTACCATCTGATCCACCAGGGAAGTCCAGTCATCAAACCTGCATCCTCAGCATTGGCAAGCAGATTCTCAACCCCTGGACCATAGGGAAATTGCAGGAAGAGTTCTTGATGGTCAAAGTCTGGAAAAGCTAGATTAAAGTCAAGTAAGTTCCTTTTCTGAAAGACCTCTCGGAGCCTTTAATATATAAATGTGATACTAAAACTCCAAGATCTGTTAAGTACATTTGTAGACAGGCTCCCCTTCTCACAGTCCCCCCACCTCCTTTCCCTGCCCCAACACAGAACCCCTATTAGGAGCACATTGGAAGTTCTGTGGAACATGGCTAGTTGGGTAACATCAAGTTATGACAAGTCAAGTGACTCAGCTGGAAGAGTTTTTCAAAGTCCAACATCCAGCAAAAAGAAGAGTGGAGAGAAGTAATCCAGAAAGAAGAGAAACATACACTGAACAAGTAAACTGCGGTATGTCAGTGACTTAATGAAATATTCTTCAGGCACCAAAATATGATAATTTTGGGGATGCCAAGATAATGTGGATAATTTTTATAGACTATCATTAAGCAGGAAAAAACCCTAAAAATATAAAATTTTATCTATGTTATGATTGCAACTGTATGAAAAATTACATGTGCTTGTGATCAGGAACTGGAAGAAAATATGAAATAATAAAATCAATCTTTATTAGGGACATAGACTCACCAAAGGCTTAAGAATATTCTATTACTTGTGATGATGCTAGTTTTACAATAAAAAAGTAAGATAAAGAAACATCACCTGAGAATCAATTCCCCCTTTTTTTTTTCATTAGACTTTTTTTTCTCCTTCTCATTCTCTGGGAACCCAAACCTTCTGCAGGATTATAAGAAGTTTGGGGAAATGCTGTTACGCTTGCTTCTCCCACCAATGATAAAAAGGAAATAAAGAAGAAAAGTCTCATTCAGCTGTGCAACTCTCACTTGCTGCAAGGAAGAGAGTAACCCAGACCTCGTGTGACATATGGTTAACACGGCACCTGTAGATTAGGAGACCCTGAGGGATCAGTGGCCATTTCTTAATGTACCCAGTGTTCTGCCCTTTCTTTCAGATCAATTAGACACGTGAGTTAAAAGGCCAAAATTCTGAAAGCTGATATTTGGAACATATGTAGCTATATATTGGCTTTAGGATCTTTAGTTGTGATTACAAAAAAAAGAAAAGACTTTTTAAAATTTTCAAATACATATTTTTAGATTAAGCGCTCAGAAGAGAAACAGAATGCTCTTCTTCCCAGGTCATGCTGTTCATATGTAAAAAAGAGTATTCATCACTGTAACAAACAGCTTTAATAACAGGAGGCGAGGCAAAGCTTACACTAAGTGTGAAAACATCCCCATTCTCATGGAGTTTATAATCTAATGGGAAGACATACAATAAAGCAGTTAAATCAGTGAAGTAGTCCACGCATGCCGCAAAGAGAATAATGAAGCGCAGAAGGGAGACAGGCTATGTGAGAGGGAAGGTCTCAGAGGAAAGATGGCATTTCAATAAAGTATCTGAATGAGAGAGGCTGGTGGTGGAGTACTCCAGGCAGAGGTGCTGAGTAAGTTAGCCTGGTGTGAGAAAGGAGAGCAAGGCAGGGGAGGGATGAGGCTGAGGGCACTGTTGCTCTCAGCAAGTAGGGAGGGGTTGGTATGAAATGGGACAGTTGTGCATTAAGAAAGTGCACACTTCTACAAGCGGATGGACAATGTGGAACTTCTGAGCCCTGTACTCCTGGAAAACAGTGATGGTTAAGAGATCTCCCTCCACTTCTGTGTTCCCGAAAATGGCTTACTGCCAAGAACCACCCTTCCCCATGTGACTCAGATAAGGCAGATTATGACTCCCTTATCCGCCTTAGGGACACGCTCTCCCAATGCCCATCTTGTTTCATAACTGATTAGCTGAACCATTTGTCTCCCTGTTCCTGACTGATGGAGACTTTCTCACAGAAGCATCCCAAGTGAGAATATCACTTCCTCTGCAAGTCCAAGGAGAAACCACGATGCCAAGATGCTCTGATTTTCATATCTGGGGTATTCTCCTGATTGTGGTTTGAAGAATAAAAGTGTTTTCTTCCTCACTCTATTTAAAAAAAAATCTCTGACAGGGTATTATATTATAAAACTATAAGAGGACTATCCCCCCTCATAACACATGTTTGCCAACAAGCCCTCTCTAAATTTAAAATGAACTCTCTTGGGTTGAAATCACCTTGATGCAGACTTGAAGAGCAGAGCCAGGCATGATTTGAATTTAATTAGTGAATTCTGAAGTCATACTCTGTGAGAATTAAACTGGGGCTTAGAGGAAATAGTTCATCAATAGAATCCTTTGGGCAATGTTCACTATCGAGAAAGTCAGTTTCTCCTCTGCCAGTCAGTGCCATCGATCCAATAAATAATTAAGTTCAAATTGCTTTATTTTCTTTTACTGGGATATTTACTATATGGGATATTTTACTGTACTGGTCTTCATCATAAACAGATAATTTATAAAACTAAAATATATTTTGTCAATGTTAATAAATTTTTGCTGATAAAAATTGAATTTTCAATTTCAATAAAAAGCAAACATTCTTATCTATGTTGTTCTTAAAATATGTCTATAAGAGCAGACAGCTGAAATTACTCACTTTATTCAACTAAAGTTTTTTCAGATAGTCTTTGCAGTCGAAATGGTGAAAAGGAAACTATTAGTCATTCACATTGTAGTATGAATTAGTGTTTGCAGACTCCTTTTTCTTTCACTTGGATAAAATCATCTTCAGTGAGGAAATGGAACTTTATGACAAAGTTGTGGGTGAGTGGAGAATAGGACAATTTATGGAGATGCAGATTTGGGTGAGAAAGCTGCTGTCTAGCAGAGATGTTGGGTAGCTAGAGATAGCACAAAAGCTATGGGTTCAAAAGAGGAGATGAAGTAGACATAAAAGGCAGATGAGATTTACTGGGTAATGTTCCTGCTCCAATTCCTGGAGCTTTCACAGGTCTGTGAAATAACTAGAGTTATAGGAACATATCTGACAAAGATCCTTCTTTCAAAGATGGACTTTGAGCAACCCCAGATATACATACTGAGAATTCTCTGTGAGAATAACTGAAAGACTGAGACGTGATCAGGAAGTAGATTAGCAGGCTGTGCAGACCTAAGTGATGCTATAAAAAGGGGATCCCTCCAACACTGGAGACTTCACTAGGGACTCCCACTCTGCAACACTGCTGGGCCCCAGGACAGGAGTATAGCTGGAGCCCCACTCACCGAATGTCTAAATATTTAGAAGTTGTCAGGCTGGTAAACTGTTAAATAAATATGTTCCATCCTCCTATCTTACGAATATACCTTTGTAACTATCTGGAAGATTAGGCTCAAGTGTAGGATTCTGTAGTACACAAAGAGCTGGCTTACTGTTTCTCAGCCTGCAGCCTGACTCAGTTCTTTTCCTGCCCTGTACCCCGGGGCCTTGTGTATGTGTATATATATATATACATACCTCTCCCAGCCTCCCCTCTTACTGTACTATATGTCCAAACTTTGTGCACGTTCCATGTCGACAGCCCCCCTCCACAGGTCACTCCTCAGGCCTCTGAGCACACACCCTGGTGGGTCAATCTGCCCATGGGGGTAGGACATGGGGTAGAGGTCTGTGTAGGTCATGGATGTAGATTTGAGCAGGAAATTCTAGGGTCCTGAGAACCTGAAGCACTGCACAGAAGGGAGGACTTGGGTTCCAAGTGGAAAAGGCCCTTTGGTTCCATGAACTTCTTGCTACGGGAGGTGGGAACTGTGGCTGGGAATGTGGTTAGAAGATGGCCAGAGAGGGATCCTCTGAGGCATGTGGGTCTAAGGCCAGTGCTGTTGGTATCATAACAGACCTGGTAGGCATAACCCCACTGCAGATGCCTCTATCGTGTGTGTAGCTTGTTTGCTTTACACTTAGTAATTCTTTAATAAATAGATTTCATTCTGTAATGTGGATTTAGTTCTTCTCAAGGAATCCATATTATTGACTCTATATAATCTTCAGTTAAAAGTGTTCCTTCAGGTTGGAGGGAGGCTGGATGGCTGAACAACTATGGAGCACACAGCCCAAGTAGCAGCTCTGGTGGGTGGCTCAGTGGGTAAAGAATCCACCTGCAGTGCAGAAGACTGCCTACAATGGTGGAGCCGCAGGTTCAATCCCTGGTTTGGGAAGATTCCCTGGAGAAGGAAATGGCAACCCACTCCAGTGATCTTGCTTGGGAAATTCCATGGACAAAGGACTCTGGTGGGCTACAGTCCATGGGATCACAGAGTCAGATATGACTTAGCAACTAAACCACCATGCTTGATTCTAGTGTATTGCAGCTAGCCGGTCACACCTTCCCATAAACATCCCTTCTTCACTCCTAACCTCTTAACATGTGGTTTGAGGGTCTAACCACAGCTAGAGATACTGGCAAGGTTTTTCTGCATTACCTAAGAAATTTCTTGTGCTAAAGAAATGTCTACTTAAAGAGCTGAAGTTTCACAAATGATTTGTATCGTTTGTTTTTTTAAGGGATATGAAAAGAAAATCTTTATCGAGGATTCAGGCCAACTAGATAATATTCTATATAATGAAAAAAGAAGGCTCCTCACCATAGGGGATCTCTAAAGCATTCATTCTGACAGTGAAATAGAACATTTCTGAAATACTCAATGAGTTTAATTTGCTAAATAGTAATTAGCTATGATTTAAATAGATTATTTGAAGAACTGAACAGAATAACGCTGCTTATCTAAAGCATAATCTGAGTAATTGCCTTCTCTCGAACTTTGATGTAGATAGAAGAAACTAACATCTGTTTCTATGGAAGATTATTTTTGAGAGGAACAATGGTAAAGAGTAAAGCCTTTGAGAGCCTGGTCTCCTCTGTAGCTACAGAAACACTTAGATTTCATATGTAAATATTAAGTTACCCTTCTGTGCTCAGACCTGACTCCGAGATTTCCATCATGGGCAAGAGAGGGCCGACCTCACTTATCTTTGCATAAGTTCTTTTTGTAAAATCTGTTTATGGTTGCATTGGGTCTTCGTTCCTGCACACGGGCTTTCTCTAGTTGCAGCGAGCAGGGGTTACTCTTCCCTGAGGTTCGTGGGCTTCTCACTGTGTATAGAGAACAGGCGCTAGGCACCCAGGCTCAGCAGTTGTGGTGCACAGGCCTAGTTGCTACATGGCATGTGGGATCTTCCCAGACCAGAGGTGGAACTTGTGTTCCCTGCTTTGGCAGGCAAATTCTCAACCACTGGACCACCAGGGAAGTCCTGCATAAGTTAAAACTTCCAAGCAGAAGGGATTTCTGATTTCTCTTCGGTGCGCTGAGTATTTCTGTGAAAGTAAAACTGGCAGTAGCTCATAAGGGAATTGGTTTGGGGCTTTCAGCATCCCTGAACTGCTCTCAACAGAGCTGTCCAAACCAATGATACTGACCAAGGCCATGCAGGCTCAAGAGCAGCTCCCTGACCTATGGTGAGATATCCCCAAAGATTTCACACTGATCGCATTATGTCCCTTTTACTTTGTGTAACTTTTTAAGAGTGTGAGAAATAAAGTCTGTGATCTAACATATCCTCAAGCTAACAAACTCATCATACATAGTTGGGGGTTGTGTCACCCTTTGCTACTTTCATATATATGAGTGATTCAGGGAAGCTTTGGAGTATATCTGTAGCTGCGCTTCTTCTTAACTTACAGACTGCATCATTTAATAAAGGCCATTTCCCCCATCATTACCACCAGCCATTACAAACATAGGGTTTTGCAGAGCACAGAGAAGCAGTGCTGCCCTGTAATCCTGACAGTCTTTCAGTCTTGGAGAGGAGATATGTAAGCATGTCAAACCCGTAAGTTCAACATTTCTGTCTCTGCACATCTAAGGATGTACAGATCAGTTGCCTCTCTGCTATTTCCTCCAGCTTGACCTCTGCTCTTTTAAAGCCCTGAAGCCGGGTCCTCTGAAGCACAGATCCACTAGAGCATGAACCCACGTCTCTGACGGGGGCTTTGTTCTGGGCTCGTCTCGTCCGATCTGGGGTTGGTTGCCTCAGCATTGTCCTCCTCTTCCCTCCAGCTGGGAAAAAGTCACTTCCAGACTTGAGCTCCACAGCCCTGCTATCGCTGTGTGCTTGTCGTGGTCTCTCCTTGATCTCTGCTGCTACTCCCTACAGAGTTATCATTGCTAATGAGACCCGGGTGTGCTCCAGGGAGCCCAGGCACCGCTGTGGCATACCTTATTTGGAAACCTGCCTGGGCTTCCCTCGTAGCTCTGTTGGTAAAGAATCTGCCTGCAATGCAGGAGACCCAGGTTCGATTCCTGGGTTGGGAAGATCCCCTGCAGAAGGAAATGGTAACCCACTCCAGTGTTCTTGCCTGGAGAATCCCATGGACAGAGGAGCCTGGAAGGCTATAGTCCATGGGGGTCACAAAGAGCTGGACATGGCTTAGCAACTAAATCATCACACCACAGCCTCTGGGACTGAGTTTTCCCCTAGGTTCTCATTTCCTGTTCTTGCATGAGTATATCATTCTTTCCTCTTTCTCCTGGTCTCAATTCAAATCAACTTTCCTAGAGATAGCTTTTCCCAGTTCTTTCCAGAGGTTTGAATCCTGACCCCATATCTAAGGACAATAGACCAGGTCCTGCATGTGTGGACAGGTCTCCCAAAAACAGCTGCTAGAAGTTTGGCCTTGACTTTCAAAGATGGTCTGGGTCCCCAGTTGTTATGTCTCATTTACCTGCTCAGTTCAGTTCAGTCACTCAGTCGTGTCCAACTCTTTGTGACCCTATGAATCACAGCACGCCAGGCCTCCCTGTCCATCACCAACTCCCGGAGTTCACTCAGACTCATGTCCATCGAGTCAGTGATGCCATCCAGCCATCTCATCCTCTGTCGTCCCCTTCTCCTCCTGCCCCCAATCCCTCCCAGCATCAGAGTCTTTTGCAACGAGTCAACTCTTCACATGAGGTGGCCAAATTACTGGAGTTTCAGCTTTAGCATCATTCCTTCCAAAGAAATCCCAGGGCTGATCTCCTTCAGAATGGACTGATTGGATCTCCTTGCAGTCCAAGGGACCCTTAAGAGTCTTCTCCAACTCCACAGTTCAAAAGCATCAATTCTTTGGGGCTCAGCCAAAATTCTCCAAGCCAGGCTTCAGCAATACCTAAACCGTGAACTTCCAGATGTTCAAGCTGGTTTTAGAAAAGGCAGAGGAACCAGAGATCAAATTGCCAACATCCACTGGATCATGGAAAAAGCAAGAGAGTTCCAGAAAAACATCTATTTCTGCTTTATTGACTACGCCACAGCCTTTGACTGTGTGGATCACAATAAACTATGGAAAATTGTTCAAGTGATGGGAATACCAGACCACCTGACCTGCCTCTTGAGAAATCTGTATGCAGGTCAGGAAGCAACAGTTAGAACTGGACATGGAACAACAAACTGGTTCCAAATAGGAAAAGGAGTACGTCAAGGCTGTATATTGTCACCCTGCTTATTTAGCTTATATGCAGAGTACATCATGAGAAATGCTGGACTGGAAGAAACACAAGCTGGAATCAAGATTGCCGGGAGAAATATCAATAACCTCAGATATGCAGATGACACCACCCTTATGGCAGAAAGTGAAGAGGAACTAGAAAGCCTCTTGATGAAAGTGAAAGAGGAGAGTGAAAAAGTTGGCTTAAAGTTCAACATTCAGAAAACTAAGATCATGGCATCTGGTCCCATCACTTCATGGGAAATAGATGGGGAAACAGTGGAAACAGTGTCAGACTTTATTTTTATGTGCTCCAAAATCACTGCAGATGGTGATTGCAGCCATGAAATTAAAAGACGCTTACTCCTTGGAAGAAAAGTTATGACCAAGCTAGATAGCATATTCAAAAGCAGAGACAGTACTTTGCCGACTAAGGTCCATCTAGTCAAGGCTATGGTTTTTCCTGTGGTCATTTACCTGCTGGATATGCCAAAAATAGGCAGTGGGAAGCAGGCCTGTGTGTGCTCTACTTGGGCTGCCCAGCCGCCCTCTCTGGGCACCATCTATAACCAGGCTAGTCCTCCTGGGCCCTCCACAGCCAGCCAGTGGCTTAGCTCAGTGCCCCTCCCCAACCCTTCCAGTCCCAGTTTATCAAAGGTCTGTGGTGATGCCTTGTGCTAAACTCATGACATATAGAAGCCAAATTTTCCATAAATTTGTAGGTTACATTTAGTACGTATATGAAGGTAAGGGCTGATGAAAAGAGTTAAACTTTGTGAGAGCGTGAAGCGTGTTTATGGCCCAGGGCAGATTTTGCAGAGGAGACACATTTGTTCCCTAAAGGATCCAAGAGGCGTTTTGGTAGAATTATGTGAAAAGGATGTTTCAGGTAAGGTTGGATCAGCTCCTTGGAGAGGATCCAGCAAATAACTCACAGCCCCAGGCCCCAGGTAGGAAGGATTTGAGGAGGACCCTGGGTCAGCTCAGCACGAGCATCCAGAGGGCAGGGGCGTGGCTTGTTCATTATCGTGTCCAGTGCCCAGCACATTGCCCTGAGCATGCTTGGCACTGGGCAATACTCCTTTACTGAGCAAATGCTAAATAAGGCCCGAGCACGGTGTCTCTTATGTTAAAGCCATTCCTTGGTTGGAAATAGTAAGTATGTGGGTGCTAAGTCACTTCAGTCATGTCCGACTCTTTTCGACCCTATGGACTGTAGCTTGCCAGGCTCCTTTGTCCATGGGATTCTCCAGGCAAGAATACTAGAGTGGGTTGCCATTCCCTTCTCTAGGGGATCTTCCCGATCCAGGGATCAAACTGAATCTCTTATTTCTCCTGCACTGGCAGGCGAGTTCTTTACCACTGGCACCAACTGGGAAGGCCTGGGAAGCAGCACATTAGATGGTAAATAACTTTCGCCCTCAGCATTCTCTTCTGATAAAGGCTTATCACTGGCTTATGCACTTCTGATGATATGCCTTGTTCTCTTCAGGAGACCCAGGAGGATTTGCAGTAAGGATCATTTGCCTCCCTGAGGAAAACCCTGCCCATTTGGCCTGGTTAGTTACCCACATGAGAATTTTCTGAAGGTCTTCCCTGCAGGGAACCACAGTTGCCTGACATCACTAGCAAGAGATCCACAATCAGGTCACCAAATAGGCCTGAGCTCTGTCCTTCAGAGACATTTCATCGGTAAAAGAGGAAGCAATTATATCTGCACCCTCAAGTTAGGAAATAGTCTATGGCAGGATAGACGTCACAGGGAACAGGCTTCCCTGGTGGTCGCGTGTTTAAGAATTTGCCTGCCAATGCAGGGAACACGGGTTCAGTCCCTGGTCTGGGAAGATTCCACATGCCTTGGAGCAACTAAGCCAGTGTGCCATGGCTACTGCGCCCATGCACCCTAGAGCTGGCGCTCTGCAACAAAGGGCAGGCCCTGCTCAGCTGCTCCACTAGAGAAAGCCTGTGCAAAGCAATGAAGAGCCAGTACAGATAGAACTAATACATCTCAAAAAAAAAAAAAAAAGAAATCACAGGGAGGTGTGCTCATCATGAGGGTGGAGGAAGACAGTGTGTTCAGGACTGAGGGGACATGACCTGGGGCAGGATCACGCAGATCACTCATGGGGGCTCAGTTACATGGCTGGTGGAGACTTTGCAACCCCATGGACTGTAGCTCACCAGGCTTCTCTGTCCATGGGATTCTCCAGGCAAGAGTACTGCAGTGGGTTGCCATTCCTTTCTCCAGGGGATCTTCCAGACCCAGGGATGGAACCTGGGTCTCCGGCACTGCAGGCAGAGTCTTTACTGACTGAACCAACACGGAAGCCCAGTGTCAGTGATAACTGAGTGAATTAGCAGAATTGAAAAGCTGTTTCAATTTCACTGTGGTTGCATAACTTGGACTTTGTGTGTTTGAGAAGGGATGGAAACAGTAATGCAACGGAGAGTTATAGACACTTCTAAACACCTCAAAGCAGAGAAGGCAATGGCACCCCACTCCAGTACTCTTGCCTGGAAAATCCCATGGACGGAGGAGCCTGCAGTCCATGGGGTAGGCTGCAGTCCATGGGGTCGAGAAGAGTCGCACACGACTGAGTGACTTCACTTTCACTTTTCACTTGCATGCATTGGAGAAGGAAATGGTAACCCACTCCAGTGTTCTTGCCTGGAGAATCCCAGGGACGGCGGAGCCTGGTGGGCTGCCGTCTATGGGGTCGCACAGAGTCGGACACGACTGAAGTGACTTAGCAGCAAACATCTCAAAGAAGAAACAAAAGGAGAAGAGCAGATTCTTGTTACATTTTCCTTCTCCTGGTAATAAAAAGCCTAAATGGTTTCTGAGATGCTGTCTCTTCCCCCAGGTATTTATGGGAATGAACTCTCCTGTTGTACAGAAACCAACAGAACCCACCACCACTTCCATGACCCTGGTGCCTAGGTCAGGTGACTATATGTCAGAATCCCACTGAGGGACTTTCATTTAAACTTTTTTCTTTTGCTTTAGCAACCTTGCAAGTAGGATGCTATTTCTTTTCCTTTCTGAAGATGAGAAAACTGAGGCCCGGTGAGCTTCAACATCCCACCTAGGTCTCTCACAGAGCAGAGTTCCTCAGCTGTGACACTCCTGGAATTTGGGGCCAGATAATTTTTTTCTTGAGAGAGGAGGGACTGCCCTGTGCATTGCAGGTTGTTCAGAAACATTCTTGGCTTCTATTGGACTTCCCTAATGGCTCAGTTGGTAAAGAATATACCTACAATGCAGGAGACCCAGGTTCAATCCCTGGGTTGGGAAGATCCCCTGGAGAAGGAAATGGCAACCCACTCCAGTATTCTTGCCTGGAGAATCCCATGGACAGAGGAGCCTGGTGGACTACAGTCTATGGGATCACAAAGAATTGGACATGATTAAACGACTATCACATTCATTTTGGCCTCTATCTGCTAAATGCACACCTCCCTGGGTTGTGACAATAGAAAATGTCTCCAGACATTGCCAAGTGTTGCTCTGGGGATAAAATTGCCCTTGGATAAGAATCACTGTTCAGGGGGCTTCCCTGCTGGCTCAGATGGTAAAGAATCACTGTTCATAGCATAAGTGGTTAACCTAGGTTTTGAATTCAAAGCTACCTACAAACCTGACTCTTTGCTTAGCTAGAAACTAAGTTAACATGTAAGCATCAGCACTTGTGTGAAGAGACTGCCTTGCAAAGCAGTAGAATGATTCAATGTACTTTGGTTGTCGCAGCAATTAATGTCAGTTTCAAAATAAAGAAGCCGATAACAATAACAGCTAACATTTATTGAGTGCTTACTATGTTCCAAGAGGTGTGCCAAGCACTTTGTACTTGTTTGCCCATTTAATCATCTCCAGAACCTTGTAAGGAATGATATGCCTGCAGACTCAGCATATAACAAAGTAGATTCAGAAAAGGAAATTTTGCCATGGCAGCATCATGAGAGAATTCTTCAATGACTAATAATTTTTCAAAGTTCAACTCTGGAGTCCTTGTAAGATATTAGATTTTAGTGACATTTGCAGTTCCAATTATCTTCAACTATGGAATGTACCTGGTCAAACTTGAGCTGTCAAAAAAATGATTGCTCTCAACAGTTTTCATGAAGCCAACCAATTAGTTGATAGGATCGCACATCCTTCTTGGTACTGGGCTCTGTCATGGTGTAGAACTGCCTGTCACCCCATCAGTGACACCCTCCCAGGAGAGTGAATGAAGCCTGTTGGGGAAAATGGAATAAGTTCAAAACTGGCTCCCTACATTTCTCAGACTCTTGGTTCCTTAGCACTCTCTCTCCTAAAAAGCCATGGATTTTGAAAGTGTTTTCTATTTCTAAGTCACAATCCCAGAAAAAAATGTGATTATGAACTCATTAATTCGAGTTCAGGCAATGACTTAACAATAATCATTTCGAGGGAAAATTCAAGTCCAATGCCAGCAGAAGAAAGCTTAGGCATCAGTACCATGCTCCAAATAAACAACGGCTGACACAGAACTTGGCTTAATAACTTGGTAACACACTGGACTGTGCTATAGCTCACATAGAGAAGAATTCTGACCTATAGGTCAATTATCACGCTGAAAATCTTTATTGAGTTTACTGCTGTGTGGTGGTTTGTGGAATAAAGTTATTTGAATGTGGGATGGAGAGAAAGAAGGGCCTGGGAGAGTGGGGCAGGGATGCTAACTCTAAAGCAGAAGACAGCTGGACAATAAGAAGGAGGAAAAGGGGGACAGAAGGGAAGTCAGTGAGAAGATGCCCAAACTGGCTGGGGTGGGGCCCACGCTGTCCAGGTGCAGGCTGGGAGGTCTCTTGAGCCTTGACACTGCTCATGACTCTCTTATCACCCTTCGTCCAGACAGAAAGGGTTAATTTGGCATGTGTAGAATTGACAAGGGGCTTTCTTGATGGCTCAGTGGTAAAGAATCTGCTTGTAATGCGGGAGACATAGGAGACATGGGTTTGATCCCTGGGTTGGGAAGAGATCCCTGGGCTGGGAAGAGTTCCCTGGAGAAGGAAATGGCAACCCACTCCAGTATTCTTGCCTGGAGGATCCCATGGACAGAGGAGCCTGGCGGGCTAAGTCCATAGGGTCACAAACAGTCTGACATGACTGAAGCGACTCAGCAAGCACACACTGAATTGATAGGTTGTGGTAGAAGATGTGGTGGGATGGGGATTTGGGAATGGGACTGAGGAAAGCTTGAAGTGTCAGGGAGGGGGGCTTCTGGGGAGCGTGAGGACTCCTATGGAATCTGAGGCTCAGCATGGCCTGCTCCTTCGGCTAGCATGGGCTGGCCTTATGCACATGAGATGGGGAAGCTGCACAGTGCCCTAGGCTCAGAAAGGCCCACCCTTGGCTTAATGTTCTGCTGTCACTCTGCAGAATTCTTATGATTTCTGAATGACATCCCCGTATTTTCATTTTGCACTTGGATCTGCAAATTATATAGCTGCTCCTGGGTGGCAGTGACCATGCTGTCCTAATATGTCCTTGTGACAAGGCATCTCTGGGTTACTCCAGGACTCAAGGGAGGATGGGGCTGTTTAGGAGGGGGCTCGTGACTCAAGGGCTGCGCATAAGACATTGTGCTGAAAGTTCTTAGACAAAAACAGTGAAGCATCCTATTTCTCTAACTCTAAGGTAGCATCAAACCTGACATTCCACTGGCTTAGTGGCAGCTTTTTCTTTTTTTCCTGAGAAAAATAAACACATTAGCTGTATAAATAAAATATCCAGTCTATACTGATTTAAGAAATACTAAATTGTAAAGCATAAAAAAAAAGGTCACCTTATAATGGCAAAAATACAGTTTACAACATGTTTTCATCAACCCTGTGATTGAATTCTGTACAGTAAAAGGAAGCATTCACCTTGACCTGGCTGCTCTCTCTTCAGTTCAGGGCCACTTAAATCCAATGAAACATGTTTTGTGGAAGAGCAATTAAGGTGCTCTTTTATCTGTGATTAGTGGCAAGATGTCAACAACTAGACGCTTAGGCTCTGAGATCTAACTTTGATGATGTTGAAAATTAGTGAGGGGACTTCCCTGGTGACCCAGTGGTTAGGAATCCACTTTCCAATGCAGGGGACATGGGTTCGATCCCCAGTCAGGGAACTATAATCCTGCATGCTGCAGGGCAACTAAGCCCACGTGCCACAAGGAAGAGCCCACGTGCTGCAACTAAGACCTGATGCAGCCAAAAATAAACAAATAATATTATTTAAATGTTAAAAGAAAATTAGTGAGAAGAAGGCTTATCCTTGTCCTGGGTTTGTTTATTCTGCTTAACTTAGGCAGACCTACTAATTTTAATACTTTGAATGTTCTAATCCAGCTGAGAAGCAGACGGATGCACCTGTATAGCCAAGACTCTGCCCTCAAGTGGAGCACAAAGTCCCTTTTCCAGATACAAGCTTTCCCTACACAAGATCATTTTTCTGGAGTTTTGGTTGACATCCTCCCATAAGGTGAATGCCTCTTTAGCTGTTCAGAATGTGTGTCCTGATGAATCTCTCTTCCCCAGAGAGCCCCTTATCAAGGAGCTAGTTGTTCACAATAGACACTGACTCACCCAGGTTCACTTATGACAAGCTCAGGCACCAGCTTCCTCTCTTTGCCTCTTGCCAGCTCTGACGTGAGAAGATACACCCACTGCTTCCTCCCAGGGCTGGAGGATATCATGCAGTGGAGTTTCCTCTGAAAAGGGTCCCAGCATTTGTTCCTTACCATCCATCACCACGAATGCATTAAAACATTACCTGAGCATCTGATGTGGTGTCATAGGATTGTTTAATACTTGTATTTACCCATCTGACCGAACTGTGCCAAAAGCCTGCTTTGTGCAGGGAGCAGAGCAAGGGAGACAATTTGAAAACAAAATGAAACACATGCTTTGACCTAAGATGGGGTGAGAGGGCTTTTAACCTAGTAGAACGGAAAAGATCTGTGCCTAAATGTCACAGTTGTACCAAGGAAACCCCTGCTTCCAGTGACCCACTCATTTCACGTCATTATGTAGAATCTACCACTTCACAGCTGGGTCCTCTAGCTTCCTATGTATAGCTCAGGGAACTCATTGCTCCGTGGTGACCTAAATGGGAAGGAAAGCCAAAAAAGAAGGGATATCCACACTCTTCTGTTATAGTATACAGTCTACTTACAGCCCAGTTCTATGGTGATTACCACTGATTTAAT
Source organism: Budorcas taxicolor (assembly GCF_023091745.1). NCBI lineage: Eukaryota > Metazoa > Chordata > Mammalia > Artiodactyla > Bovidae > Budorcas > Budorcas taxicolor. The sequence goes on from NC_068910.1 coordinate 171,898,089, forward strand.
ATTGTCAGATTAATATTGTATGTATATATTTCTAGGTAGATTATCATTGGGTCATTAGATTTTGTTTTTAATCGTTGAAAATGTGCTACCTTCTAAGGGAAAAAGTATTGTTTTAAAAATAATTTGAATAAAAATAAAAGCCTTGTTGCTATTTAAAAAACAAAAACAAAAAAGAGACAATATATGTGTACATATGGCTGATTCACTGCTGTACAACAGGAATTAACACAACATTGTAAAGCAACTCTATGCCGATAAATAATTTTAAAAACACGACCTTCCTATTGGATAGGCACTGGGTTCAATGCTCTTTATATAATGATGTGAGCAGAAGGCTGCCTCGTAAATACTTAACAGCGGCAACAATACTAATGATCCATTTCCTATTTCTTTTGGTCAAAATAAGCCTAACTTTCTTTGAGTCATCTAAGAAGATAGTTGTGAATGGAGCATCCATACTCTAGCCCGGTGGCTCAGACAGTGAAGAATCTGCCAGGAGACCTGGGTTTGATTCCTGGGTTGGGAAGATCCTCTAGAGGCGGAAATGGCTACCCACTTCAGTATTCTTGCCTGGAGAATTCCACGGACAGAGGAGCCTGGTGGGCTACAGTCCACAGGCTGGCAAAGAGTACAGGACTGAGCAAGTAACACTTTCACTTTTAAGAAGAAACTTGTAATAACTGTGATGATGACAAAACTCCAGCTACTACTACTACAACTACTAATGACTTTTTAGCATCTCCATGTGGCTTGCACTCTGCTTCGTTTTACATATATTGATTCCTCTGTAACAGCTCTGCAAGATACTGACCACTATCGTGGTTTCCCGGAAGAAGCAATGACATGTCGGAAATTTGAGTGGCTTGCCCCAGGCACAGGTGCCTTCACAACTGGGGTCCTCTGCGGCCCCTCCTCCCATGGGAGCACTCAGGGAAGATTAAAGCTCAAGAACTTTGGGAGCATAGAGGAAAAAGCCTGAAGGAGGAGCTGGAACTGTCTTACTCAAAACGGAAATTGCACACACTGGGGTAGAACCTATCAGTTCAGTTCAGTTCAGTTCAGTCGCTCAGTCGTGTCCAGCTCCTTGCGACCCCATGAACCGCAGCATGCCAGGCCTCCCTGTCCATCACCAACTCCCGGAGTTCACTCAGACTTGCGTCCATCGAGTCAGTGATGCCATCCAGCCATCTCATCCTCGGTCGTCCCCTTCTTCTCCTGCCCCCAGTCCCTCCCAGCATCAAAGTCTTTTCCAATGGTCTCATTAAAAATATATATATATTTCTTCTCTTGGGTAAGCATTAGCATTCTGGAACAGCCAGAGCACTTACTTGCTTGTAAAAAAAGACCTGTAACTTCTTTATTTGAGAAGTCTAGTGGCACAGAGGGAGGAAAAGGGAGAAAGAAGTTCTCTACTGAAGAAAGAGGAAATGGAGAAGGAATCAATGAGGAAACATTCCTAGAAAATTCATTTAGTAGCTTGAACTACTTAAAATAGCTCCTCAGCTCTTCTCAGCTGACAGGAACTCCAGGGTCTGACAACCTGAGGGGAGTATCTTCAGAGAAGGCCAGAGCCCCAGGCCCTACAAGAGGAATGTCAGGTGCAAACCTGACGTCCCGATACAAAGGCCCTCGTGTCAGCCCAGGTGAGAAAGGACAGGGTTAAGGAAGATAGTGGGACATGCCATCCAGCCATTCCTCCAGCTGTTCCAAGTCCCTTGAGCTGTCACATCAGCTCATGAGAAGGCTGCGTACTTGAGGCAGCTACTTTCCGTTAGGATAAGTCAAGTTCGGTTAAAATAACTCTTCCTGGTTTCAAATAGGAAAAGGAGTATGTCAAGGCTGTATATTGTCACCCTGCTTATTTAACTTATATGCAGAGTACAGCATGAGAAATGCTGGGCTGGAAGAAACACAAGCTGGAATCAAGATTGCCGGGAGAAATATCAATAACCTCAGATATGCAGATGACACCAGCCTTATGGCAGAAAGTGAAGAGGAACTAAAAAGCCTCTTGATGAAAGTGAAAGTGGAGAGTGAAAAAGTTGGCTTAGAGCTCAACATTCAGAAAATGAAGATCATGGCATCCTGTCCCATCACTTCATGGGAAACAGATGGGGAAACAGTGGAAACAGTGTCAGACTTTATTTTTTGGGCTCCAAAATCACTGCAGATGGTGACTGCAGCCATGAAATTAAAAGACGCTTATTCCTTGGAAGAAAAGTTATGAGCAACCTAGATAGCATATTCAAAAGCAGAGACATTACTTTGCTGACTAAGGTCCGTCTAGTTAAGGCTATGATTTTTCCAGTACTCATGTATGGATGTGGGAGTTGGACTGTGAAGAAGGCTGAGTGCCGAAGAATTGATGCTTTTGAACAGTGGTGTTGGAGAAGACTCTTGAGAGTCCCTTGGACTGCAAGGAGATCCAACCAATCCATTCTGAAGGAGATCAGCCCTGGGATTTCTTTGGAAAGAATGATGCTAAAGCTGAAACTCCAGTACTTTGGCCACCTCATGCGAAGAGTTGACTCATTGGAAAAGACTCTGATGCTGGGAGGGATTGGGGGCAGGAGGAGAAGGGGACGACAGAGGATGAGATGGCTGGATGGCATCACGGACTCGATGGATGCGAGTCAGAGTGAACTCCAGGAGTTGGTGATGGACAGGGAGGCCTGGCATGCTGCAATTCACGGGGTCACAAAGAGTCGGGCACGACTGAGCGACTGAACTGAACTGAACTGAAAGGCCCATTGTGTGTAAGGCGTGAGGGATTCAAAGAAGATCCAATCTAATGGGGTCTCACTGATTTCCCCTCTTCAGCCCAAGATTCGCAGCCGCACTGTGGCACAAGATCTTTTGTCCTTAGTCAGTATCTGTTCCAAAGAACCTTCTCTCTCACTGTCTTGGGCCCAAGGTCCTCCCCAAAGGTCCTTTTCCATCTTTTCTCTTAAAGCAGCATTTTTGAAATTGTGAAATAAAATAGAATTTTTTTAAAGAAAGCAAATGGAAGTGATAATATGAGAGTGAAGCATGCATGGTAAGAGTAAGGACTGTTTTGTGAGATTTTGTTCAGTTATATGTATTCATGTGTAAAATACATTTCTCACTGTGGGTCGTAGTATGAATAATTGGAAAAGCTCTGCCTGTGGGAGTGCTCTAACTTCCCCTTTCTCTGCTTCTAGTCAGAGGCTTTTACAGAGTACTTTTTATAGAGCCGTTTTGAAGGTCATTGTGGCCTTGTGCCTTTCTCTGAGGCTCAACATTTCAAACTCAACACTCCTTCCTTCCAGAGGCCAGCTGATCCATGACAAGGACTTTGGTTCCTGTGCCTGCTACCTGCACTGTCCCATCCCCTCACCCTCCACCCACCACACATACACACACACACACACACACACACACACACACACACACACACAGGCCTGTGGCTTGAGGCTCCAGTCTTGTAAGAACATTGGATGCCCTGACCATCCATGTAAGGGTGATTCAAGAACCCACCATATATACATGTCCCTCTGCATTTGCAACAAAACTATTATCAAGCTGATAGCCATTTCTTTACAATGTCACCTGCTGGTTGCCAAGGCTTGCCTGAGAGGGTGAAACCTGAACATTGCAGCAGGTCAAGGGCGCAGAGGCTGGACATCTTTCAGGATTTCTCCAGAAGGTTCCTCACCCTGGCCTCCCTAACCTGTTTTCTCATGCCTCCTTCTTTGGGCATCTTAGGTGTAAGTCTGGTATTTTATCCCAGCCACAAGCTCCAGCTCCTGTTTTAGGCTTCTGTAATAAAAACTGATATATTGAGGGCTTACCATGAACCAGAGGCTATGCTAAGCACACCATCATTACACTCCACATACTGTCACAGCAGATCATGTGCATATGTCACCTCCATTTTACAGGCAAGAAAACCGGAGCCATGTTAAGCGGATGGCCCAAGGCCAGCTGGCGCTTGAACCTGGCCCACTGGCTTCCGTGCCTGCAAGTTCAACCTCTACATCATGTAGGTTTCATTGCATGTATCTTTTGAAGCTCTGCCCCCTCACCCCTGTCTTGCCATTGTTGCCTGGCCAAGATAGGAAAACTAGTTAGCTTCATTGTGACATGTTTCTTTAAGGACTGAGCTTCAGGAAAACAGGTGTGGCTCCTAAACTTCAGGTATATTTTTACCCACCAGCTAAGAGTAATATAATTGTATTACCCTGTTTGGGGGCTTCCCAGGTGGCTCAGACAGTAAAGAATCAGCCTGCTAGTGCAGGAGATACAGGTTCGACCCTAGATTGTGAAGAGCCTCTGGAGAAGGAAATGGCAACCCACTCCAGTATTCTTGCTTGGGAAATTTCATGGACGGAGGAGCCTGGTGGGCTAAAGTCCATGGGGTCACAAAGAGTCGGATATGACTTAGCAGCTAATCAACATTACCCTGATTACCCTGTTGATTAGCTGCTAAGTCATATCTGACTCTTTGTGACCCCATGGACTTTAGCCCACCAGGCTCCTCTGTCCATGGAATTTCCTACCTTCACCTCTAGGAAGCTCAAAATTAAGTTTAAATATAATATTTATAGTATGTGTCCTAATTGTAGACTTGGCATACATCCTTTTTCACTGCTTTACTCCTTCACTGCCGTTTATGTGAACATATGTACATGTATATTTGTGAGCAGATGTACATGTAATTTTGTAACAAGGAAGGAAATACACAAATAAGCATTCTATTGTTTCAGAAAGAAAGACACCTAATTGTCTTGAGCATTTGAATTACTTTGGGAGAAGACTTGATAATATCCTTATAGAAAATTATGGACAACAAAGTCTTCTATTCTTGTTTTGCCTTGGGGGAGAAACAGATGTACCGTATTGTGTTTTACTATTTGCCTTGGCAAAACCTGGGGGATAGTTGGCAGGGCTGCCACATACAGCTGTGCATATTAGGCCCTGCCCATCACAAGGGGATGCCATTTACACCATGGTCTATGAAGTTGCTCAGTGTGCAACCTGGACCTCTGTGTGTGTCAGCTCAAGGAATTTAATTACACTCATGCTGTTCTCCGCTTTTCATCAGCTATGTACTCCCTGGGACTAGTTGTCGGAAGAGGAGGTGGCTGTGGAGCAGGAAGGTATTCCGTTGCTCCTGTTTCTCTTCCCAGGCAAAACTATTCCTCCTGGTCTGGGCTGAAGTCCTAGGAAATGTGGGTGATGAGGAGAGCTCCCCCTCCCTCTGTGAAACAGTGGGGAGGCTGGGGAGGAGGAGAATGGGCCTCAGGAGATGCTATACTGAGCAGGCAATCAATCATCTCACAAGCTCTCTCGAGTTTCTTCTGGCTTTATTTTGGGCACTAATTGGAAATGTCTGCTCCTTCATTGAGTCTGTTTTCTCACTAGAAAGGAAAGAAGGTTCCAGCAGAGCCTGAGGATGCTGAGAAGGATGTGATAACTTTTCAAACCATTGCCGTTCTCCACTGTTTCTCCCTTCAGAGTCTCCCTTTGGGGTGCTCATATGGTCTGTCAGCTGCAAGGACACTCTTCTCATACTGGGCTCCCATCTCTGGAGACCACCAAACAGGGGATGAAGCGGATTTTATTAGGGTGTCAAACGTGTGGCCTCTTTTTATTTATTGTTAATTAAAAGAAATCTTTATTTTTTTCAATCTTGAATGCATGCTAAGTCCCTTCAGTCATGTCCGACTCTTTGCGACCCTATGGACAATAGCTTGCCAGACTCCTCTGTCCATGGAATTCTCCAGGCAAGAATACTGGAGTGGGTTGCCATGCCCTCCTCCAGGGGATCTTCCCATCCTAGGGAGTGATTGCACATCTTCCGCATCTCCTGCACTGCAGGAGGATTCTTTACCACAGAGCCATTGGGGAAGCCCTTTTACAACCTTATTAAGGTATAATTGACAAAGAAAATGGTAAGATGTTGAAAATGTATATGGGAGGGGTATTTAGGGAAGAATGGATCCATGTATACGTATGGCTGAGTCCCTTCCCTGTTCACCTGAAACTATCACAACATTGTTAATCAGCTATACCCTAATACAAATAAAAAGTGAAAAAAATGTATATGATGGTGATCTGATATGCAAATACATTGTGAAAGGATTCCCACACCTAGTTAATTAACACATCTGTCACCTCACAGATTTATTTTCTTCTTTGAAGAGAACATTAAAGTTCTGCTTTCTAAGCAAATTTCGGTGATATAATATGGAGTCATCAACCATAGTCACCATGTTATGCAGTAGATCCTCAGACCTCATACATCTTACAGATGAAAGTCTATACCCTTTTCCTAATCTCTCTCTATCTTCCCCTGCCCCCCATTACCACATTTTTTATGAGTTTGACTGTTTTTAGATTTCATATATAAATGATATTGTGTAGTATTTGTCTTTGTTTGGCTTATTTCACTTAGCATAATGCCTTCAAGGGAACCATACCATCACAGATGGGAGGGTTTTCTTCTTTCTCATGACTGAATAATATCCATTATGTTTATGCACCACATCTTCTTTATTCCCTCTTTATTCCCTTCTTTATTTCCTTTGATGAGCACTTAGATTGTCTCCATTATTCATTACTATGAACAATGCTGCAGTGAACATGGGGAGCGCAGATATCTCTTTGACATCTTGATTTCAATTCTTTTGGAGATATACCCAGAAGTGGGATTGCTACCCATTTGGGAGTTCTGGGCTTCCCCGTTGGCTCAGCGGTAAAGAATCTCCTAGCATTGCAGGAGAGGCAGGAGACAAGGGGTTTGATCCCTGGGTCAAGAAGTTCCCCCGGAGGGCATGGCAACCCACTCCAGTGTTCTTGCCTGCAGAATTCCATGGACAGAGGAGCCTGGCAGGTTACAGTCTATGGAGTGGCAAAGAGTCAGATATGACTGAAGTGGCTTGGCGCATATGCATGGTAGTTCTATTTTTAATTTTTTGAGAGTCACATATTGTTTTCTACAGTAGCTGCACCAATTTACACACCTACCAACAGTGTACCAGTGTTCCCTTTGTGGGACAGAAGGGACTAGTTCTGCCTTAATCCTACAACACTGGCCTTATCAGTCTTCCAGGGATCATAACTAATTACTTAGAAGAAGTTTATTGTTCCTGGAAATGATGTGAAGGTAAAAAGACCCCCACTGAAAAAATAATTTTAAAATTGGCTCTGGTTTAGAGGAGCAGTGGGTCTGAGTCCTTGAGTTGCACATATTGTGTTTTAATTTAGGCTCCAATACATGACTTTGGGCAATTTACTTCTCCAAATCTCAGTTACTTCCTCTGCAAAATATGCAAAAGAGATAATAATAATAATTTTGCATCATAGGATTGTGATGAATATTTGAAGAGGTAGTGGCAAGGGAGACACTCAAAGCAGACATCCAGTCCGTGAATAATAGAAAGAAAGAGAAGTGTCAACCCATTTGGGGAGCTCTGAGGTATGTGATACTGGGGATGTGGTCAGCTGGTCTCATGGAGATTTGGTTTCTATATGCCTCTTCTGTGGGCTTCCCTTGTGGCTCAGCTGATAAAGAATCCACTTGCAATGTGGGACACCTGGGTTTGATCCCTGGGTTGGGACAATCCTCTGGAGATGGGAACGACTACCCACTCCAGTATTCTGGCCTGGGGACTTCCATAGACTGTATAATCCATGGGGTCACAAAGATTCAAACATGACTAAGTGACTTTCACACACACTCATACACATGCCTCTTCTATCTCAGCCATTAAGTCATGTACAAGGGTAATTTTGACTTCATTTGATTTTCCACTTATATACTATCTATAAAACCTAAACTCCATTCCTGAAGATATGATCCCACCATAAGTGCTAAATAAATGGTGGTTTTCATTATTAAAGATTGCCCAGTTAGCAAGTGTTCAAGGACTTGTGTGAATAAAGATGATATTTGAACTTTAAAAAATAGTTCCGTTAGACCAAAGGGAATATGGCTACTTTATTTCTTTTTATAAAAAAAAAGTAAGAATTTTATATATATATATATACACATATAGGTATATACATATTTAAATTTTTATTGGAGTATAGTTGATTTACAATGTTGTACTGGTTTCTGCTGTACATCAGAGTGATTTAGTTACACATATATCTACTGTTTTTTAGATTCTTTCTCATGCGGGTCATTACAGAGTACTGAGTAGAGTTCTCTGTGCTATACTGCTGCTGCTGCTGCTGCTGCTACGTTGCTTCAGTTGTGTCCGACTCTGTGCGACCCCATAGACGGCAGCCCACCAGGCTCCCCCATCCCTGGGATTCTCCAGGCAAGAACACTGGAGTGGGTTGCCATTTCCGTCTCCAATGCATGAAAGTGAAAAGTGAAAGTGAAGTCACTCAGTCGTGTCTGACTCTTAGCGACTCCTTGGACTGCAGCCTACCAGGCTCCTCCGCCCATGGGATTTTCCAGGCAAGAGTACTGGAGTAGGGTGCCATTGCTATACAGCAGGTTCTTATTAGTTATCTATTTTATATATAGTAGAGTTGGACACGACTGAAGCAACTTAGCAGCAGCAGCAGCAGCAGCAGTGCATATATGTCAATCCCAATCTCCCAATAATCGAAGTATGAAAGTTTTATTTTTCTTCACTGATGCTTACTTGTGTCCCTGTCTCTCCTATCACTTCCCCCATCCCCAGCACTTTGTAAATTTAATCTAAAGGAAGTTGTTACTTTGGGACCCACTTCTTTGACTGTTTAGTTGATGACTTAGTTTGTGCTAAATGGAAGTTTACCATCCTAAATGGAAGTTTACCATCCATGTGCTAAATGGAAGTTTACCAACATGATGTTGTCTGTGCAAAAAGGCCTTTCTGTTAAGAGACATGGAGACATGGTTGCCAAGGGCATGGGCAATCTAGTCTTGAGCACTGGAAGACAGATGATGTCAATTACAGATCATTGTTACTAAGGCATAACTAATAGAGAGTTGGTTATCCATGAATTGCCTCTCAGAGTAAAACTTTCCCTATGATTAGCATGTGACCGATGACAAAATGTTAGTCTAAACCAATGATTCTCAATCCTGGGCCCATGTCAGATAAAAAAAGAGTTAGTCATTCAGTCATGTCTGACTCTTGGCAACCCCTATGGACTATAGCCCACCAAGTTCTTCTGTCCATGGAGTTCTCCAAGCAAAAATACTGGAGTGGGTTGCCATTCTCTCCTCCAAGGGATCTTTTCGATCCAGGGATGGAACCTGTGTGATTCTTTACTGGCTGAGCCACCAAGGACACCTTCCCACCCCCACAAGTTAGAACTACCTGACAAACTTTCAGAAAACACTAGTGCCAGGCCTGACTCCCAGATTTAATTGACTCAGGATGGGGATCAGACACCTGTATTGAAAGTCTACCAGCTGATTCTGTTGTGCACAATAAACCTTTCAACATGGTTTATACTCTAAAATCACTGGAGGGCTTGTTAAAACACAGATTTCTGGTCTCACCTGAGTTTTCGATTCAGTAGATATGAGAGGGAGCAGAGAATGTGTATTTTTAACAAGTACCCAGGTGACACTGGCAATGCTGGTTCCAGGCCACACTTGTACACACAGTGGCTGACAATCCACATTTCAGTTCAGTTCAGTTCAGTTGCTCAGTCATGTCTGACTCTTTGCAACCCCATGAATAGCAGCACGCCAGGCCTCGCTGTCCATCACCTACTCCCGGAGTTCACTCAAACTCATGTCCATCGAGTCGGTGATGCCATCCAGCCATCTCATCCTCTGTCGTCCCCTTCTCCTCCTGCCCCCAATCCCTCCCAGCATCAGAGTCTTTTCCAATGAGTCAACTCTTCGTATGAGGTGGCCAAAGTATTGGAGTTTCAGCTTTAGCATCATTCCTTCCAAAGAACACCCAGGACTGATCTCCTTTTAGGTGTCCTCAAAGCCTTATAGTAGTCAGGGTTCCTCAGAGAAACACAACCAATTGGATGTACAGAGAGATAGATAGAATATACAGGAGATTGGTTATAGGGATTGGCTCACACAGTTGTGGAGGTGAAGTCCCACACTTGGCCATCTGCAAGCTGGAGAACCAGGAAAGCTGGTGGGGTAATTCAGTCTAAGGTCAAAGGCCTGTGAGTGAGGGACTGATGGTGAAGTCCCTGAATCCTCAGGCCCGAAGCTAGGAGCTCCATTTCTGAAGACAAAAGAAGGTGAAGGTTCCAGCTCAAAACCCAAGAGAGAATTCATTATCCCTCCTTGGCTTTCCTGTTCTATTGGGCTCTCAACAGACTGGATGATACCCATCCACAGAGGTGACAGCCATCACTCAGTCTACTGAATCGAATGCTAATCTTATCTAGAAACATCCTTGCAGACACACTCAGAAATAATGATTTACCAACTCTCTTGGCATCCCTCAGGCCAGCTAAGTTGACACATAAAATGAACCATCACAAGCCTTATTTTTTCCATTCATTGGTTTCATATTCTCTTCTTAACCCCCTTCCCCACTCACCGACTCCTTGAAGTGAAGTGAAAGTTGCTCAGTCTTATCTGATTCTTTGTGACTGATTCTATACAGTCCATGGAATTCTCCAGGCCAGAATACTGAAGCGGGTAGCCTATCTCTTCTCCAGGGGATCTTCCTGACCGAGGAATCGAACTGGGGTCTCCTGAATTGCAGGCGAATTCTTTACCAACTCAGCTATGACCAATTTCTTATGTTCCTCTAATAAACACATGTGTTCCTTCCATCTTGTGTGTGTGCTAAGTTGCTCCAGTCATATCCAACTCTTTGTGACCCTATTTACTGTAGCCAACCAGGCTCCTCTGTCCATGGGATTCTCCAGGCAAGAATACTAGAGTGAGTTGCCATGCCCTCCTCTAGGGGATCTTTCCAACCCAGGGATTGAACCCATGTCTCTTACGTCTCCTGAACTGGCAGGTGGGTTCTTTATCACTAGCTCTACCTGGGAAGCCCTCTGTCTACCCTACAGGTCTCTGAAAACATTTTTCCTTTTGCCTGGAGCACCTTCCCTGTCACAAAACACACTTCACTGAGAAAAGGCTGTAATTCAATTTTCATTGACTTGGCATTAGGTTTCATCCAGCAAACATAAACTGTGGAGCTTGTACTGAATTTGTTAATGGTAATATTACATTGTTGTAAGTATTGTAAAACACTTTTACGACATGCAATTTTTCATTAAATAAGGTTTTATTTCCTACATTGATTGAGTACAAAAATAAACGGGGGCTATCCTTTTTTTTCAACCTTGGGATGTTATAATACTTGAAGTCATTATAAGCCTTTCTTTTGTTAAAATCCATAGTTTGTAAGGAACACATAAGGAAATAGAACTGCTATGGTACTAATAGTGGGATCACAGATGTGACATGGGGGCAGTATATGTCAGTATAAGTAAATATGAAGTAGACTGTGGGTCTCTCCACCCCCCACCACACCAGCCAGAGACTCATTTCTCTCATGGTGACTTTGCTTCCAGGGAAAGGTGCTGTGCTGAGTGGGGCAGAGATGAACGCAATGCCTCTTTCTCCTGCAGTTTCCCCAGCAGGGTTTCCCAGTCACTTAGCACCTTATGACCCCTTCTTGGCTCCCACTGCTTCCATTAAATCCTGTCAGAAGGACCAAATGAAACGAGACAGGCAAATAAACCTCAAATGATGGAATAGGAGATACCATCCAATTTGAACTTTTTATTTTCACACTGAGTTAGTGATTTTAAAAGTAAAGGGGACTCTTATAAGGTCTGTCAAAATGGAGATCTAAAGCAATTACTTTTGCACCTTATACCCCACTATAGCTTGTTGAAAGGAATAATTTTGATGTGCTTTTTGTGAGCAAGCTGCTCAAAAAATGTTATTAAAGCATCTCTCATCTATCATATCTATCCCTCCTGTTGCGATTAAACTGGCTTTAATTTTCCTGACCCAGGGTTTGTCCATCTGGAAACAATCTGAAGTGGAGAATTAATATCTGAAAGACTGTCCAAATGCTCAAAACTGCTGCCACATGTCATAGTTACTAATGTGTCAGTCATCATGGTGATATGTATGTGTGCGTATCATACACACACACGTATTACCTTATTTAAGCTTCAAAAAACACTGTGAATAGGTCGTATTGTTATACTATTATTTTCCCCATTTTATATGTGAGGAAATTGAGGTACATGGAAGTTAAGCCGCATACCCCAGGTCAAGGAGCTTGAGTCAAGATATGAACTCAGACAGTCTAGAATCTATGTGCTAAACTACCACCATTCTAAACAGCTTCTTTGGTTATCTCAATCTGTTTAACCAAATGGTCATGTGATGAAAAGGAAAACAGTAGAGTGACTTAGACAATAGAATTTTCACTTTTCCTGGAATTGTGTTGTTTTTATTTAGACCGGCATCACCTGGTCTTCTTTCTACCTTTAGCAAGGGCCACATTGAAGCAGTGCTGTGGGGGATGTGTTTCTTGGGTGGAAAGGTTGTAACAGCCTGTTGGATAAGACCTTCCTGGGATCTACTGGCAGGTGGGGACTAGAAGTGGGATTCCTTTGTCCTTGTGATGTACTTGATCAGAAAGACCCCATCTGACATCAGCAAGCTCAGGACTAATCCATAGAGATGCCCCTCTTGGTCTGAGTGTAAGTTAATGTTCTTGAAACTATTCACTTAAATTTAACTCAGTTGGATCTGCGGTAGGATTTTTAAGATAAGAAGAGAGCGGAAAGCTTGACTTATCCTAAGGCTGTGTGTGTGAGTGTGCTGTGTTAATAGGGAAGTCTGGGGAGAGATTGAAGGGGAAGTTCTGAGGTGAGCTCTGACGGGAAGTAGAAGACTGATGGCTACAAGGGCAGCTGAATGAGAGGAATCCCCTCTTGTGTGACCTCTACTTCCCAAGAAGCTATCTTTTATGCAGTTGAGGAAAACACTTCCCACACCTGGATCCATCTCCAGGATCTTTTGTGTATCTAACTCCTGAACAGTCTGAAAGTTCCGATTTAGTACCTTCTCCAGAAAGCATGCTCTGACCATTCTCATGCCCTCCCTTCTCTAATCATCGCTGAGGTTCCCTCATCATTGGCTACACTGAGCTCCCACGAGAAATTCTCTACAAGTTCAGATCCTCTGTTCCCACCCCTAGATGCTCTGTAGGTCTGGGATGCACCCCCACACTTTAGGAATCTTCCCCAAATGAATGTTAGTTATCTTGATAGGCAGTGGTGTGCTGGTAAAAGGAGAAGGCAATGGCACCCCACTCCAGTACTCTTGCCTGGAAAATCCCATGGATGGAGGAGCCTGGTAGGCTGCAGTCCATGGGGTCGCTAAGAGTCGGATACTACCGAGCGACTTCACTTTCACTTTTCACTTTCATGCATTGGAGAAAGAAATGGAAACCCTCTCTAGTGTTCTTGCCTGGAAAATTCCAGGGACGGTGGAGCCTGATGGGCTGCCATCTATGGGGTCGCATAGAGTTGGACATGACTGAAGCGACTTAGCAGCAGTGCTGGTAAACTGGTTTGCCAAAAATATGTATGTCAATAAAAATTAGAAGCCTGGGTTTTCATGATGTTAACACTCCCACCATGACTCAATTCAAATTATAAGCAATTTAATAACGGTTTCATGAGATTCTTGAATATAGTGAACAGGACATCAATATTAGGCAATTAAAAAAATCATATTTCCTTTAACTCAGAAATTCCAAGATTTATTTTACTGATATGTTTTCCTATATAGGCAAAGATCTATTACAAAGGTATTTGTAATAACAAGATACTAGAAATAATCTAAATGTTCATCAGTAGGACATTAATGAAATACATTATGGAAATTCTAATCAATGAAGTATAATGAGATTAAAAAGAATAAGGTGGTTTCATATGTGCCACTACAAGAGACTTCCCCAGACTTGCCCGTGAGTGTCCAGGAGTCTCTGGTGGGGGTGTGGGCCGGTGGGGTCCTGCTGCAAGGTCGGGGGTACTGAGTGCAGCAGTGAATGCATGGGACCGTTTGAAGGAGGTCACCATTATGTTCTTTACCTCTACCATAGTTTGGCCTCAGGTCAAACAACAGGGAGGAAACACAGCCTATCAACAGAAAATTGGATTAAAGATTTACTGAATATGGCCCCACCCATCAGAACAAGACCCAGTTTCCCCCTCAGTCAGTCTCTCCCATCAGGAAATTTCCATAAGCCTCTTATCCTTTTTCATCAGTGGGCAGACAGAGTGAAAACCACAGTTAGAGAAAACTAATCAAACTGATCACATGGACCATAGCCTTTTCTAACTCAATGAAACTATGAGCCTAGCCACGTAGGGTCCAGAGAAGGCAATGGCACCCCACTCCAGTACTCTTGCCTGGAAAATCCCATGGACGGAGGAGCCTGGTAGGCTGCAGTCCATGGGGTCACTGAGGGTCAGATACAACTGAGCGACTTCACTTTCACTTTTCACTTTCATGCATTGGAGAAGGAAATGGTAACCCAATCCAGTGTTCTTGCCTGGAGAGTCCCAGGGATGGGGGAGCCTGGTGGGCTGCTGTCTCTGGGGTCGCACAGAGTCAGACATGGCTGAAGCAACTTACAGCAGCAGCATGTAGGGTCACCCAAGACGGACAGGTCATGGTGGACAGTTCTGACAAAACGTGGTCCACTGAAGAAGGGAATGGAAACCAGTATCCTTGCCTTGAGAACCCCATGGATAGTATGAAAAGGCAAAAAGATAGGACACTGAAAAATGAACTCCCCAGGTCGGTAGGTACCCAATATGCTACTGGAGATGGGTGGAGAAATAACTCCAGAAAGAATGAAAAAATGGATCTAAAGCAAAAACAACACCCAGTTGTGGATGTGACTGGTGATGGAAGTAAAATCTGATGCTGTAAAGAGCAATATTGCATAAGAACCTGGAATGTTAGGCCCATAAATCAAGGTGAATTGGAAGTTGTCAAATAGGAGATGGCAAGAGTGAATATTGATATTTTAGGAATCAGTGAACTAAAATGGACCAGAATGGGTGAACTGAACTCAGATGACCATTATGTCTACTACTATGGGCAAGAATCCCTTAGAAGAAATGGAATAGTCCTCATAGTCAACAAAAGAGTCCAAAATGCAGTACTTTGATGCAATCACAAAAATGACAGAATGATCTCCGTTCGCTTCCAAGGCAAACCATTCAGTATCACAGTAATCCAAGTTTATGCCCTGATCGGTAATGCTGAAGAAGCTGAAGTTGAATGGTTTTATGAAGACCTACAAGACCTTCTAGAATTAACACCCCCCAAAGTTGTCCTTTTCATTATAGGGGACTGGAATGTGAAAGTAGGAAGTCAAGAGTTCCCTGGAGTAATGGGCAAATTTGGCCTTGGAGTACAAAATGAAGCAGGGCAAAGGCTAACAGAGTTTTGCCAAGAAAATGCACTGGTCATAACAAACACCCTCTTCCAACAACACAAGAGAAGACTCTACACATGGACATCACCAGATGGTCAATACTGAAATGAGATTGATTATATTCTTTGCAGCCAAAGATGGAGAAGCTCTATACAGTCAGCAAAAACAAGACCAGGAGCTGACTGTGGCTCAGATCATGAACTCCTTATTGCCAAATTCAGACTTAAATTGAAGAAAGTAGGGAAAACAACCAGACCATTCTGGTATGACCTAAATCAAAACCCTTACGATTATACAGTGGAATTGACAAATAGATTCAAGAGATTAAATCTGAGAGAGTGCGTGAAGAACTATGGATGGAGCTTCATGACATTGTACAGGAGGCAGTGATCGAGACCATCCCCAAGAAAAAGAAATGCAAAAAGGCAAAATGGTTGTCTGAGGAGGCCTTACAAGTAGCTGAGGAAAGAAGAGAGGCTAAAGACAAAGGAGAAAAGGAAGGACATACCCATTTGAATGCAGAGTTCTAAAGAATAGCAAAGAGAGATAAGAAAACCTTCCTCAATGATCAGTGCAAAGAAATAGAGGAAAAGAACAGAATGAAAAAGACTAGAGATCTCATCAAGAAAATTAGAGATACCAAGGGAACATTTCATGCAAAGATGGGCTCCATAAAGGACAGAAATGATATGGACCTAACAGAAGCAGAAGACGTTAAGAAGAGGTGGTAAGAATACACAGTGTTAGTCACTCAGTCGTGTCCAACTCTTGCAACCCCACGGGCTGTAGCCTACCAGGCTCCTCGGTCCAAGGGATTTTCCAGGCAAGTGTACTGGAGTGGGTTGCCATTTCTTTATCCAAGAATACATAGAAGAACTATACAAAAAAAAATCTTCATGATCCAGATAACCACAATGGTGTGATCACTCACCTAAAGCTAGACATCCTGGAATGTGAAGTCAACTGGGCCTTAGGAAGCATCACTACAAATAAAGCTAGTGGAAGTGATAGACTTCCAACTGAGCTGTTTCAAATCCTAAAAGATGATGCTGTGAAAGTGCTGCACTCAATATGCCAGCAAATTTGGAAAACTCAACAGTGGCCACAGGACTGGGAAAGGTCAGTTTTCATTCCAAACCCAAAGAAGGGCAATGCCAAAGAATGTTCAAACTACAGCACAATTGCACTCATCTCACATGCTAGCAAACTAATGCTTAAAATTTTCTAAGCCAGACTTCAACAGTACGTGAACCATGAACTTCAAGCTGGATTTAGAAAAGCCAGAGGAACCAGCCAAATTGCCAACATCCATTGGATCATAGAAAAAACAAGAGAATTCCAGAAAAAAAAAATCTACTTCTGTTTTATTGACTATGCCATAGCCTTTGACTGTATGGATCACAACACACTGTGGAAAATTCTAAGAGATGGGAATACCAGACCACCTGACCTGTCTCCTGAGATATCTGTATGCAGTTCAAGAAGCAACAGTTAGAACTGGACTTGGAACAACAGACTGGTTCCAAATTGGGAAAGGAGTACTTCGAGGCTGTATATTGTCACCCTGCTTATTTAACTTATACGCAGAGTACATCATGAGAATCGCTGGGCTGGATGAAGCACAAGCTGGAATCAAGATTGCAGGGAGAAATATCAATAACTTCAGATATGCAAATGACACCACCATTATGGCAGAAAGCGAAGAACTAAAAAGCCTCTTGATGAAAGTGAAAGAGGAGAGTGAAAAAGTTGGCGTAAAACTTAACTTTCAGAAAACTAAGATCACAGCATCTGGTCCAATCACTTCATAACAAATAGATGGAGAAACAGTGGAAACAGTGGCTGACTTTATTGTCTTGGGTACCAAAATCGCTGCAGATGGTGACTGTAGGCATGCAATGAAAAGACACTTGCTCCTCAAAAGAAAAACTTTGATCAACCCAGACAGCATAATAAAAAGCAGAGACATTACTTTGCCAAGAAATGTCCATCTAGTCAAAGCTATGGTTTTTCCAGTAGTCATGTATGGATGTGAGAGCTGGACTATAATGAAAGCTAAGTGCCAAAAATACGATGCTTTTGAACTGTGGTGTTGGAGGAGACTCTTGAGACTCCCTTGGACTGCAGGGAGATCCAACCAGTCGATCCTAAAGGAAATCAGTCCTGAATATTCATTGAAGGACTGATGCTGAAGCTGAAACTCCAATACTCTGGCCCCCTGATGCGAAGAACCAACTCACTAGCAAAGACCCTAATGCTGGGAAAGATTGAAGGAAGGAGGAGAAGGGAAGGACAGAGGATGAGATGGTTGGATGGCATCACTGACTCGATGGACATGAATTTGAACAAGCTCCGGCAGTTGGTGATGGACAAGGAAGCCTCGCCTGCTGTAGTCCATGGCTCCACAAAGAGTCGGATACAACTGAGCAACTGAACTGAACTGATATGTACCACCATGGAAACTTACAACCATTCACAGTAAATGAAAAAAGGAAAACATTGTGGGTATCATTTCTGTTTAAAGAAGTGAGGGGAGACCTGCATACCTGTTTGCTTTTTTTATGTATTAAAAATTTTCAGATGGATGAAAAACAGTTATTAATAGTTTTAGCCTAAAGGATGGCTTCCCTGGTGGCTCAGATGGTGAAGAATCTGCCTGCAATGCAGGAGACTTGCAAGAGACCAGGGTTTGATCCGTGGGTTGGGAGATCCCCCAAGATGGAAATGGCTACCCACTTCATTATTCTTGCCTGAAGAATTCCATGGACAGAAGAGCCTGGCAGGCTACAGTTCATGGGGTCATCAAGAGTTGGACACGACTGAGCTACTAACACACACACAAACAGCACACACACATACAGACACACAGCTTAAAGAATAGAAGGCTAGGATTTTGATTATATACCTCTTTGAATGGTTTGATACTTTTAAAACAAGTGCAATTTTTTTCTCACTAAAAATCAAGCAGAGTATTTTCTTATTTTCTTTATTTTTTAAATCAGAAAACAAGTAAAACCGCTCAGGTGATTCTGATTCGTGCTGGGTTTAGAGCCCTACAGCTTTGCCCAGTCATGGTTTTTGCTGCAGTTCATGTGAGTTAGGTTGTCTCCATATCTAGATGCCAAAGTCTTCAAGCAAGGGCTGCCCAGCCACTGAGTGCTATGACTTTGGGAAGTGTACTGGGCATTATTTTCCTTACTTGTAAAAGGAAGGGCTTATACCAGGATTCAGGGATGGTTAACTCAAAGCTTTCAGGATCTGTTGTGAGTAGTGCCCTGGAAAACTGCAGAAGCACAGCCTCATCATCCAACCCTACCCCTTATACCTACGAGAAACATTCCAATTCAAATTAAACAAACACTATGCCTGCTACAAAATACATTTCGCTTGCAGGACACCATAAATTAGATAATCCTTAATGTCTTTCTAGAGTAATAATACTTGCCATAGATATTATTATACTGTAAGCTATTAACAAATAAAATATATGGCTGCTATATACTTTATGATATATATGATAATGGTAAGATAATAATTGTGACAATGATGATGATCATGGTGATAATAATAATAAAAGCTCAACTTGAAATCAGAAGCTCTGAGCTCAAGTCTTAATCTTGAGATGTGAAATCGCATCTCATCTCTCACAAGTATATATATTTTAAAAAATACACAGATATATATATGTGCTCAATCAGTAAGTCACATCCAATTGTTTGTAACCCCATGGACTGTAGCCCACCAGGCTCCTCTGTCTATGAAGCAGGTTGCCATTTCCTACTACAGGGGATCTTCCCAACCCAGGGATTGAACCCACATCTCTTACACTTCCTAAATTGGTAGGCAGATTCTTTACCACTGCACCTCCCCATTTTATGTATACATATATGCATATATTATATGTATATGTGTACACATACCACATATTATACAGATTATATATTTTATAATTATATGCATACATACATATCATAATTACATATGATATGAAAATATATACACATTTACATATAAATATATTTTATGGTATATGTATATATGCATTTTCATAAATCAGTGTCATAATATTTTCTTCACTGGATTTTTGCAATATGACTGTGAAACTTTCTAGTACAGACTTGGCACATAGTAGGTGCTTAGTTTAAAAATCTGAAAATGTTATTTGATTATGGGCATGGTCTATTTTTAAACATTGTGTAAGTGAAGTTGCTGTCGTGTCCGACTCTTTGTGACCCCATGGACTGTAGCCTACCAGGCTCCTCCGTCCATAGGATTTTCCAGGCAAGAATACTGGAGTGGGTTGCCATTCCCTTCTCCAGGAGATCTTCCTGATCCAGGGATTGAACCCAGGTCTCCTGCACTGTAGGCAGACGCTTTACCATCTGAGCCACCAGGGAAGTCACTTCAATGTGTAAGATGTTTAACAAAATTTATTCCTATAATTTACACATAGCTGAGCATGAGCATGAAAAATACTTAGGTCAGTCCTTAATATATGGAGAGATACCTATATGGAAATTGTGTCTAAAATGCATAAAAATGATTACATCAATTATGTGGGATAAATAAGGAAATAAGAAAGGAAATTCAGCTTCCATATAGTTTAATCCTCACAGAAAGATGTTCTGACTTTCGAAATCTGAAATCTCAGGTGACTTTTTGATGAAAAATTGTTGCCCCCTTAACATCTGTCTAGAGCCCCCTACTCCTGCCTTTTTATAGCTCAGCAGATGTCAACCAGAGTCTGGGTTTCCTTGTTTCCCTCACCCACTGGGCTAAGAGTTCAGTGAAGAGTGCTGAGCTTTATTCATATCCACAGAGCACTCTTCACAGGACCTAACATGAGTATACACTCACTGTACAAAAGGATACAAGGGTGGGTGGGTCGATGGAGGGGTAGATGAGTGGATGGGTAGGTGGGTGGGCACATGGATGGATGGATTTCCCTTTTCCAAGCGGCAGACTGCTGCCTGATTCTGTAGGCTGATTCCTCTACTATTCTCTTTGTTTGAATCTCTTTGGGACAATTTCTAAGACAATCTGCAGCAGATTATTTATGGATTGACTCAAGCACCTATTGATTTATTTTTGCTATAGTATTTCTGAAAGAAAACTGTAAATTCATGTTCTTCCTAAAGTTTAGTCTCATCCTAGTCATTTAAATTCTCATTCTTCATTCATTTGTGCCTTGATTTCTTTTAAAATATTTTCTTCCTGTACTGTCCAAATATATTTATTATATGTATGCATGTATATATGTATATGTATGTGTGTCATATGTATATGTGCATATGTGCCTTCCCTGCCTGCAATGTGGCAGACCTGGGTTTGATCTCTGGGTCAGGAAGATCCCCTGGAGGAGGAAATGGCTACTCACTCCAGTATTCTTGCCTAGAGAATTCCACGGACAAAGGAGCCTGGTCTGCTCCCCAGTTAACTCAAGGACTTAACTGGACTATAGTCCATGGGATTACAAAGAGCTGGACACAACTGAATGACTAACACTTACATGGATATATGCATATGTGGGTGAGTATGTATGTACATATACATATATATGAAGTGTATATCATATAGCTCTAAAAGAAATTCAGTGTTATACATGTTAAATCATGACAACCTATGCACACCTGAAATAGACTCAACGTAGACATCTTCAACATACTCAGCTATGTTTTCAATAGCAATTTAAGGAAAGAAAACAACAGAAAAAAGATATTAAAGCAGAAAGGTAGCTGTGTTGGCTTTTATGCCTGGCCTCCTCCCAGTCATCATCTGTACTCTGAGCTTCCTTTGAGACCACTCATATCCAATCCCCATCTTGGTTTGCGTGGTGGCGATAAGAAAAGAGTACGCTAAACCAGCTGCCCTCTGTGCTGTTTTCTGCTTTCCTTTCTTCTCAGTGACTGTTCCTTCAGGATTTGGAGATTCGAGTTCAAAAATAGACTTTAATTCGCTGGGCATCAAACATTCAGTTTTAACTCTCCCCAGCAGCTGCCAGAGCCAGAAAGAACTAAATGCGATGTCAAAAGATTTCAATATAATCCCCTCAAAATGACTAGATGGTGTCCTGTGTTGCTTGAACTTGTGTTAACTCTCCAAATGCAAGGTGACCAGTGGACAACACAATATGTAATTCTGTCTTTTCTGAAGCCTCCCTCCCCTGTTTTTCATGCTTCAACCTTTTGCAAGAAGAAAAAAAAAATGGTGTCTTATTTGAATTATTCATGCCACTTTCTGTTCTGCCATTTCCAGCACACATTTGAAATCATTAATATGTCATGACTTTTCCTTCATCTAGCCTTCTCGGATATTTTAAAATTGTGAAGCATCACAAAACGCATTGTGAGTCATTAACAGGATATTATTTTTATATTTTTAGTTCACTATTTTCAGTATTCTTCACACAATTTTACAAGTACTGAATGTTCAGTGAGGTAGGCCCCGAGAATTGTACCTGTTTAGGGGGCTGTTGTGAACAATTCTGCTAGGAATACAATGGCACTTTGAAAGGAAGCCGCGTGGTTTGACAGTGCTTGGAACAATGCCACGTGGGTTAATGTCTCATCCACTTGCTACAGTCTGCTGTTGGTGCTGCTAAGTCACTTCAGGTGTGTCTGACTCTGTGCGACCCAATAGACGGCAGCCCACCAGGCTCCCCCTTCCCTGGGGTTCTCCAGGCAAGAACACTGGAGTGGGTTGCCATTTCCTTCTCCAATGCATGAAAGTGAAAAGTCAGAGTGAAGTTGCTCAGTTGTATCTGAGTCTTAGCGACCTCATGGACTGAATGAAGCCTACCAGGCTCCTCCGTCCACGGGATTTTCCAGGCAAGAGTACTGGAGTGGGGTGCCATTGCCTTCTCCGTGCTACAGTCTGCTAACTGTTAAAAAGAAGATGCACCATTTGGATACGCTGAGAACCCAGACTCATCCCAAGGATGCTTTTACTCATTCACTGGCAATCTCCCTCCTCTGATAAGCTTTCCATGTGCCCAGTCTGGCACAAACAGAGAGCAGGGCAGGCATGTGCTCTGTCCTCATGGAGCTCTACTATCATCAGCAGGATCATCGCAGCACAAGGGATCCTAAACTGCGCCTCAAAGCGAGAGAGCAGGCCACTGGAACTAGGAACAATTAGGTGTTTGGCTCATGCAACTAAAATGAAATTATTTATCGAGACAGAGATGATTATAGGAAGACAAAATTGGTAGAGGAAAGATTAGAAACTTGGCTTGGAGTTTGCTTGATATGCCAGGTGAAGATCTAGTGAAGGTGTTGATTAAGCAGTTGGATATGTGAACCTGGGGTTTGGATGAAATGTCTGAGGGGCCAAAGTGAAGTAAGTCAGAGAAAGATAAATATTGTATGATATTCCTTATATGCAGAGTCTAAAAAGAAATGAAGCAAATGAACTTACTTACAAAACAGAAATAGACTCACAGACTTAGAGAACTAAATTAGTTACCCAGAAGAAGGATAGTGGAAGGGATAATTAGGGAGTTTGGGATGGACATGCACACGCTGCTATATTTAAAATGGATAACCAACAGGGAGCTACTGTATAGCACAGGGAACTCTGCTCAGTGTTATGTGGCAGCCTGGGTGGGAGGGGAGTTTGAGGAAGAATGGATACATGTATATGTATAGCTGAGTCCCTTTGCTGTCTATCTGAAACTATTATAATGTTGTTTATCAGCTATACTTCAATATAAAAATAAAAAGTTAAAAAAATAAAGATGTGTGTTTGAAAGCAGTCAGCATATGGATGGATTTAAAGCCATGAGACTGGATCATATTCCCAAGAGAGTGAGTGTGGACAGATAAGAGAGGCTCAAGGGCTTAAGGGAGGCAGCCCAGCTTATAAACATCAGAGAGACTGGAAGGAGCCAGAGCTATTAGGAGTCAGATGGAAGCAAGTAAACTCAGGGCATCATTCTGTCTTTAAGCTATCTCGGATCATTCTCAAAGTTTAATATGATAAGAATATCAAAACAGAATACCTAAAAATTGGCACATTGACTTGATCAGGTGTTTCAGGGATTTTTCATCAGTTTAAAAAAAAATTATTTTATTTGGCTGTGCTGGATCTAAGTTGCTGCTCAGGCTTTGTTTTCGGTTGTGGCAAGTGGGGACTACTCTCTGGTTGCGGTGGCTTCTCTTGTTTTGGATAACAGGCTTTTAGAGTGTTCGGGCTTCAGTGGTTGTGGCACATGGGCTGTAGATCACAGGCTCAGTGCTTGTGACTCACGGGCTTAGTTGCCCTGCAGCATGTGGGATCTTACCAGATTAGGGATCAAACCTGTGTCTCCTGCGTTGGCAGGTGGATTCTTTACCACTGAACCACCAGGGAAGTCCTCATCAGTCTTTTTTTTTTTTAATGCCTGCCATTTCCCACCTTTCTCATTGACTTGAGAATCTGTCAATTCTCAGATTTGACAGACTCTCCAGATTCTGATTTAGAGTGACTCTATAATGTTGTCATCTGGACATTGTAATCATAGATGGGAGACCACGAAAAAGACGGGTATCATGTCTTCTCTCTGAATCAGAAAGAATGTCAGTGTTCGGAAGTGCAGAGTTTTATGAAACAATTCACACATCTCCCATTATGATGTTGGGACTCTTATTCACCTCCTGTCTACATGGATAGGCAATTTGCTGCCCTTCCAGGTAACTAACTGTGGGAGGAATTGGGCCAGGCACCACTCTTGAATATCTGCCAGACTTTAGTGGCATTAGCCCAGAAGTCACTGGTTCTGCTAGGACAATCCTGGAAACAAAATGGCCTTTGATGAGACTTCCTGATTTCATATGTCTGTCCTGGGTTCCAGCTCTGTCTCCCTGAGAACAAACTCATCACCGTGGTAACTGCATCCACATAACGCATGCTGCCAAGAGCTCCTGAATCCTTTCTTTGCTTCTTTCCCAATGTTAACACTTATTAATCGAAAATCAGATCTCACAATTAGCTTGTCTTCAGGAGGCCTGTATCTCTCTTTAAGTTCAAAATAGTTTATTTTGCAGCAAAAAAATAACTGATTCACTATCCAATCTATAATACCCACCCCAGGAGGCTAATATCTCTTTTAATTCCCACTGTTGCACTGATGACAGAAAGGTTCAGGACCCTCAGCATTATTTCCTGAAGAGTTAAATGACATTCAGGCAGCAGGAAACTTCTGCCAATAAAATCAAAATCTAAACTGGTTGCCTTTTATTATCACTTAAATTATTCTCTCCACTTGACATGGATTTATTGGTCAGTTTAGACTCTGTGACAGATTTGGTTGTAGTCACACGGAGCGTGACTAACAGCCTTAACTACAAGCCTGTAAACGGAGTGTGATGTATGTGTACATTATCACCATCTAATAATATCTGCGGGCTAATTATGTAAAGGCTAAAGTAAATGAACACCGCAGTGGTTGCCATGCACAAGCCCAAGGAGGGCAATTAATGCTCTACGGCGGCTGACCTGGGCCATCAGGTAGGGCCAGGGTAGTGCTGGAGGTCAGCGCTCTATCCTGCACCGTTTATTCACTCCGTCTTCGTTTGAGGATGGTCACTGGCATCTCTTTCTTAGTGATTCCTAATTTCCTCAAAGTTTATTTCAGAATAATTGATGTAATGTTTATGGCTCTTTTTAATATGCATAGGCTGATGTGGTAATACATGGGGAACCCATTAAATTTCTAGTGGTTTATCTGGTGGTTTATCTTGAGATTGACATTGTGCTCAAGGAAGGACCCCGCCTCACCCCCCACCCCCACCTACACCACATGCTGTTAGCAGGATAGGGTGGGCCATATGACTCAGAGTCCCCGGACGTCACTGGAAGGAGGTAGGTGAACACGGGGCCACCCAGGCTGTGTGGATGGAAGGCAGCTCTGGAGACAGAGGACCTAGGAGGCATCCTGCCCCCCAACTCTCTGAAGCTGTGTGACTGGGCAGCTGACAAACTTCTCTGAGTTTTTAGCCTCTTCGTCTGCAAAATGGAGACCTTACTGTTGAGACTCGAACAAGCTAATAAAAATCGTTTTAGGCCAGGTGTTTTATAGTCGATTTTCATAAAACCTATGACATAGATAAAATCGTCATTCCCATCTTAAATATGAGGCAGCTCAGGTTCAGAGAACTGAAACCCCTTGCTCAAAGTCACATAGTATATAAGTGGTAGAGTCAGGATTTGAACCCAGAGCCCATCCGCTTAACTATTCCACTGTGCTGCTCTGGGCAGGCAATATATGTGACTGGCAGCAGAATCTTCCTATTTTATGGAAGGAGACAGTCAATGGGCACTGGGGTGACATAAAGGGCAGGGGGACATGACCGGGCCCACCATTTCTGGTCAGCACTGCTGTCACTAGCGACAAATCAACGTGTCACTTTGAACGTGTGCAGATTGTCTCTGCATGATTTATGAGGAATTTTGCGGCTTAAGATAAAGTCATAGGCCATGTTGTAAAGTAGCTTCATTTTTGGGGGAGACAGTAATTGAAATTGGAGTGTCCCTTAGCTCCATCCATGCCCACACTCTAACCCACAGAAACCCGATGTATTCCTCCTACCTTCCTGGCACTCACAGACACTCAGCCTCACCTTCCACTTGCTTCTCTGCCCTGTCACGCAGATCTGTATCCTCAGCTTATGGGCACACAGACACAGACAGGCCTTGCCCCCAGAGAGGAAGGAGGCTGAGGCTCAACTGTTCATCAGAGGTGGAGGTGGCAGGGCTCGTAGACAGTGCATTGTGGACCAGAAACTGCTAGATCTGAAAAAGACTTCAGAGATCAGCTGGGCCAATCACCTCGTTCTATAGATGAGGACTCTGAGGTCCAAGGGGACCCAGCAAGTTCAGTGGGTCTGCAGAGCTGAGTGACCAGTGACAACTGCGCTCCAGGAATGGTGCGCCAGTGAACAGGAGGGGTGAACGGGGCCACAGTGGGGGAAGAGCTTAGTGCTCCACAGAAAAGGTGGTTCGTTATCCACCCCTGTTCCCTAACTCAGAAGGTAACTCAGTAGCTGGAGTGGGGGATTTCTCCAACATCTCTAGTCATTTGATTAGGACTATCTTCCTAATTGTTTATGTTAGCAATTTAAAGAACCAAACCCTATAATTTAAGAGAGATAAAAGCAGGAAATAGTGACTGAGACCAAGTATGAAAAGTAATTTCCCAATGATGGTATATTTTAGACTTCAGGAAAATTTGAAAGGAGACTTTAATTGATGATTTTTATAGAGGTAAGAATTAATGATCATTAGAAGCTAACCCTCAGTAGTTAAAGGCCACCCCATCACCTCCGCTTTGTATCTGCCATGGCTTCAGGCTTCATCTCAGACATCATTTCCTCTGAAAGGTCTACTGCGTACCATCATTGCATCCCCCTGCCCCCATCCCTGGCGTCACTTTCCTTCCTGTCACCTCTGGTATGTCCTTCGTGACACTCACAGCGCAATAGGCTTGTCTATGTATCTCTTTCCTGTTTCTCCCTCAGGAATGTGAGCTTCCCTGGGCCACAAACCACTTCTGGCAGACACTCAGCAAAACCATGGAACAGGTTTCAGAACCTGAAAATTAGTAGTGACTTCGTGGGTTCTATTTCCTTTTAAGTGGATGTACTTCTTAATATGACTATCACTACATTAAATGTGTTAAAGACCACCTCTGAATGCCTCAGCAAAAAATAATAAATGCAAATAAAAATCTTCCTCCAGTAATGCCCAATAAATGTATTGAGGATTCTAAGAGATCCTAATGAACACGGTAGCCTGAATAATGAATAAATTGCCTCTGCAAATAAGGACCAACTTTACAAGGAAGCAGCACAAACACAGTTGACTTAGTTTCTTAAATTGTAACAGGTATATTTTTCCTTTACTTAAGGTAACATTTTGAGTAGTTTAACAATAAAATGCTTTAGGTTTTTACTTTATGGTAGAGTTTTTAGTAAAAGAAAAGCTTGCTTACTAAAAAGTAATAGAAAATAATAAGAAAAATTGCATCTAATGTTTTCATAATTATACAATTTGCCTTTTACCTTGCAACTGCTTTTTACAGAGGCGCTAATGGAAATTGTTAAACCTTTCATGCACTTACAGAAACAAAAATGCATTTTAATGTGGTTGAGGTAATAACCAAACAAGAATGTTGTTAGTAATAACAGTACTGAAACTGCTCAGGACGCTACACTCTTACCAATAGGAGAAGTGATGGTCTTTGTTACAAAAGGTTTCCAGGAGGTTGGCTGTCTATATTATTCACTTGTGGGAGACTCAAATATGTGCTGACCTTTCAGGATTCATTGATATACTTTATTAAACAATTCTTCCTATTTTTTAAAAAAGTTTCAGTCATTTGAATTGCAAAACTAACACATTTTTGCAGTAGTTCCAATAGAAGCTAAGTACCTGTAGAAAATTTATAGTCTTAACTTCTTCCCCTGTTTCTACCCTGCATGTATTAGATGCTACATATTTAGGTTACAAATTTCATCTTTTCTCCTTTGCTTATATAAATGTAAACATTAACCATAATAATAAAAATAATAGCAAGTAACAATCTTGTAGTGTTTAGAATATGTTAGGCATTTTTTTAAAGGATGGGATATATATTACACAATATATGTAACCCTATGAGATAAGCATAAGTTATCAGCCCCATTTTGTAAATTAGGAAGTTGAGGCACAGAGAGGTCAAGTAATCTGTCAAAGGCCATACAGCTAGTGTGTGGCAGACATGACATTCAAACTCATGTAGTCTTAATTACTAAGCTACACTGTCTCCCACACTTAGCTTTTCTGGTTGTCTTTATATATAAAAGGGCTTATATCATATGTGCCCTATAACTTTCACCTACATAACAAATGTCACTGACCTCTTTTCAGTCCGAAGAAGATAGATCCAAGGTGTTCTGGTGGATGGTGGCATTGCTTTCTGTCACATGGACATATCATACTTTATGCAACTATTCTGTGATGCACATGTAGATTGCTTCAATTTTTGGCCATTATGAACAATAAACAGCTTTAAACATAAATCTGTGCACTATCACTTTTATTCTTCTCAGAATTGGACTTTTGGGAGTCAAAGAATATACGCATTTTAAACCCTAATAAATACTACCTGTTTATCTTCCCCAAAGGTTGTGAAAATTTATATTTCTACCAAGAGTGAATCAGAACATTTCTCATTACCTAATACTTTAAATAAAAATAATTTTATGAACTTGTAACTTTTATAATAAATCTTTATTTTATAGTTTTTGGTATTATGTCCTATTTCTGAGAAAATATTGGTGGGTTTGTCACAAAATGATATAAACACAAGTAAAATAATTAAAAGGTGTAATGGTAGTTTAGAATTTTCCCTTTTCTCCCTGATTTCAAATGTAGAGTTTTCGTTTTCTCCTGCCAATCGTGTTCATTTCTTATTATTCACTCTTTTCCACCTCTATCATGCTCTGGGGAGGACAAAGCGGGGACAGGCCACCATCTGTCCTGGATAGTTTACACCAGATAATTTCTCAAATTCCCTTCCAGCTCAGTGATTCTCTCGCCATACGAATTCTTTGAAAATCAAGTTATAAAATCCAGGATGGCTTGTGATTTTATAAAGCTTGTGTGTGGTTTTATAAAAAAATGTAGCCATGCTAATAAAATAAGTCGAGTGTACCTGTGTCTTGGGAAAATGTAATTTCTGGAAACATGACAGGAATCAGAACGATATGGAGGTTGCATATTCAGGGATGGTTTAGATGACACAGAATTCTTGGATCCTTTCCACTTTGGCCCTGGTTTCCTGACTCAAAGGACACTTTGAATATAAATATATTAATCAGAACTATAACACACTGATTAATTTTCATTGAGGAAAGTATCCCTGCAATGGGCTTCCGTAAAGTCAGTGTGAATCTGTTAATCAATTTTCCCCATGATGCTGTTGCCTCATCTCTATTTTGTTTAATTTTTATTTTATTTAACTGAAGTTGTTTGTATTGGATTCAATTCTTTTCCATATAAATTAAACATATTTGACTCATCAATTTTCCTCTGTATAAAACTGTACTGATACTATCTTCTATCATTGTCTGACAGCCATAATTTCCGCAAAGTTCTTTTTTTGAGTCTATGTTTGCAGGTCTGAATTTGGTGATGAAGAGTTGGTTCTTTTGCCAGCTTTATTCAACATTAATTTTACATTGTAGTTTAAGCCATTGTCAGTTTTGGGTTGATTCCTCAACCATCACATTTACTGTATCATGGATTTGAATAAAAGACTAATGGTTTGCACTCACCTCCTAGCTAACCCATGATAATATTGTGAATACTCTGGTGATAAAGAGAGAGCAATAGAGAGACAGATGTAAGAGACCAGCCTAGTCCTAAGGAATCATTGCTGAGTTCTTGAATGGACAGAGGGGCTAAGACAGCTTACAGGTATAAGGTGACAGAGACAGTCACCCTTGGGATCCAATGGCTGAATCAAACCTCCCTGTTTCATTGCTGCTGAAGTGAATGCAGATATCTAAATGTCTAACTTCTCTCCTTAGAATCCCGTCATCAGGGTTCTTGGCCTCTATTGTTGTTCAGCTGCTAAGTCATGTCCGACTCTCTGCAACCCCATGGACAACAGCATGTCAGGCTTCCCTGTTCTTCGCTATTTCCCAGAGTTTGCTCAAACTCACGTCCATTGAGTCGATGAGGCCATCCAACCCTCTCATCCTCTGTTGCCACCTTCTACTCCTGCCGTTAATCTTTCCTAGTATCAGGTTCTTTTTCAGTGAGTCGGCTCTTTGCATCAGGTGGCCAAAGTATTGGAGCTTCAGCTTCAGCATCAGTTCTTCCAGTGAATATTCAGGACTGATTTCCTTTAGGATGAACTGGTTTGATCTCCTTGCTGTCCAAGGGACTCTCAAGAGTCTTCTCCAGCATCACAGTTCGAAAGCATTAATTCTATGCTCAGCCTTCTTCATGATCCAACACGTACAATCTCACATCCCTACATGACTACTGGAAAAACCACAGCTTTGACTATATATAGTTTGGCCTGTGTAGTCAAACCCTATTCTGTCTGTCTTCTGTCTCCAAGAAGTAAACAAGATGGAGGTGGGCATTTAATTAGGATTAGTTTCAGGTACCAGTGACAGAAGGTCCAAAGTAACCAGATAGAACTTCTCTCTCACCTACAAGAAATTGAGGGAGGCAGTGAGGAGAGTATTACGTGGACCCTGAGAACTGGAGTGGGGAAGGGTTGTTATTTGAAAGAGGAACCCAGCCTCAGTTAGTACCAGCCTGTCAAAACTGACAGAAAGTGAGAGGAGAGAGATTCTGAGCTTGCTCTGCTAGCATATTCTACTGACAGAATGTTGGTGTAACTGAACCAGAGAACCAGGGAGCCTGGCAGAAACTGTCCATAGGGGTAGGGTCTGGGGGAATAGAGAAGGGAAGCAAGGGAAAGAGAAAGACATGGAATGGATTTGGGTGTGGTTATGTGTAAATCCAGCATAAGGCAAATAGACATACATGGATAATGAGAAAAGACAGTGTTCAATGAGCACCGTAATAAAAGTATCAGTAGTTCTGACAATATTCTCAGCTACTATTTTCAAAATATTCAGCTATTTTCAGTTAATTGAATTTGTTGTTATTTAGTCTTTCAGTCATGTCAGACTCTTTTGGAACCCCTTGGACTGTAGCCTGCCAGGCTCCTCGTGGGATTCTCTGGGCAAGATTACTGGAGTGATTAAATAGTTATGTTCTAAACATATTCCAAGCAGTATCCCATTCAGTCCTCAGGACACGACTGTGAGGTAAGTGTGTTGTTCATATTTTAAGAAATGGGAAACCTAAGCAGAGATGTAAAAAACTTGCTTAAGTTAGAATACAAATGGTAGACGCAGAGCTCTAAACTAGTCTGCTGGGCACCATCATGGTGATCTCACCCATGGTTTTGATTTCTGTCCCGTGGGTCAGCAGGAGCACGTGACTTCCAGTGGGGGTGTGAAGCTGCCTCACTCTAACTTCCTGTCAAGGACAAGGCTGACATTCTTTCCTCCCATTTTTCAAAGAAGGGAAGTTGGGGGCTGGGAGAGGAGAGGTGCGTGCTAGGGGTTCTGTGACAATTCCAATTTCTCACCTTCCATCCTGTTCCCTTCAGGAAGCTCTTGCAGCCTATTTAGTGGCTTGGCAATCACTTTCTGAAAAAACTGAGCAGGTCAATCTCATTGGCCTGGTAGGATTTAGTGGAAGAGTGGTTTGCCTCTTATCTGCTTCATTAGCTTTCTTCTGGGCAAAGACCTCTGGATAAATCAGTTTCTCCATGACCCTGAGGAAGTAAAGCCTGTTTGTTGGCCCAGAGTTGGGGAGTGGGGTTAGGGGTAAGGATCAGGGGAGGCGATTTTTGAAGAGAGAAAAATTTAAATTAGTACAGTCTTTCTTGCTTTGCAAAGAAACCAAATTGGAAGAGATTGGGATTTAGATCCAATAGTTTTCCATTTTTGTTTCTGTCAGCAACTATAGCAATTTAGCTTCTAGACAGCACATAGGAAAATGAACAATGCTGAACAATTGTATTATTCTCTGACCAGTCCAGTGGGTAAAAGTAGTAAAAAGCATTGGAACATTAGCTATAATGGCTTTCCAGGGCAAAGTGCAATGGCTACAGAGACACACAATTAGCAAAGTCATTTATTCTGACAGACACTGCTGGCCAGCACTTGAAACAGGGACAGAGCTCTGATGGAGCTGCTTCTCCATAGATGTTTACTGTTATTGCTGAAAATGCTCACGAGCACATGTCCTGCTAACCACAAAGAACCTGAGAAGGATCTACATTCCTTTCCCCCACAGCTCTGTCTCTCCCCTTCTGTTCAACGACAGAGTTCCTAAAAGATCACTAGGCACCTGATCTCCACCTCACTTCCCATCCAACTCTCAGCTCCCTGGCAGGTTGACCATCTCCTCCTCCAGCTTCCCCATCTCACCATTGAACTCATTGCACTTGTGACCTTGCTTGACCGCGGAAGCATTGCCATTGTCCACCACTCCTTTCTATCTGAATTTATCTTTCCTCTTGGCTTTCTCTGACAACTCTCTCTTCTGACTTTCCTGTCTTTCAGCTTTTTCCCCTCCTGCTAACTTCTTTTCTCTCTGTCTATCCATTAAATGTTGATTGACTTTCTGGTTCTTTCCTTGGCTGTTGTCTGCTAAGTTGCTTCAGTTGTGTGCAACTCTTTGTGACCCCGTGAACTGGAGCCCACCAGGGTCCTCTTTCCATGAGATTCTCCAGGCAAGACTACTGGAGTGTGTTGCCATGCCCTCCTTCAGGGGATCTTCCCAACCCAGAGGTCAAACCCTTGTCTTTTATGTCCCCTGCATTGGCAGTCAAGTTCTTTACCACTAGCGCCGCCTGGGAAGCCCCTATCTTCCTTTAACACCCTCTGTATATTCAGTCTTGCTGGCCTTATCCTCTAGTCTGCACCCAATAGTCATGCAATAAAAGCTTCCAACCTCTAGCCCACATCTCTCTCCTGTGTTCCAGATCTATATAGATACCTAACTTCCTTCTGGGTGCAGCAGACAATGCTGGTGGTCTCCCCAGACACTGTGGATCCCTTTTAATATTTCTGTGTGTCATAGTCCCACTCCCCAACCTGGTCTTATGCCCTTTTTTCAGAGGGGTGTCCTCAGATTACCAGAGCAGCTTTGTGTACATGCATGGAGAGTTTATGTGTTCCCTCTCCCCCCACCCCAATCTGCCCCATTGTAATTCTTAACCAAGGACTGTTGGGTCTAGAGCATGAAAACCTAGGGCCTTTGTGTTGAGTGGTAGTTTGGGTCTGCAAGAAAGCAGATGTCAAGATGGTTAGAAGTACAAAGAATTATTGAACATAAGAGAGCAAGAGTAGGCAGAGAAAGCCAAGAATTGATCTGACACTTGTGGAAGGTGAGAAAAGAGGAAGGAAGATTGGGTAGAATGAGCCTCTGACTACCACCAGGTGCTGAGAAAGTCCAGTGCAGAGATTGTTCATAGAGGAGTTGCAGAAATGGTGACATTTTTCACACCCATATCTCCTCTCCAATCCTACTGACGTGGATACTAAATCATCTTTTTGCAGTGTTATGACAATGGGTCCCCTCTAGGATATCTGCCCCAATCCATCCTCCACACTGCAGATTTTGAGCTGCCTAAACACACAGGGGATACAGGGTGGAGGAAGAATCTAAATTCCTAGAAGGGCACAATGGTGATTCTGGGGTTGCGAGCAATCCTTCCATTCTGGAGTGTGAAACAAAATTTACCTTGAGAATAGCATATCACTCTCTTCTGGGAAGAACATTTTGAGTTGTGTGTGTTTGTTTTTTTTTCAATGATGTAGATAGAAGGCAAGTCAATTCACCATTTTTGTAGATGTCGATGGGATGGAAACTTTCTGACTCACCAAAGTTCCCGGTTTAGAGTTTGTTGCTGAATAGAACAGGCAGCATTTCTTGTTCCAGATAAATGTAATCAGAGGGCCAGGCTGGGGTAGGGGAGGTATTACTTGCGGGAAGGATCTTTCTCAAGTCTGTGTTTGAGTCATGGCTTCTCTAACTCTCACCTATGTGAACTGTCTTGTCCTCTTAAGCATTTCTGAAAATGAAATCTATCTTAGCCCTTTTCCCCCATTAGAATTGTGACTTATCAGGTAAAACAGAAAAAAAGATAAAGGCAATATCTGGTTAAGGTTGCATTCTCTATCTCAAACTTTTGGGGGCTGCTGGCCTAACTCTGCTTTGAGTCAGCGAGGTGTCAAGATTCAGTTCAATAGCCTCATTATAGTCTCTGTCCTATTAAAAGTGTTAGCCCCTTGAGGGCAGGGTTTTTGTCTGCTTCAGTTTATATTCCCCAGAGTTTTTAGCATATGTCAGGCTGATAATCTGCCTCTTGCTACCCCATGTTTCAAATGCTTATGTTTCAAGTGCCACAAAAACAAGCGATGAACTCAAAAAAAGTAAGTCAAACAGGAATATAATCTTGTGAATTTGTGAAATAATGAAGCTAGCTTTTAATTTGGATTTAGTGGGCATTATTCAATGGTGGTCTACCTGGTTTACTTTTGGAGCAGTAAGTATCTTCACAGACCTGTTTATTGATTAGTGTGAGATGAGCATTGTAGCTAATCTTGTTTCAATCCTTCTGTGGCCACCAGTACAAAAGAAAACTGGTTCCTGCAAAGCTCCAAATGGACAAAGAGAGAAAGATCAAAAAGGAATGAGGTTGATGCATTTATTCAAAAGCATTACAGATAGTCTGAATAAAGTAGAGAGGATAATCACTTGTAGAAATTTAGTCCGTAACATGTGCCAAGGTATTTACATAGTTCCTGATTGGTGACAAACCAATTTTAACATGTCCATAGGCTGTAGTGATGAGTCAAAGCATGCAAGATGAAATTTAATGGGAACAAGTGAAAAATACCATGCAAAAGCCAGGGAGATGTAGGTTAACTCAACAAGACAATTTAAGAGATTTAGTTGCTTTGAAGCTCAATAAGTCAATAATGGAATTTTGCTGCTGAGAAAACAAATTCTATCTTAGAGTACAACAATACAGGTACAGTGCTTGAGAAAAATGAGTGGATGGGTGGTAGTTTCTGGGGATGCATCAAACCATACCTGGAATACTGTGTTTAATTCCAGATGTGGCTCTTTTCAGGTGGACATTAGCAACCTAGAAATGATCTTCTGTGGAGTGGGGCAAGTGAAAAAGAGTGTGGTCAAAATCACTGCAACCATTATCAGCAAATGGAGCTATGGTGAAGTGCTCCCTCTGTCCCTAAACAGAGAAGGTATGGAAGTAAGATAGATCTCTTAGGGTCAAATCATAAAAGTCAACACACTGGATGAGGAGAGATCCTAGGCCCCCATGAAACAGTATATAAAGGACTATGTATATATGTTAATATCCATTAAACAAACCTAAAGAAGAAAGGCTTCCCAGGTGGCATGAGTGGTAAAGAATCCACCTGCAAAGCAGGACACATGAGATTCGGGTTTGATCCCTAGGTCAGGAAGATCCCCTGGAGGAGGGCATGGCTACCCACTCCAGTATTCTTGCCTGGAGAATCCCATGGACAGAGCAGCCTGGCAGGCTACAGTCCATGGGGTCACAAAGAGTTGGACATGACTGAAGCGACTTAGCATGCACACACACGGAAGAAAGCAACAATTAGAGAGGTGGAACATAGGATGAAAAGGAGTCAGAGGAAATGATCAGAAAACCAGCCAATTCCAATCTAGGGTAGAAGAAGTCTAAAGTAATGGAGTTTTGTAGAGAGTCAAGGATATTTCTATTATGATGCAAAAAATACAAGCAGCTCTTGTAGTCTAATGCCATTAAACATTCAAATCCCCTGTTCCTGTGCCCTGACTTTGTGCTTACCATGCTATCTTCTGATTGCAAATTGATTTCCTACTAGACTCGCCTACAGGGAGAGAAGGTGCCCGTGTGCCATCTGAGTATTCTGGCGTGACAGCACTAGCTCTCATTGTAAATGAGTCTGTTGGCACTCTGTGCATCTCATGGGCTTGGCTAATGCAAGTCTGCCCTAGAGGGTCAGAGCCACTCCTGTGTGATTACACAATCTGGTTTTAGAAATTGCAAAACTGAACCAGGCTCAGGATGATGGCAATTTGCCATGGTAACAAATTTCAACTCAGTGGGAAACAAGAAATTATTCTGGAAATCAGAACAGTAACCTTCTTGTGAACACCTGCAGCAGGTATTGTCCTTTGATACTTAGATATTGTTCCACTAAATCTTGCCTTCTCTCCTTGAAGGGGCTGAAGTTGATTCACTTTCACTCCTGTATCCGCAGGTTCTGCATCTGTGGATTCAGCCAAAGATGGGTTGAAACTTTCAATCCACAGTTGGTAGAACCTGTATATAGTGAGGGCTGACAGTAAGGGAGTTGAGCATCCCAGGATTTTGGTATCCTCAAGGGGGTCCTGGAACCAATCCCTCGCAGATACAGATGGACGACTGTGCTTAGCACATGGGAGTTTCACCAACCAACCAAAAGCCTATCTCTGACCACCCTCGACCTGACTGACTACCACTCTTCTTCAAGCTTGGCTCTTACTCACCTTCACATCCCTCTACTCCACTAAAACCATCAGGACTAGCCCCTTCCTCAGCAGTCTCCCCACCTCCACCCAAGAGCCACATCCACTGAGCAAGTCAGCCATCTCTCCCGTTTCCTAAGTCTGCACAGCACACCTCACACTCTCCCCTATTTCTGTTCCCAGAAACAGTCTCCCACCTGACAAGTACCTCTAGCCTGCTGACTTCCCAAAGATGATCCAATATACTATCTCTCTTAATGGCACAATTTGTAACCCATGGGTAAGTAGCACTCTGTCCCTGTGTCCTACTCAACATTTCATATCCTCAGATACTACATTTGGATTTTATTTCCATTATGCCTTCGAGCATCTGAACTTCTCCTTGGCTGGGATAGGTTATAGGGTGGTGCCCTCCACAGAGTTTTGCATGTAGATACACTTCACCTAATGTTTGTTCATCGACTGGCTACATTAACTCTGTGTATGTGCTAAGTTGCTTCAGTCTTATCTGACTCTCTGTGACCCTATGGACTGTAGCCTGCCAGGCTCTTTCGTCCATGGGATTCTCTAGGCAAGAATACTGGAGTGGGTTGCCATTCCCTCCTCCAGCAGATCTTTCCGACCTGGGGATCGAGTCTGTGTCTCATGCCTCCTGTATTGGCAGGCAGGTTCTTTACTGCTAGTGCCATCTGTGAAGCCCATATTAACTGTACCATTTCAATAATCTATAAACATTTTGGAGAAAGTTAAATAAAGATGATATGACCCAAATCAAATCCCTTATGATTATACAGTGGAAGTGAGAAATAGATTTAAGGGACTAGATTTGATAGACAGAGTGCCTGATGATGGAGGTTCGTGACATTGTACAGGAGACAGGGATCAAGACCATCCCCGTGGAGAAGAAATACAAAAAAGCAAAATGGCTGTCTGGGGAGGGCTTACAAATAGCTGTGGAAAGAAGAGAAGCGAAAAGCAAAGGAGAAAAGGAAAGATATAAGCATCTGAATGCAGAGTTCCAAAGAATAGCAAGGAGAGATAAGAAAGCCTTCCTCAGCGATCAATGCAAAGAAATAGAGGAAAACAACAGAATGGGAAAGACTAGAGATCTTTTCAAGAAAATTAGAGATACCAAGGGAACATTTCATGCAAAGATGGGCTCAATAAAGGGCAGAAATTGTATGGACCTAACAGAAGCAAAAGATATTAAGAAGAGGTGGCAAGAATACACAGAAGAACTGTACAAAAAAGAGCTTCAAAACCCAGATAATCACGATGGTGTGATCACTCACCTAGAGCCAGACATCCTGGAATGTGAAGTCAAGTGGGCCTTAGAAAGCATCACTATGAACAAAGCTAGTGGAGGTGATGGAATTCCAGTTGAGCTATTTCAAATCCTGAAAGATGATGCTGTGAAAGTGTTGCACTCATTATGCCAGCAAATTTGGAAACCTCAGCAGTGGCCACAGGACTGGAAAAGATCAGTTTTCATTCTAATCCCAAAGAAAGGCAATGCTAAAGAATGCTCAAACTATTGCACAATTGCACTCATCTCACATGCTAGTAAAGTAATGCTCAAAATTCTTCAAGCCAGTCTTCAGCAGTATGTGAACTGTGAACTTCCCATGTTCAAGCTGGTTTTAGGAAAGGCAGAGGAACCAGAGATCAAATTGCCACTGGATCATCAAAAAAGCAAGAGAGTTCCAGAAAAACATCTATTTCTGCTTTATTGACTATGCCAAAGCCTTTGACTGTGTGGATCCCAATAAACTGTGGAAAATTCTGAAAGAGATGGGAATACCAGACCACCTGACCTGCCTCTTGAGAAACCTATATGCAGCTCAGGAAGCAACAGTTAGAACTGGACATGGAACAACAGACTGGTTCCAAATAGGAAAAGGAGTACGTCAGGTCTCTATATTGTCACCCTGATTATTTAACTTATATGCAGAGCACATTATGAGAAATGCTGGGCTGAAAGAAGCACAAGCTGGAATCAAGATTGCCGGGAGAAATATTAATAACCTCAGGTAGGCAGATGACACCAGCCTTATGGCAGAAAGTGAAGAACTAAAGAGCCTCTTGATGAAAGTGAAAGAGGAGAGTGAAAAAGTTGGCCTAAAGCTCAACATTCAGAAAACGAAGATCATGGCATCTGGTCCCATCACTTCATGGGAAATAGATGGGGAAACAGTAGAAACAGTGTCAGACTATTTTGGGGGGCTCCAAATCACTGCAGATGGTGATTGCAGCCATGAAATGAAAAGACACTTACTCCTTGGAAGGAAGGTTATGACCAACCTGGATAGCATGTTGAAAAGCAGAGACATTACTTTGCCAACAAAGGTCCGTCTAGTCAAGGCTATGGTTTTTCCAGTGGTCATGTATGGATGTGAGAGTTGGACTGTGAAGAAAGCTGAGTGCCGAAGAATTGATGCTTTTGAAGTGTGGTGTTGGAGAAGACTCCTGAGAGTCCCTTGGACTGCAAGGAGATCCAACCAGTCCATCCTAAAGGAGATCAGTCCTGGGTGTTCTTTGGAAGGAATGATGCTGAAGCTGAAACTCCGATACTTTGTCTACCTCATGCGAAGAGTTGACTCATTGGAAAAGACTCTGATGCTGGGAGGGATTGGGGGCAGGAGAAGAAGGGGATGACAGAGGATGAAATGGCTGGATGGCATCACCGATTCGATGGACATGAGTTTGAGTGAACTCCGGGAGTTGGTGATGGACAGGGAGGCCTGGCGTGCTGTGATTCATTGGGTCACAAATTGTCGGACACGACTGAGAGACTGAACTGAACTGAAACAGAGATGAAAAGGCGAAGGAAGGTGTAGCTAAAGTCTTGATGCATTGAGTGCTATGCTGTGTAAACAAGAAATTATACGTGTCATGCAATGAACCTGATGAAGGAGTGGATGGAGGGGGCAGGGGACTTGGGTAAATTCTATCACTCTTTCTTAGAACACGGCAACGCAAAGACCTTGGTAAAAGTATTTCCATTACCATTATTCATAGTAATAGTATTACTATATTGACATTAAAATTTGTTTAGCACTTTACAGCATAAGAAAGGAGATTTACATGTTTTATCTCATTTAATCTTCCTAATAAATCATGAGATCACCTTTACCATGCTTTGCCGTTTTACATATGGGGCCACAGAAGTTCTGAAAAGCTAAAAATTACTGAATCACACTCAGTAAATGGCAGAGATGGGATTCGAAACCCAGTCCTCTGGCTCTAAATCTCCACACTATGTTTTCCCACAGCTGCACTGCTCACACAAGAAAGCTACAAGAATGAACATTGTTTGGAGCCCCAGCTCAAGTTGAGATTGTGATAAGAATCATGTAATGTAAACTTATCACAAAATAATTTCCTTCTTCTGGTTTAGTGTGGATTTCTTTTGTGCCACAATAAAATGTCCACAAAGAATTTAGCACCGATAGTTTCTTTCCTTAGAGACGGTCATTTATTTCTGCTCTCTGGCAGGTTAGCCACTGTGGAGAGTGAGCCTTTGGGTATTTCCCAGTGTGTGGCACACAGCACATATGCTACGTATTCCGGTGAATTACACTCACTCGGGAGCCAAGACAAATGTCAGACACACTTCTGTAATCTACACTTGCAATTTTTCTGAATTTCCTTGGAAACACTGCCCTATTTGGGTGTTGTTTCTG
The DNA here is from genome assembly GCF_023091745.1 of Budorcas taxicolor. Taxonomy (NCBI): domain Eukaryota; kingdom Metazoa; phylum Chordata; class Mammalia; order Artiodactyla; family Bovidae; genus Budorcas; species Budorcas taxicolor. The sequence goes on from NC_068910.1 coordinate 171,938,257, forward strand.
AGATAGGTTATGGGATATGGTTGTCATTTTCAAATGAAGATTTGAAAAGAAAAAAGCTCAATTCGTATCCTGCCACGGGAAACCATTTAAACCCATCTCCATGAAATTCATGTTAAAATTTAAGAGCCTAACTGTACTAACTCAGAGAAAATAGACAGGAAAGCCTTTTGCAGAGCATAGCTTTATGCAAATATGGGAGGATGTTACAATTATTAAAACTCACACAGAGGTAAATCTTCACAATCTATCTTTGCTGCAGCAAAAATCATTAATGCTGAATAATTAATCATCCAAAGAAGACAAAGCTAAATCAATGATAAATGGCTCTAAAAGCAGAAAAAAATTTTCTGTCAAAATTCTAAATTGGAGGGATGAAATAGATACAGGAATATAAACTGGAACAGAAAAAAAATTCATTTCATTATTTGATGGAGATTCAATGCCTATTGAAGGGCTGGGTCTTCCCAGGTGGCTCAGACAGTAAGGTAAATGATCTGCCTGCCAATGTAGGAGAGGTGGGTCGGGAAGACCCCCTGGAGAAGGAAATGGCAACCCACTCCAGTATTCTTGCCTGATAAATCCCATGGACATAGGAGCCTGGTGGGCTACAATCCATGGGGTCGCAGAGTCAGACACAACTGAGTGCCTGAACACACCATTGAAGGGCTGCTATATGTCAAGTACTTTTAAGGTATTTTTCACACTTTATCTCTCAATCACTTCTCCCAATAAATCTATGTGGTAGGCCTTAAGAAAAAAAAATTTTAATCTAGTTTTTGGTAAAGTCATGGTGCAGCATGTGGGATACAGGATCTTGGTTCCCAGACCAGAGATCAAACTTGCACCCCTTGTAATAGAAGCTCAGTGTCTTAACCACTAGACCACCAGGAAGTCCCTTGGAGCTCATATTTTAAGGCCTCTTTTTCAAGGTCCCATAAATAGAAAAACACCAGAATCTGATTCTAAGTCAAATGTCTGTCACAATGACACGCCACTTTCTGAACAAATTAAGCAGATTTAACCATTGTCTCTCTAATTCTGGCAAGAACTGCTTCAGAACTGATTAACCTTATATGTGTTTATGTGTGCAGGGAACTACGAGCTGGAGAGGCTGATCTTTTCACAACATTTACCAGTCTCCATAGAGGCTCGGAGTGTGGGTCTTCCTGGCCATGCAGTGGTGATGCAATCAATGGTCAGGGTTGTGTGTCTCAGGGAGACAGCCTCTCTGCACTTCCCATTTCAAGGCTGTACCACCTTTCCATCTGACATTTCTGAGGAATCTGCTTTCTTGTGTTGGGGCTTAAAGATTACAATTCACACCCAGGTTTCTTATAAATTAAGGCAGAGAGTTGCAGAAATATCATCTGAAGATATCTGCTTTTCTTTCATGTCTACATACACACTCTCACACAGAGTCTAATCTGGCCATATATGGATAGAAAAACTAATGTTCCTGGCTTTCCTCTCAGGAATAAGATAAGGTTTAACCCCAAAGATGGAGGCCAGAGGATTACCCAGAACACCCAGTGGAGAAGATTAGACTTGAACCCCCTAGATGCAGAGATCTGCATTGTGGAATTGACCCTGAGAAAGGGATTTGCGGATCAGTCATACAGTGACTGGTAGAATCAGGATTAAAGTGCCTCAATTTCTCATTTCTCCCTCAGAGCTCGGATAACTTCAGACCCTGGGAATCGACGTTCCACATGCTGGAGAAACAGACAGGACTGCACAGACTTTCTGTTGTTATTGTTATATTGTTTTCAAGCTATTTTATCTTTAATCTCCAAAATATAAGGAGCATCAGAGCATCATTTACTTCTTTGAAGTTAAATAAAATAATGCAAGTGTAGGAAATTACCTGTATTAGTCAATGAAGAAATATTAAACATTAACTCCAGAAATGATACTATGCTAGGCACTAAATGGGGGGAAAAAGGAAGAAACAAATCATAATCTTTAGGGTTTTAAAAGAGTAGCATATATATTTTCCATTTAATGGGGAGCTGCAACGTTCTGGGCACTGTATTAAGAGCTTTATAAACACTCTGTCTTCACAACAAGATTAGGAGGCAGATAGTGTCCTATTCTGCAGAATAGTAAACAGACTCAAGATTAAGCAGGTTGATTGTTCAAGGTCATAGCCAACTAATGATGGAGTGGAGACTAGAACTCTGGTTTAAAGTCCTCTGAAGGCTCTGTCCAGCATGTCATACTGTCTTCCAACCTACTGTTTACGATAGCATTGCTGCTACTGCTGCTGCTAAGTCACTTCAGTCGTGTCCGACTCTGTGCGACCCCATAGACAGCAGCCCACCAGACTCCGCGGTCCCTGCGATTCTCCAGGCAAGAACGCTGGAGTGGGTTGCCATTTCCTTCTCCAGTGCATGAAAGTGAAGAGTGAAAGTGAAGTCGCTCAGTCGTGTCCGACTCTTAGCGACCCCATGGAGTGCAGCCCACCAGGCTCCTCCATCCATGGGATTTTCCAGGCAAGAGTACTGAAGTGGATTGCCAAGATGCTATCAATTCTGTTTGGATTTAAGATAGCCTTAGGGATGACAAATCTTTGTTCTTTTATCTTTAGCCAAAAAAATATCACCTTTTATATGGGTCTGATTTTTGGTTATAATGGATCAATCCATTGAATGAATTAAGTGATTAAGCCTGATAACAGAATTTTTAAAAAAAGGAAAGAAAATAAAGGATGATCATAAAGTAATGAGAATGTAACTAAACTTCCTGGAATGTTGGATTCTGAACCAGCATCACTATCTTATTTTCTCACCTCAAATGCATGCATGTTAAAAAAAAAAAAAAAGATTTACCAATAAGAAGGAGATCCTATTTAAGATCCAGTGAATGGAATAGAAAAATGAGCCATGACAGAGCAATTTTGGAGAGCTTGGATAGGTCAGGGATCTTACAGAAAACCACTTGATCTGACATTACTTGCCTTGTAAACTTGACCCTCAGTTGCCTCTCTTGTTCACTAAAAAAAAGCAAACCTGATTGCTTGGAACAAAAATATCAAAACTCAGGAATTTTAAAAATTAAAATATTTTAAGATTTTGAAAAATAAGTGTTAGGGATTATAAAAGTTTAGAAGGCGACAGATTAATGATGCAAACATCTGGATCATTCAGAAGAGTCAGCTCTTTAAATCAATTGAGTAGGGAATGCAAGATGATTCACAAGTGTTCAGGAAGACTACTTCAACTTCCATTTCTATTAATTAAAAAAAATGTCATCCTTTTGAAGTTTCTATTTTTGTATGTATTTTATAATCTATGTAACCTATTAGTTCATTATAACATGAATATAATAAATAAATATCACACACAATATATAAATATAAGAATATATCTATACTTTAACTCGGGGTAGGGGGTGGGGGCAGGTGTGGGCTTCCCTAGTTGCTCAGCTGGTAAAGAACCCAGCTGACAATGTGGGAGGCACAAGAGACAAGGGCTGGATCTCTGGGTCGGAAAGATCCCCTGGAGAAGGAAATAGCAACCCATTTCCAGTATTCTTGACTGGAAAATGCTAGGGAGAGTGGAGCCTGGCAGGCTACAGCCCATGAGGTTGCGAAGAGTAAGACATGACTGGGCATGCTCAGACATACATTAATTGATGAGGTAGCGTGTGATCAAAACTTTGGCACCCCTGCTCCAGACTGTCAAGAGAAACTGAGTGGGACATGCACAGAATAATGCTACCACTGGCACTGCTTTAGGTGATTATTTTTTTCTGTAATAACCACAGAGGTTGTCTGGAGAAGGATTTTTAGTGCTTCGATTACTTGCTACCTTAGAGTCTTTCTTTCTGCACTGTGATTTTGGACTTAGGCTGATACAGCTGCAGGAGCCATCCTTGTTGGGAAAGTAGGTCATTGTCCAATGTGCTCCATTTGGGGGTGGAGAAATATGAGTATGACCTAAGTGAGATACACAAAGCAGAGTACAGCTAACAAGACCCTTGGTCTCCATGGCTGAGACTCATGCTGAAAGACGTGGTTTCATTGACTGGTGTTGGGAAAGTCATTTGGATGCCAGGTGTGCAATGCCAAGGAGGAAATTAAAAAGTTGTAGACTGACTGTTAGAGCTTAAAGATCTTAGAGGTCATCTGATCCACACTGTCATTTTACAGTGAGGAAGCTGAGGTCAATAGCATTAGAACTTAACTATGTTGTTATGTAAGACTCTTGTCCTTAATGCAGGAGACAAGCACAATCCAATGTTTTTTGGGCCAGTCCAACTCTTGGCTGGGCTTAGAAGGACTTGTACCTGAGACTAGGAAAATGTTTTACCTTACAAGGAATGCAAATTTCACATGATTTCAGTTTCAGTTGTCGCTCAGTCATGTCCAACTCTTTGCGACCCCATGAACTGCAGCACACCAGGCCTCACTGTCCATCACCAACTCCCAGAGTCCACCCAAACCCATGTCCATTGAGTGATAAAGCCATCCAACCATCTCATCCTCTGTCGTCCCCTTCTCCTCCTGCCCTCAATCTTTCCCAGCATCAGGGTTTTTTCCAGTGAGTCAGCTCTTTGCATCAGGTGGCCAAAATATTGGAGTTTCAGCTTCAACATCAGTCCTTCCAATGAACACCCAGGACTGATCTCCCTTAGGATGGACTGGTTGGATCTCCTTGCAGTCCAAGGGACCCTTAAGAGTCTTCTCCAACATTACAGTTCAAAAGCATCAATTCTTCAACGCTCAGCTTATTTTATAGTCCAACTCTCACATACATACACGACCACTGGAAAAACCAGAGCCTTGACTAGATAGACCTTTGTTGGCAAAGTAATGTCTTTGCTTTTTAATATGCTGTCTATGTTGGTCATAACTTTCCTTCCAAGGAGTAAACATCTTTTAATTTCATGGCTGCAGTCACCATCTGCAGTGATTTTGGAGCCCCCCAAAAATAAAGTCTGACACTGTTTCCACTGTTTCCCCATCTATTTCCCATGAAGTGATGGGACGGATGCCATGATCTTCGTTTTCTGAATGTTAAGCTTTAAGCCAACTTTTTCACTCTCCACTTTCACTTTCATCAAGAGGCTCTTTAGTTCTTCTTCACTTTCTGCCTTAAAGGTGGTGTCATCTGCATACCTGAGGTTCCTGATTTTTCTCCCGGCGATCTTGATTCCATCTTGTGCTTCTTCCAGCCCAGTGTTTCTCATGATGTACTCTGCATATAAGTTAAGTAAGCAGGGTGACAATATACAGCCTTGACGCACTCCTTTTCCTATTTGGAACCAGTCTGTTGTTCCATGATCTACATTAGCATATTTTTCCTCTATTTATATATGGAAATTGTTATAAGGAGATAATATTGAAGAGACCACATTGTGATATCTGTAATGCTTCAAACATACACAGCAAACATAGGAAACAAATTCAAACATAGCAAATTTTGGTCTTATTCTATGAGTATAAGCCATTTAGCATTTTATTCATCCTCTCAGGGACAGAAATATTAAATATTATAGAAGTGTCTTATAATGGCCAATGCTGAAATTTTCTCAAGCATTTTTATGGTTAATCCTTGGGAAGTGTTCCATATATTTTTTATTGACAGCAACTGAGAACATAATGCAATGATAATTCTCAAAAGGAAAATGTTAATTATTTAACTCTGTATGATTTTTCTAGAAGGAGTGCTTTAGCCTCTATGTGTTTCATCAATTCATACATTTGATTTCCTCTAAGGATATCCAGTCTGAGTTTCTGCCTCTGCAATACCACATGCATTTCCCAGGTCTCCATTCCCCTTGTCTGGAATGTCCTTCCTGCCTAGCTAATGTCTCTATTTCCTTATAAACTTAGTTCAGGGGTTGCCTTAGAGACCTTCCCTTGGCTCTTTCTTTGAAGAGAACAGAATTCTTCCTCTTTTGGGGTACTTTTATTATGACATTCCTCAGGCTTTGTTGAAATTATCTATGGAATTGCCTACTGCTTACACTAAGTCTTGAATTCCAGGGTTACAGAGAGATTCTTTATCTCTACATCTTCAAGGCCTAGCAAGTGGTAGCTCCAGAATCATATAATTAGAGAAACACAAACTATTTTTAGAATCTTATTAAAGAACAACTAAAAATATCCCGAAGTCTTATGAAGACTGGTTATATCACAATTTACTATTTACTTCATATAATCAACAGTTCTTGAATTAAATAAGCCATTCAGTTGCTTCAAAAGAGACATCTTGCATTTTATTCATATCAAATAGTGTGATATCAGTAAGTTAACTCTGCTCAGAGCTTCAGATCAAGCTGAGAGAATTCTAGGTAATTACCTTCGGAGAACATGAGTAGCTAAAACTACAACTAATAAAGTATTGGAGAAGTAAAATAATACTCTGGCCTCAGTCTCTTCTTTGAAAATTGTTTATTTTGGTCTGTTTCTCTCATCTTACATTAATATCTATAGTTCAAAAGGAATTATTGCTTTAATATACTAGAGTTCTTTTTTTGTCCTAGGCAGCCATGAAACACGTGCTTTAAAAATGTAGTCCCTTGATAAATTTGTTTCATGTCAATTTCTTTCTGGAGGAAAACTAAATGTTTTAACCTATGATTCCATGTTTCTGATCCTGCTGGGTTGGCCCATTATAGATGCCTATCACTTCTACATTTAAATTAAAGGGAAAAAATAGCTATAAATTTTATGACCTAGATAAAAATCATATTCCTGTACAATCTTTCATGCTTATAGTTTGATACTTTCTTAGGTTCTGAGAATTGATTTAAAGAAATCTAATTTCTTCCTATTTATGGATTTCTCTCCATTTTTATTCTTTAAGTATCTTCTGCAGGGAAAACAAAGACTTGCCGGTGTGATGCTGATGGTTTGATCCTCTTGTGTTAATTTAAACCTAAAGAACTATTGCAAAATTAAAATACTGCATATGAAGGCTCAATGTTTTTCCCCCAAAGAAAAAGTTTTAGCATGAAGTCTGACTAGACTAGACTCCACTATACTCCACATGCACCTACAGAACTAACAAACCATAACAAAGAACATACTTTCATCGTTCTCTCAAACATCCATTATGCCCATGATAACTTTTTTCAAGAAAAAAAGACAGTCTTATTCTTGCATGTTTATTTCTAAGTCCCTTTGTCCCTCCAAAGGACCAGATTTGTGATTATGAAAAGGTCCTCACTAAGTAAATTATGATGTGTTAAATTTCAATAGTGAATAAAGTCAAGAATAAGAAAGCAAGGCTTAGAAAGGAGAATAAATAATTTATGGTGTTCCTTTATTCATTCACCCACTCATCCAGAGAAAGCAGTGTCATACACAGAGAAGAGGCTGATTCCCAATCTCCTCTCAAGGAACTTACAAGATAGTAGGGAAGGAGAGGCATGGCCAAGAGTAACTATGCCTTAGACAGGAAGTCATGTATGCACGCCAAGTCACTTCAGTTGTGTCCGACTGTTTGCAACAACATGGACTGTAACCTGCCAAGGCTCCTCTCCATGGGATTCTCCAAGCTAAAATCCTGGAGTGGGTTGCCATTTCCTACTCCAAGACAGGAAGTCATATTTCTGTGTACACAGATATGGCCCTATCAGTTGTTCAAACATTTAAACACTCCAATTCTGATGGGTTATGACTACTCCCCAGGTCTTCCAGGCATCCCTCTTGTCCCTCAGATCCTAGCCAGAGATCCCTTTCCTGTTACTTCTCTCACAGTCCAGCAGATAATGGCAGAATGCTTGTGCCAACCAGGAGTTCTAGCTCTACTCTTGCTTTGCTGGGCCGTGGCCAGGGCAATTCCATTTGTAAAATATTTGGCTAATCATGCTCGGATAAGTGATATGAAGAGGAAATCAGATTGACTGGAAAGTAACTGAGGAAATAATTGAGACTCCATTTTGAAGCCCAGGTTTGGGGAATATCTTCGGAAAATTCTGGCTTTTATGATACAAAAACCAAGGTTGTATGCTGAGCTTACTATTAAAGCATGTGTACTTTAATAGCTCAGGTGGAGCCTCTCAAAACACAGGCATGGAAGTTTAGTTCCTTTGTCTGCCAGCCGTAATTTTCAGCTTGTGTTGTCAAATTTGCATTTGAAGCTGCTATTAAACCACAGCATCAAAATAACGATGACAGTTGCTGCAGAATATAAGAAATCAAAAGGAAAGGAAAAAACTCAACCTCGGAAGAGAAGAATGGCTCCAAATGCGGTAATTACCCAGAGCCCTGAAGAGCCTCATTCACATGTAATGTATACTTCACATGAGGGAGGAAGTGCTGTACAAACAAATCTGCACAGAACCTACAATTCCATCCGCCCAACACCGGGCAGGAACTGCTTCTACGTCTAGACAAGAGTGACTCAGAAAATATAAGTAATTTGGTGTGGAGCAAAGGGACTCAGGAAGATCTGTCAAAATCAGCATGGAAGTCATAACAAAAGGAAGATAAATTTGGTTTGTCTTTGTTAAACCAAGAGAGGTGGGTCTTTGCTTCTAACTGTTCAGCACTTCCTTTGTTTATTCTGGCTGAAAAACTTTTTGATTCTTACAGACTTTGATGAGACCTGATAAACTAGTAAGTACATAAATATCGGGTGGTGGTGGTGTAGTTGCTAAGTCATGACAGACTCTTGCAACCCCATGGAGTATAGCCCGCCAAGCTACTCTGTCCAGGGGATTTCCCAGGCAAGAATACTGGAGTGGGTTGCCAGTTCCTTCTCCAGGAAATCTTCCTGACCCAGGGGCTGAACCCATGTCTCCTGCATTGGTAGGTGGATTCTTTACCACTGCTCCACCAGGGAAACCCTAAGTCTGTCTAAACCCAAATAATACATGTAAATAGGTTTTACTTTCACTCTTGTTTTTACTGTACCAAACAGAATGAAAGTAAACCCATCCTCATTTCTACCTTCCAGAGGCAACCTCTTTTAACATTTTTCACTATCTTTTCCTTTTGGAATATATAGTCCCTTCACAATTTTAACTAGCATATTAGTAGTGCCATTGCTTCCTTGGCCAGTTTTGAACCAAGCAGAATGGATCTCCTAAACGCTCCCATATCCTATTCTCTTCCTGTGTTGCAATATTTAGTTAAACAACAACATATAGTTAGTGTTACATTTTTGTGATTAAATGTTACTGCTAAAGTAAAAAATGGGCTTCCCTGGTGGCTCAGCGGTTAAGAATCGACCTGCCAAACAGGAGACACGGGTTCAATCCCTGGGTTGGGAAGATCACCTGGAGAGGGAAATGGCAACCCACTCCAATATTCTTGCCTGGGAAATCCAATGGACAGAGGAACCTGGGAGGCTGCCGTCCATGGGGCTACAAAAGAGCCAGACATGCCTGAGCACCTGAGCATGCACAATGAGTGTTCTAAGCTTACAGAATTATTTTTTTCAGGAGTTAAGCTGCCATTTCCCCTCACACTTAAGCTTAGGCTCATCTATGTACTATTATCTCCCCACTCCAAATTTTTCAAAGGATCTGTCAAATCTCTTGTACCTAATATTTTCCAAATATGTAATCACTATCAGATAATCTAATTTCTCTAACCCTCCCTCTTTAATGGAAACTTTTCTCCCATAAGCCTCTGCATTGCTGTTCCAGTCTTGCCTGTTCTCTGTGAACCTGCTGTGTGCTAATATTCAAGATTTCCCTATATCTTTCTTTTTAATCTGGATCCCCCATTTCTAGTTCCCCATATCTCTCTGGCCTTTGATTTACTCCTTTATTATTAGTTTTGGTTGTGCCATGCAGCATGCAAGATTTTAGTTCTCAGATCAGGGATCAAACCCATGTACCCTGCAGGGGAAGCATGGAGTCTTAGCCACTGGACCACCAGGGAAGTCCCAGGTTTAGTCCTTTCTATTCCCCAAAATAAATTCTCAATATACTTCCTCACCATTAGGATTTCCTCGTCACACCCAGTGTTCTGAAAATTCATGAAAGCATGCCTTATTGATGGGGTTCTTCTTTCCTCTCTCTCTTTCATTGATTGTGCTGGCCATCAAAGGTACCTTTCAATCTGAAGACATGTGTTGTCCAGGTCTGGGAAATTTTCATGTGTTATAGCTTTTATATATTTTATATAAAAACAGTTTTATTTTGTTTTCTCTTTTGGGACCTTTTACTAGTCAGATGTTGGACCTCGTGAATTGGTCTTCTAACATTTTTTATCCTTTGTCTCTTATTTTAAATTTCCTTTTGTTATTGCTCTTCTTTTCTCTGGAAGATTTCCTCTACTTTATCTTCCAACTCTTCTATTTAATGCTATTATTTTTGGTTTTAAATTTTCAGGATCTTGTTCTCTGTTTCATTTTCATAGCAACTGTGGCAGATACATCTTAAGATAACCCGATGAGTCACCTTTTAATTAAATATCCTCCCAGGCTTCCCTGGTGGCTCAGTGGTAAAGAATCAACTTGCCACTGCAGGAGACACAGGTTGGATCCCTCATGTGGAAACATCCCACATGCTGTGGTGCAACTAAGCCTGTGTCCCAGAACTACTGAGCTTCTGCCCTAGAATCCCTGTGAAGGAGGAAACAGACAGAACAGGCTCCATCTTGAAAGCAGGACTCCATCTTGGGCTGGACTGTGGACTTTGAGCTATATGCCCAGTATTTATGGTAACGACATACCAACTGGAAAAACAGACCTCCCTACTCCCACTGCCCCGCCGATGGAAGAGCCCCAGGGCTCGTATCTAGACTGTCCATTGCCTAAAAGAATACACTAATTATCTGTGTAACCAAATAGAATCATAAATTCTATTATGCTTATTGGGGTATGACCACAGGCCTATTGATAATGGTCCACTGTTAATTACCTAGGCTTAAGGCATACAAATCATGGGTTTAAGGCAAATGTATCACAAGTTAACTTTGTATCTTTCTTTTCCTTTGTTCAGACTAGTTGCAGAGAATTTGGGGAGGTGGGTTTGAACATACACACTTAGGGTATATAAGGTTTTCACAAAAACTGGTCGGGGTCCTTGGCTAAGAGGAGACTCTGCCTTGGGCTCGCTGGTGTAATAAACTGCACTTCACTGTCTGCATCGTCCTTCAGTGAGTTTGTTTCCCGGAATGCGTAGCTACAGCACCTGCTCTGCAACAAGAGAAGCCACCACAATGAGAAATCTGTACGTCACAACTAGAGAGTAGCTCTCACTTGCTGCAACTAAAGAACAGCCTGTGTGCACCACTGAAGATGTAGCACAGCCAATAAATAAATACATTTAAAAAATTCTAAGATTAATATATATATATACATAAAATCAGCCGCCCCCCTCCCCCCCCCCCCCCCCCCCGGCTCCTTGAACTTGGGCAGGTCCTTTGATTTGCTTCTAGCCAACAAAATATGGCAAAACCAATGAGAGGGTCCCTTCCATGATTAGGTTCTATCATATTGTAAATGTAGAAGTTAGACTGCTATGACTACATTGTGCTATATATGACTACGTTTTAGCAGAGTTGAGTGAGAGATTCACCCACTGGCCTTGAAGAGGGACACCGCCGTTTGGAGAGGGCCTATGAGAGCACCACCTGGCAAGGAACAGAGGTGGGGCTTTAGAAGCCAGCAGTAGTCCCTTGCTGACAAGACAGCAACCACGAGACATTGAATTCTGCCAAAAACCACATGTGCTTGGAAGAGAACTCCAAGCTTCAAAAAGGAAGACAGCTCAGGTGACATCTTGATTGCAATCTGCAGAGAACCCAGTTAAGCCATGCCTGGACATTTGACCCATGGAAACTTTGGAATAAAAAAAAATAAGTGCTATTTTAACCTATTAAGTTTTTGGTTATTTGTAATACAGTAAAAGATAATTCATATAGCAACCTACTATTCTATCTCATGGTTGCAATTTATCTTCCTTTGTCTTCCTGAAGATTTCTTTACTTTCATAATAACAAGCTTCCTCTAGGTTTTAGAAAAGCTTTAATTGTTTTCATGTTGGGGGTTTCCACAAATCTCTGATAAAAATTGGGTGAGAGTTCATAATTAAAGAAAGGAACTAAAAGCTGCTTGAAAGTCTTACTGATCATGAGTGATATATAAGTTTTTGTTATTGTTGCTGTTTGTTAAGGAATTCCAAATTATAGTAATTACAGGCCTTTCTCTGGGGCAATTTCATTTTCCAGAGATAAAATTCTAATTCTCTACCTGGTGGTCAGTGTCTGGTTGCTGCATTCTGGAGACAGAATCTTTTCATCTTTAGTTCTGAGCTTTACACTTGACCTTCAAAAAGAGACAAGCAAAAGACCCTGATTTTTATTTCTTGCTCATTTCTGTGTCAATACACTTCCTTAGCTAATTTTAAGCTACCAATGGGACATGGATGTGTGAACAGAGTTGGGAAGAGATGTGTACTGCTGGCTCTTGAAAGTCATTACGCACTGCCTCTAGCACACCACTGGGTCCCAGAATCCAAAGTGTCTCCCATTTCAATTTCCCCAGAGAATAAACTTCTAAATATTGATGTACTGTATGTGTGTAGGTTGCTGCAACAGAGAGTTGGAAATCACAAAGGAGAAAAATAAATGGGAAATGAGGGCCTAGTGTAAAAATTTCCAGTGTCCCAATGCTTAGTTCAATTCTGAAATCACAGAACTTAAAAAGAATGAAATGCCAGGCTATATCTGTTAAGCTTTCTTAGACATAGGAGAAGCTTTTCATGTTGGAGATTGTTCTCTGGGACCATATCCGATGACTGAAGGAATCCAGACCCAATCTTTTCAGCATAATCCCAGAAGAAAAGGTGTCTTTCATCCTCAGCCCCTTATTTAGATGTCTCACACTTGTACCCCTTAATAGTTCAGGAACTGTCAAATTAAGGGTTAGCACCTCCCAGATTTGTAATCTTAACCTGTCTTCCTTTGATATGCAAAGAGCATCATCAGCTTAAATGACAGATTTACCAGGAGCTCTTCACACCTTTTTCCTTTCCTAGCAGTTTAGTTGGCTTTTCAGCCAAAGAAGGTCACAGCAAAACTCTCAGAGAACAAAGCAGTGCCCCCAGGTCCTTGCCTGATGATCCCATTCCAAGCCAGGGCCCAGTTCCAAAACTTTTGTTTCAAGTTTGAGAAGAGCTAAGATACAACACAATACTGTTTTTCCTTTCTCTCTGACAGGGTGGAGGGCAGCAGGGGGCCAGAGGCCAGTTACTAAGATAACAAGACTAGCTTCTCTCCTTTCCTTAAAGTAAAAGGGGAATGATCTTGGCAGCACCCTGAGGGGTAGGGAGTCCTGGGAAGAAACTGGCTGGTGTTCCAATCCCTCCTCCTCTCTACTGTAGGGTTTCTGCCTGATCCTTCTAATCTCCACAGAGTTGGCCAGGCCAACTGGGAAGCTGCATTCCTGCAGGGGTAGTGGTGCCTCTTTGAAGCTGGAGGCTGTGGTTGTCTTGCTCTGTGGGAGGCTGCAGCACAGAGCTACAGCTCTGCCAAATGATCAGAATAATGGAGAGCAGGGCTGCATCCCTTCCAGGAGAGGTTTCCTAGGACAGGAGGACACAGGGCTGCCATTTACAACCCTCTAAACGGACAGGTCGCAAGGTTGTTGCCTGGCCCAGTAAAATCCAGATGCTGACCTTTGCATTCTCAAGGTATTTTTGTTAAGTAGAGAAAGCCTAGATGTCCCTGTCTTACCATATTGACTTTCTATATTGCTTTTTTTTTTTTTTAAAGGTGAAATTTAGAGTTTTTTGGAAAAAACTACAGAATATTTGTCAGAAAATATAGAGAATGCAAAAGAGAGAGAGAGGCTACCGAGGGAAAACCATTATTAAGATCTTGAAATATTTTTCCAACCACTTTTTTTACACTAAAGTTTTTTTTGTGTGTGTGTGTGGTAAAATTCACATAATATAAAATTTATCATCTTAACCATACTTAAGTGTTACAATTCAGTGGCATTAAGGGCAATCACTATGTTGTGTAATCATCACCCCAATTTCCATATTTTTTCATCATCCTCAACAGAAACTCTACAACCATTATAACTACTTATCTCCAAATCCCTCCAGACCCTGGTTAACCCTAATCTATGGTCCCTTTCTATGTATTTGCCTGTTTTAAATAGCTCATGTAAGTGGCATCATATAGTGTTTGTTCTTTTTGTGTTTGGCCTATCTCATTTAGCCTATTTTCAAATTTTATTTCATGCTGTATCATGTATCAGGACTGCATTCCTTTTTATGGCTGAATAATATTCCATTGTACGTGTTTACCACACTTTATTTATCCATTCATCTACTGATAGATACTTGGGTTGTTTCTATCTTTTGGCTACTATATATAATGCTGTTATGAACGTTTGTTTATAAGCATCTGTCTGAGTTCCTGTTTTCCATCCTTTGAGTCTATACCTGTGAGTGGAATTGTTGGGTCACACGGTAATTTCACATTTAAGTTTTTGAGAAAACATGAACTTTCTCCCAAACAGCTGTACCATTTTATATTCCCACTAGCAATGCATAAGGGTTCCAGTTCTTCCACATCCTTCCCAATGCTTGCTATTGTCTTTTGCTTTTTTTAATGACAGCCATGCTAATGGAGACAAAGTGATATTCCACTGTGTTTTTATTTGCATTTCCCTAATGGCTGATGATGTTTACCTTCATGTGCTTACTAGCCATTTATATATTTTTTCATGGAAATATCTACTCAAGTCCTTTGCCTATTTTTCTAACTGGATTGTTACTCTTTAGTTTGTTTCCAGTCAACTTTATATACATTTCTTTCCCTTTAATTCCACAGATGAGATCATAGAGCATGTACTTTTGTACCCAGATTTTCCACAAAACAATTAAAATAATTGAGCAGGACCCCATAGGGCCTTCCCAGGACAGGCCTTTCATCATATCCTCTGTTTCGGTTCCTCTCTGAAGTACCCAGATAACAGTATTTGATGCACATTCCCCTAATTGTTTGGCGATATGGGCCCCTCCCCTTTTAACTACTGGATGACTATAAGCACATAGCCCCAGGCCTCCTGGAGTCCAAGGACTGATAATATGAACTGCTGTGACACCAACCTAACCAAGAGCACATTAGAGAATTGTGCATGAACTGATCACATACCCTGTGACCCACCCTCCCCTGCCTGGCCTTTAACAAGGAAACCCTTTGTGGAAACCCTTTAGGGAGCCCAAGGCTTTCAGGGCAAGAGCCACCCATCTCCTTGCATGGCCCTGCAATAAACCCTTCTCGCTTTTGGTTTGTTTGGAGTCACTGTGTGTCAGGCACACGAATTCACACTAACATTAAGATGGCTTATTTTGTGTGTTTTTCCATTCTATCACATTGTGCCCATGAAGGGCAGTGACCAAGTTCATATCTCAATCTCATGTTTTAATCAAAGGGAAATTACAATGTGCAATGCTTTTTCAAGCCTCTGGGTCTTTGCACATTCCCTCTGCTTGCAACTATCTACCCAACTCTCTTCATCTACTTCAGTTCAGGTCAGTTCAGTTGCTCAGTCATGTCTGACTCTTTGTGACCCCATGGACTGTAGCACGCCACACTTCCCTGTCCATCACCGACTCCTGGAGCTTACTCAAACTCATGTCCATCGAGTCGGTGATGCCGTACAACCATCTCATCCTTTGTCATCCCCTTCTCCTCCTGCCTTCAATCTTTCTCAGCATCGGGGTCTTTTCTAGTGAGTCAGTTCTTCTCATCAGGTGGCCAAAGTATTTGAGTTTCAGCTTCAGTATCAGTCCTTCTGATGAACATTCAGGACTGATTTCCTTTAGGATGGACTGGTTTGATCGCCTTGCAGTCCAAGGGACTCTCAAGAGTCTTCTCCAATGCCACAGTTCAAAAGCATCAATTCTTGTGCACTCAGCTTTCTTTATAGTCCAACTCTCACATCCATACATGACTACTGGAAAAACCATAGCCTTGACTAGACAGACATTTGTTGGCAAAGTAATGTCTCTGTTTTTCAATATGCTATCTAAGTTGGTCATAACTTTTATTCCAAGGAGCAAGCATCTTTTAATTTCATGGCTGTAATCACCATCTGCACTGATTTTGGAGCCCCCCAAAATAAAGTCTGTCGCTGTTTACATTGTTTCCCCATCTATTTGCCGTGAAATGATGGGACCGGATGGCATGATTTTAGTTTTTTGAATGTTGAACTTTAAGTCAGCTTTTTCATTCTCCTCTTTCACTTTCATCAAGAGGCTCTTTAGCTCCTCTTCACTTTCTGTCATAAGGGTGGTGTCACCTGCATATCTGAGGTTATTGATATTTCTCCCGGCAATCTTGATTCCAGCTTGTGTTTCTTCCAGTCCAGTGTTTCTCATGATGGACTCTGCATATAAGTTTAAATAAGCAGGGTGACAATATACAGCCTTGATGAACTCCTTTTCCTATTTGAAATTAGTCTGTTATTTCATGTCTGGTTCTAACTGATACTTCTTGACCTGCACACAGATTTCTCAGGAGGCAGATAAGGTGGTCTGGTATTCCCATGTCTTGAAGAATTTTCCACAGTTTGTTGTGATCCACACAGTCAAAGGCTTTGGTATAGTCAGTAAAGCAGAAGTAGATATTTTTCTGGAACTGCTTTTTCGATGATCCAGCGGATGTTGGCAATTTGATCTCTGGTTCCTCTGCCTTTCTAAATCCAGTTTGACATGGAAGTTCATGGTTCATGTAGTGTTGAAGCCTGGCTTGGGGAATTTTGAGCATTACCTCCCTAGTGTGTGAGACGAGTGCAATTGTGTGGTAGTTTGAACATTCTTTGGCATTGCCCTTCTGTGGGATTGGAATGAAAACTGACTTTTTCCAGTCCTGTGGCCATTGATGAGATTTCCAAATTTGCTGGCATATTGAGTGCAGCATTTTAACATCATCACCTTTTAGGATTTGAAACAGTTCAACTGGAATTCCATCATCTCCACTAGCTTTGTTCATAGTGATGCTTCCTAAGGTTCACTTGACTTTGCATTCCAGGATGTCTGGCTCTAGGTGAGTCATCACACCATCGTGGTTATCGGGGTCATAAAGATGTTTTTTTGTATAGTTCTGTGTATTCTTGCCACCTCTTCTTAATGTCTTCTGCTTCTGTTAGGTCCATACCATTTCTGTCCTTTATTGAGCCCATCTTTGCATGAAATGTTCCCTTGGTATCTCTAATTTTCTTGAAGAGATCTCTAGTCTTTCCCATTTTACTGTTTTCCTCTATTTCTTTGCTTTGATCACTGAGAAAGGCTTTCTTATCTCTCCTTGCTATTCTTTGGAACCCTGGGTCCAAATGGGTATGTCTTTCCTTTTCTCTTCTGCTTTCAGCTTCCCTTCTTTTCTCAGCTATTTGTAAGGCCTCCCCAGACAACTCTTTTGCCTTTTTGCATTTCTTTTTCTTAAGGATGGTCTTGATCAATGCCTCCTGTACAATGTCACAAACCTCCATCCATAGTTCTTTAGGAACTCTGTCTATCAGATCTAATCCCTTGAATCTATTTGTCACTTCCATTGTATAATCATAAGAAATTTGATTTGGGTCATACCTGAATAGTCTAGTGGTTTTCCTTACTTTCTTCAATTTAAGTCTGAATTTGGCAATAAGGAGTTCATGATCTGAGCCACAGTCAGCTCCCGGTCTTATTTTTGTTGACCATATAGAGCTTCTCCATCTTCGATTGCAAAGAATATAATCATTCGCATTTCAGTATTGACCATCTGGTGATGTCCATGTGTAGTGTCTTCTCTTGTGCTGTTGGAAGAGGGTGTTTGCTATGACCAGTGCATTCTCTTGGCAAAATTATGTTAGCCTTTGCCCTGCTTCCTTTGTACTCCAAGGCCAAATGTGCCCATTACTCCAGGAATCTCTTAACTTCCTACTTTTGCATTCCAGGCCCCTATGATGAAAAGAACATGTTTTTTGGGTATTGGTTCTAGAATGTCTTGTAGGTCTTCATAGAACCATTCACCTTCAGCTTCTTCAGCATTACTTGTTGGGGCATAGACTTGGATTACTGTGGTATTGAATGGTTTGCCTTAGAAATGAACAGAGATCATTCTGTCACTTTTGAGATTGCACCCCAGTATTGCTTTTCAGACTCTTTAGTTGACTATGAGGGCTACTCCATTTCTTTGAAGGGATTCTTGCCCACAGTAGTAGACATAATGGTCATCTGAGTTCGACTCGTCCATTCCAGTCCATTTTAGTTCCCTGATTGCTAAAATGTCAGTGTTCACTCTTGCCATCTCCTGTTCGACCACTTTTAATTTATCTTGATTCAGGGACCTAACATTCCAGGTTCCTATGCAATATTGCTCTTTACAGCATCAGACTTTACTTCCATCCACAGCTGATTGTTGTTTTTGCTTTGGCTCCATCTCTTCATTCTTTCTGGAGTTATATCTCCATTCTTCGCCAGTAGCATATTGGGCACCTACTGACCTGGGTAGTTCATCTTTGAGTGTCCTATCTTTTTGCGTTTTTGTACTATTCATGGGGTTCTCAAGGCAAGAATACTGAAGTGGTTTGCCATTCCCTTTTCCAGTGGACCACGTTTTGTCAGAACTCTCCACCAGGACCCATCTGTCTTGGGTGGCCCTACGTGGTATGGCTCATAGTTTCATTGAGTTAGAAAAGGCTGTGGTCCATGTAATCAGTTTGATTAGTTTTCTGTGATTGTGGTTTTCACTCTGTCTGCCCTCTGATGGATAAGGATAAGAGGCTTATGAAGCTTCCTGAGGGAGAGACTGACTGCGGGGGAAACTTCATCTGCTTAGTGAGCTCCTGTTTATCCTGCAAAACCCAGCCTTCCCTGACTTAAGACAGAGTTGATGATTCTCTTTTTTGTTTCATCTCTTATCACGTGGTACTTAGTACTTTACTGTCTGTCTTGTCTCCCAGTCTGTGAGGTCTGCCCTTAAGGGCAAAGTGCATGTCTTCTTGGTCGTTGCATCTTTACCATTTCAGGGATCCTGGAACATACCAGATATTTAATAAAAGTGTGTTGAATACTGAGTGAAGCAAATATGGAAATTTGTTTAAAAAACATACAGAATTTCTCTGTAAACATAAATGAGGCCCAGTTACCCCCTTCTGTACAAGCATCAGGGAACAAAAGTAACTTACTCTTTTAAAAGGCTGTACAGTTTACAAAGTGCTTTCACATGTTCTATTTTGTCTAATCTCTACAACAGCTTTGTTAAGGAAGTGGAATTTGCTTCACTTTATGGATATGTTGCAGAGAGAAGTCAATTCTGACTCCATGCTGAAACTGTTCCTTTGACTTTCTTTCTGTTACTTTTGTTATTATAATCATACATGATGGCCTGCCTTAGAGAGTCCTGCTCCTCTGCCTGACTGTTCGGCTTCCCTGGTGGGTTCAGCTGGTAAAGAACCTGCCTGGCAATGCAGGAGGCAAAGAGACATGGGTTCAGTCCTTGGGTTGGAAAGATCCCCTGGAGAAGGGAATGGCAACCTACTCCAGTATTCTTGCCTGGAAAATCCTGTAGGCAGAGGAGCCTGGTGGGCTATAGTCCATGGGGTAGAAAAGAATCAGACACAACTAAGCAACTAACACTTTTGTTGCCTGACTGTTAAGCTAAACGCCTTTGCTCATAACCCGGTTCACCTGTAGATTGCAGGAAGAAATTAACACATCCCTCTGCCTGAGGCTTGTCATTCTAGGAGATATTTGCAAGATCATTGGCCTTTTTGCTTTGTTTCATCACCATTCCCATCTCTGTCCCAGAAAAGAACCTGGCATCTAGACTCTGACAAGATGGTTACTTTGAGACATTAGGCTGCCATCTTCTCAGACAGCAGGCTCTCCAAATAATCTTATTCCTTACCTCAACAGCTTGTCTCTCAGATTCATTGGCCTATTGTGTGGTGAGCACTTGGTAACAGATACAGAGTCCTAGGGAGGTTGTGATTGGGCCAAAGTCAAACATCTGGTAAGTATTGTCCTGTAGCAAACCACTTCTATTCTGGAAATTTTACTCTGCTGTTGATTGGAGGTACAAACAGGCATCCTATAACCTTTGTGCTAAC
Source organism: Budorcas taxicolor (assembly GCF_023091745.1). Taxonomy (NCBI): domain Eukaryota; kingdom Metazoa; phylum Chordata; class Mammalia; order Artiodactyla; family Bovidae; genus Budorcas; species Budorcas taxicolor. The sequence goes on from NC_068910.1 coordinate 171,958,272, forward strand.
TGCCCAATCCCCAAATAAATAATACTCTTGAGTCCTGATTCACATAGATTTTGACCACTGGCTAAGGCCAGCTTCTTCTTCAGCATAGACTCTGCTTGACCAAGCCTTCTCATAATGAACTTTATCTGATGACTTATCAGACAGCAGCATAGCAAGCATATCTTAGTGGGAAGAATGTGGGTTTCTGTGCCACATGGACCAAAGTGAAAATCTTGGCTTAACCATTAACCAGCTTTTATCTCATAGGCAATTATTTCATGTCTTTGAGCCTTGATTTGTTCATCTGTAAAACAGGGATTATAGTAGTTGTAATATTATGATTTATCATGAAAAATGTGTATTTGGTCTTCATCTCAGTTCTGGCACAGAGCTCCTAAAACCTTTGACATTTCCTTAACAGTAAGGAAATGGCAACCCATTCCAGTATTCTTGCCTGGAGAATCCCATGGATGGAGGAGCCTGGTGGGCTACAGTCCACGGGGTCACAAAGAGTCAGACAGGGCTGAGCGACTTCACGTCACTTCAAACAGTAAGAACACTGAAAGTGAAAGGAATGGCTGTCTCTTGTTACTCATAAGCCCCTTTCTACCACCCCAAAGTTTCTGTTAATGAGGTGACTTTTGAAAATACCCTAAGGACGGGAGCTGGTTGCCTGGAGAACCTACCATGTTATTCGAGGGTTGGAGCTTTCAATCCCACTCCCTAACCTCTGGGGAGGAGGGCACAGCCAGATTTTAAATCAGTCACCAATGGCCAGTGATCTAATCAATCATGCTAATATAATGACACCTTCATAAAAATCTAAAAGGATGGGTTTCTGAGTACTTCCAGGTTGGTGGACCATGGAAACGTTCTGAGACAGTGTGCTCAGAGAAAGCATGGAGGTCCCTCACCTTTTCCCCACACCTCATTCTATGCCTCTCTTCCATCTGATTTTCACTGAGTTATATCTCTGTATAATAAACTGGTAACCTAGTAATTTCTCTTCCTAGAGTGCTTCCTTGGTGGCACAGTGGTAAAGAATCCTCCTGCCAGTGCAAAAGATGGAAGAGACACAGGTTCGATCCCTGGGTCGGGGAGATCCCTGAAGTAGGAAATGGCAACCCATTCCAGTGTTCTAGCCTGGGAAATCCCATGGACAGAGGAATCTGGTGGACGACAGTCTATGGGGCTGCAAAGAGTCGGATGCTACTGAGCATGCAGGCATGCTTATTCCTTATTAACCTAGTAATTAAACTGTTCTGAGTTCTGTAAGAAACACTAGCAAATTAAACCCAAGGAGTGGATACTGGGAACTTATGACTTATAGCCAGTTGGTCAGAAGGACAGATGACAATAGGACTTGTAATTGGCATCTGAAGTGGGGACACTCTTGCAGAACTGAGCCCTTAACCTGTGGGATCTGATGCTATCCCCAGGTAGATGGTGTCAGAATTGAGTTAGATCATGGGACACCAGTTCATGTCACAGAACTGCTTGATGCATGGAAAACTCATACATCTGATGTCACAAATATAGTAGTATAGTAGGTGAGAGTAAAGGAGAGACACAAAGGAGTGTGTTTTTTTTCCCTTTAGAATTGTATTTTTCTCATAAGCTTGTTGGGGGATTAGTTGAGGCCTGGTGTGCCTACCAGCACACACTGAGTTCCAAGTAAATGTCGCTTTCCTGTCATTCCTCTGCCTAAGGCCATCCCTGTGTATTAAATCTATTTGCCTCATCATGCAGCTTGAGTTTTTTTTTTTTTTTTTTTTTTTCCCAAGGACTTAAACAGATTTTTAGAAGAACTTAGAAGATTCTTTTCTCCTACAATGACTCTAAGAAGACTGTATTCTGTAATTTCACTGATAATTACAAGAATCCACTGCCAAACGACAGCTGATTGCCAGGGCTGCCTTGCCTGGAACATTTGCCAATCTTAAGGCATGGACAAAAGGGAGGGCAGGAATGCAGTCCAGGAGACCAGCCTTCTCAGAGACTCTCTCAGGAGAGAACCGCATGGCAGCCTATAGAATACCAGGACAAGAAGACGTCCTTGAAGCTGAGAGGTCTCACTGATCTGCATGCAAAAAACAAACTATTGTCTACACCCCTGGGCAGACTATATTGCTTGCTAAGTTTTGTTCAGTAGAGGAACTTTAACATTTTGGGTTTATTCCTATATCGTACACTGGGTCATTCACATCCCAGATGAGCCCTGGTGGACCACAGATAGTTAGGGAGATCCTGTCTGGTTCCGCCTTCTAAGAAACACAGGTAGGAATGAATACCAGATTCCAGGTACTATCTGAGGCAGTGGACTAAAGAGCATGTGGTCCCTGAGGTGACATAAAGGTGGACTCAGCAAGGTCTCATTCTTTGATTTTTTTTTTTTTTCCAAGGTTAAAAATTCCAAAGTTGGGAATCCTTCAGTCCTGAGTTGTAGAAGGTGCTATACGTGTGGTATGGGGCTTTCCTGGTGGCTCAGTGGGAAAGAACTGGCCTGCTATGCAGGAGACAGAAGAGATGCATGTTTGATCCCTGTGTGGGGAAGATCCCCTGGAGTAGGAAATGGCAACTCACTCTGATATTCTTGCCTGGGAAATTCCATGGACAGAGAAGCCTGGTGGGCTATACAGTCCACGGAGTCACAAAGAATCAGACATAACTTAGTGACTTAACAAGTTTGGTGTAGAGAAACATGACCAGTGTCCACAGCCAACCATCATGGAGGGTTAGATAGGTAGGTAGGTAGGTAGGTTAGGTAGATAATGTTAACCCAGGAGTGATTCTGATAGCATCTCTCTCCTGTCCCACCAAAGACAACCTTGCCTTTTCCAGCCCTTCTGTCCTCCATCCTCTTGTGTCTGGAGTGAAGCATGGTGGGTCCATGTGTTAAGGTGCTGAGCAGAGGAGGGGCGTGTCACGGGAAGAAAGATGTGAAGCTTGTGAAAGAGAATGATTTTTTTCTGGAGGGTGGGGGTGGGGAAGAGGTGAAAGTTGAGAAAGGCTTTGGAGCAGCTGTGGGGTTGCAGCGTGGTGAGCTCATAAACCAGCTCTCTGATAACATAAAAGGAGACTTTCCCAGTCCCACGGTGTAAATACTTTTACTATGGCTGATCACAAGCTGCCAACATGAAGTCAACTGGCTAGAAAAATTCAGCATACCACCCAGTGGGAAGGAAGTAAAGAGAAAAGAAAAGCTTTAGTATTTTAATCACCGTTAAGGTTCTTTGAGAAACAAGGCTGAAGAATCCTGTTACCTTGAGCTCCTGAACTATGTGTTTGAATTATAAGGCTATCCTGACAGGTTCAAATAAATTTCGTGGGTAAAAAGGGCAACTCTCAGAAAGGGGGAGAGAGACCTAAGCTCGTTGAGTACTTATTACGTGTCTAGTGTTTCATGTACTTCATGGCATTCACATCTCGCAACAACACTAGACCAAGTATGATTGGTTTCATGTTACAGGTAAGAAAATGCAGGTTCAGAGATTTGAAGTAAGTTTCCTAAAGTCATACCTCTAGGAAGTATGCCTTGTAGGACCTGAATCTGTTCTCTCTTTATTCCAAACTCAGGGTCTGTTCACCATCCTGTATAACTTCGGGCTTTCCTGGTGGCTCAGATGGCAAAGAATCTGCCTGCCATGCAGGAGACAAGGGTGCAGTCCCTGCGTGAGGAAGACCCCCTGGAGAAGGGAATGGCTACCCACTCCAGTATTCTTGCCTGGAGAATCCATGGATGGAGGAGCCTGGTGGGCTCAAAGAGTCAGACACGACTGAGCAACTTGCACTGCACAGTCTGTTCCACTGTGACCCACAGCAGAAGTCCAGCATGCAGCATCCAGAGGGGCCATTGCATCATCTTCAGTTTCCCATTCATTATTCCCACTAAGAGGATACTTCTACTCAAAACCTCTGTTCCCATGTATTTGCCTTCTCTTCTCTTCTTCCCCTCTAGCTCTCATTTTATTCCAAAGTCCAACATACACTGTTGTTTCAAGAGCACAACTAACTTTCATCTTGATGTGAGAGTTTTAGAAATACAAACCTTGCATCAGGCAGAACCTGTGAATTTCCACTCAGGCTACTCAGGGAGCTTTCCCAAAGCCCCCAGTCCTGAACATACCCGTTAACTGCTGTGGCCCATAAGCTTTTGGTCTGAAAACTCTTCTAGCTATTTCTTGAGACTCTAAATCTCTAGATAGTGGTTCTTCTTACTTGTTAAGATCAAGCTTTCTTCTTGAGACCAACATGAACTCTCATTTGTGGTAGTTTTTTCAATCTCTGGGTAAGTAGATACCTATTTTTCTTCTACTCCCAATCTCCATGGCCTTAGGCATCACTTTTTCAGTGGGTAAGTCTGTGGTCCATTGATTTTGGATGAAACACACATCCCTGCATCTGGCTATTATTCTGTTTGCTCCCAGCTCTTTGTTCTCTGTGTGGTTCCTCTCTAATTACCCTGCAGGAGTTTTCTATCCCAGATACAGGTCACCCCTGTATTGGATCACTGCCATGTTGGGAGGATCTGGATCCTGTACTATGGTATCCCCAGTTTGTGGTTCTTATTAGATACCTGCAAGTTAGAGGAAATCATTCACTTGTCTAGGGAAAACCTCATGAACTTTCATCTTGTGAAAAGTTAAAAAAGTACCCAAATGAGTATTCAGAAAGGCAGAGAGTTTAGGTCTGTTAGAGTATGGCTCTGCAGTCACAGGCTGCTTAATTTTCATACCATTTAACAGCTGATGAATCTTCAAATCTCATGTTCTTAATCTGTAACATGGGACTATTAACAGAATGTAGCTTAGAGGATTGCTGGGAATATCAAACGCAATAACACATGCCTAATGCTTAGCACAACGCCTGGTTAAATTAATACCAACCATGATTATAATTGTTTCTCAGGATGTAGCCCATAGATGGTATTTCACAGGGTGTCCTTGACATATGAGATGATCAATAATCATTTATGCTCATATTGCCTTGAAACATCAAGTTTCTGCCTCACAGAAGCAACCCGACCCTCCCTCAGCTAGGAGATTTAGAGTCAGGTGGGAGAAGGCAGTGGGGAAGGACTTTTCTTACTAGCCTAGGGTTCCAAAGTTGTCTGTCTGAAGGGAGGAGAGAGTGTGGGGTGTGCGTAGAAGATATTCCTTTTGAATCAAAGCAGAGCTTAGATGTATCCCTAGTAGGATTTTCTGGGATAGCAAATTATATTCTCCCTGTAGCGTTCTTTTGGAGAAGGAAATGGCAACCTGCCGGGAGCCACCACGAGAGATCCCACCCATGACAAGGTCATGTGGAAGAGAACTGTTAAGCAAGGCTTCAGAACTCAACGGGCTCCCTAGGCTTTCTTGAACATCTACCCCAAAACCAGAATCTGTCTGTTTTACTATTTCATGACTTTCACCAACTCCTCTGACATTAACGGGGGCTATTCCTGACCACCTTTCTCTGGAGAAAATAAACTTAGGGCTGTAGCTAATAAGTCTCTTGGACATGAGAAGAATATTTCCAATCAAAACCCCTCTGTTAGCATTTTAGCTTGCTTGGCAGATATATCCAGACTCTTGCAGCTACGCATGTGATTATTTACAGCCTCCCAACTGTGAGAGGCACAGAAAGCCTAAAACATAGAGCCTTTCAAAGAGTTAAACGTTATTAGAGTAGTGCTAATGTAGTGTTTCATTATTGGGCCAATGCTTGTTGCTAAGTTCCCATATCTCTTATCCACTGTGCACCTGGGAGTGCATTAGTTAACATAGTTGGAAAGTAAGAAAAACAAGTGTAGCCTTGAAATTAACCACATCAGACTTTTGAGCTAATTGGTTCTTTCTTGTAACTCACTGCACCTTTGCTTTGTGAGAATGTAACTCTGTTTAATACTTTTTGAGGCTGACATAGATTAGAAATATAAGAAAAAACATTTCAAGGGAAAATAAGTTTTCTGGTTGAGAAGCCTTTATCAAAAGAGGGTCATAAAATGTTCACAGGCCTCCAAGGCCAGAAGATAAAGTATACAATATTGTTTATGGGAAAGGTTTGCAGAAAAAATCCTGGTTTCGATAAAGACAAAACAGATGTAATGTTTGGGCTGACTCTGTATGACTTTGCATCTTTCATTTCCCTCTATGTACAAGTAAAGGTATAAAAGACTCTTTTGAAAATAAAAACAATGGGCCTCACTTGAAGAAGCTTGGTCACCCCGTGTTTTTCTTTTTTCTCTTTTTTTCTCTCTTACTTTCTTTTTCAGGCTGATCTCTTGGAGCATAGAGGCTCCCTGCATTCACTTATCTGCCCGGGTTTCTAAGACCTGAATGGGAAGATGTTCTGCGTCTTCACTCCCTCGGGAGACTGGGAAGGCACCTGTGGCCTCCGTGAACAGGGCAAACTTCTTGTCTCAAAGTTTTATTGGCTTTCTATGTAAACCAAGGAATATCAGCCTCTTTCTCTCCTCTGTTTTCTTATCTACAATATTCTTTCCTTATCTCTCTCTAAATCATCTGCCGATGCCGTTTTTCCTTCAGGTTCCCCTGGATCCTGCGGGGGCTGGACCCCAGCAGCAACCCACTCCAGTATTCTTGCCTGGAGAATCCCATGGATGGAGGAGCCTGGTGGGCTGCCGTCTATGGGGTAGCACAGAGTCAGACATGACTGAAGTGACTTAGCAGAAGCAGCAGCGGCAGCATTCTTTAATGGAAAACCTTCCAAATTCCAAACCTCAAAAAAGCCACAAGCTAACAGCACCCTATAGCGTGGACCTAAAATTTACATTTCCCAATGAAGACAACATAGTAAGCAGTTGCCATGTAAAGTGGAAAGCTATTGTTTTAGTGTTTCTCTTTTATCACTCAAACACTATGACAATAAATAAATACTTAAACAAAAGAAGTACATATATACCTCTCAAGTTTCTCACTTCAAAAACTGAAGATTCCATCCCCCTGCAACTTTTCATACTCCGTTTGAGGTTTTGTTCATATGTATTTATTATTTTTACATAATTGTATCTATGGCATAAAAAATTTTTGCGTTTTGCTTTTTAAAAACCTATTACATGATGAGAATTTTCAAATCAACTATAACTTAATATGTATTATTTATAATACCTGAATATTGTTCAGTTGAGATAATTGACAATGGTTCAATCAATGTTGGAGAAGGAAACGGCAACCCACTCCAGTATTCTTGCCTAGAGAATCCCATGGATAGAGGAGCCTGGTGGGCTATAATCCATGGGGTCGCGAAGAGTTGGACACGACTGAGCGAATTCACTTTCACTTTTCACTTTCATGCATTGGAGAAGGAAATGGCAACCCACTCCAGTGTTCTTGCCTGGAGAATCCCAGGGACAGGGGAGCCTGGTGGGCTGCCATCTATGGGGTTGCGCAGAGTTGGACACGACGAAGCGACTTAGCAGCATGCTCTTTCTAGGGCTTCCCCAGTGGCTCAGCTGTAAAGAATCTGCCTGTTATGCAGGAGTTGCAGGAGACGCAGGTTTGATCCCTGGGTGGGGGAGATCCCTTGGAGGAGGGCACGGCAACCCAGTCCAGTATTCTTGCCTGGAGAATCCCATGGACAGAAGAGCCTGGCAGGCTACAGTCCATGGGGTCACAAAGAGTCAGACAGGACTAAAGGGACTTAGCATTCATGCATACAGCTGTTTCTAATCTTAAAATGATGCTCTAAGGAAGATCTTTGACTATATATGTATTTCTATATACGTGATATCTTTGTGCATATATATATATATGGCTTGCCAGGTGGCATAGTGGTAAAGAATCTGGCTCCCAATGCAGGAGACACAAGAGACTCAGATTTGATTTCTGAGTCAGGAAGACACCTTGGAGTAGAAAATGGCAATCCACTCCAGCATTCTTGCCTGCAAAATTCCATTGACAGAGGTGTCTGGTGGACTAGAGTCCATGGGGTCACAAATGGTTGGACACCACTGAGCATGCATATGCACATATATACACCCACACATTCACCCATATATTTCCTTTATTTGTTTTATTTCCTCGCAAACAATTCTTATATTTCTGATTATTGACCCAAAGGACAGAAACATTTACATAGAAGTCAATATTTTAGAGCATTCAACTTGTGAGGATTAATGAAATTACAAAGATCTTTAAGATCTTGGGGTAAAGTGAATTCTCACTGTGCTATAAAACTAATCCATTACTCTGTGAAACAAAGCCGTGTCCAGCTTCCAGGAAAATTACCAGAAACAAATAGCATTTCCTTTCAGCTGAAGCAGTTTTCCTTTGCCTACAGAAGCTATTGTTTATATAATTAAGTTAGTTTGAAATTGGCTAAGCCCTTTAACCTGGAGTGGTGCTATTCCAGGCTGACAGATGTGTTGCTGCTGTGGGTTTGGACTCATGCCCGAGGGCCCCATTCGTGTTTGGTCAGCGGGTTCCTCGCTGGCGCTTGGGTGGCACACTGCCTGCTAAGCAAGCAAGCCCGTTAGCTCGCTGGGCCCAGGCCTGAAGCAAAGTGGGATTCTTGGAAGGCTGACAGAAAACAGGGCTGCTTTGGGGTCATCTCCCAAAAACCTCTGGAAGAGTTCATTTCTCACTTCTGTGATAAAATGGGATGCTGCTGAGATGAGGGGAAGGGTCAGAGGCTGTGCTGGCGGCCTTGCAGCTGGGAGACAGATGTCCTTATTAAAATACATGCCTGCGCACCCCTTCTGTTTCAGTTGCTTTTTTCAAAAGAAGCAAATATAGCTGTTACCTTATTAGAAAATGAAAGGATTAGCAGCCTCACTGGGGGAACACAATGGTTTCACTCCAAGCTGGCTTTACCCCAGGTTCCAGAGGTACCAATGAATAATGTGTGAGAGAGCGTTGGAGACTATTTACATTCACTGCAGTGTGGAAAGAGTAAGAACCCTAGATGCCTGTGAATAAGTTTTTTGCTCCTCAGAAACCCTGAGCCCTTTCAGCCAAGTACTCGGGAAAGGCAGTCCCGCATTTTTGTTTGAAGTTCTCGAATCATCTCCCATTATAGCATCTACTATAATTGGGATTGACACAGTTGTTGCTTCTCTGGAGCCTGCGTAGCTCTTGCTGATTCCTGTACTTTCGTCGCCTTCCTACTTGTCATGGAAACTTCCTCCCACGAACCTGCAGGTTTTATGGTGACAACATGGGGCATACCTGCCAAAAAGACCCCATGTCAACCAGCATTCTTTATCACTTTACAGAACTGTGCTGGTCCTCCAAATGGTGAGTAACATGTGACTCAGCAGAGATGTTGAGTATTTGCTTACTTAAATGAGAATATTAAAATGTGATATATAGTCTAGCATGATATATAGTCTAGCATGTTTGTGCAAATAGCAGAAAATACAAGCTTACAGGTATAATCAGATTGCCAGGTTAACTCCATACTTAGGTTGCATAAACGATGGCATGATACGAAGGTTTAAAACAGGAAAAGTTTGAAGGTACAACCAAAGAAAGAAAAAGGTTTGGCTCATGTCGCTCCTTGATTCTGCTAGTTTCCTGACATGACCAACTGCTCTCTCCACTCAGCAAGACGCCCATAGGCACTGCCACCCATGATCACAGAGAATGTGCCAGGCAGGAGGACAGAGTGGAGCAAAACACGTTCCATATGCATGTATGTGTGGCTGAGTTCTTTCACTGTTCACCTGAAAGCATGACAGTGCTGTTAATTGACTATACCCCAGTACAAAATGTTTTTGGTGTTAAATATATAAAAATGGGCTTCCCAGGTGGCACCGGTGCTAAAGAACCCTCCTCCTGCTAATGTAGGAGATGCGGCTCGATCCCTGGGTCGAGAAGATTCCCTGGAGGAGGGAACCCACTCTGGTATCCTTATCTGGAGAATCCCTTGGACAAAGGAGTCTGGTGGGCTACAGTCCACAGGATGACAAAGAGTTGGACACAACTGAAGTGACATGGCATGAATGCAAAAAATAAAATTTAAAAATAAAATTAACTAATTAATTTCTAAAAAAGAATGCATAAACATGTTCCACAGAGTCTGCTCTGCCTCCAGTGGCCCCTCCTCGCCACATCCCACAAAGTGTATTATTTTCCAAGAATTACAGGGTCAGTTCTTTCACAGTAGCTCAGGCATGAAAGCAGAGAAGAGGCATGGTTGCTATGGTACTTTTACTGTACATCTTTCTCGTCCCCACAAAACTCTGACAAATGCAATTGTCTGTTTCCCTCCCCAGCTGAAACTGGGCTTTCTGCCTGCCATCGTTTCCAGATGAATTAAATCTTCAAAGAAACATGCTTTGTCACAGAAGCAAGCATGACCTATCTTTGTAGTTCTGAGTATCACGTTTCTCTTCCTCTCTGTTCCTCAGTTCTTATTTTGGACTGAAACAAAAGCTCTGATAAATAGGGAACATGCAGGGGCACTGGGGATACATTTTAATAGTTGCAAAGTTGACAGGACATGCTTACACGTTTTGTCTAGGGTGGCTTTCATGTACAATGTTATGCTTCAAAATTAAATTAACCTCCAATGTTCTATAAGGCAGGGAGTGAGCGCAAAGGACGAGAACTCTCATGACAGATACAGATCCACCTCCAGCTGATTTTGTGATCCTTGATCTTACCATGCATGGCCTAGACGCAGTCCCTGCACCCATCCATACAGTAGGAAAAACATATCTCGTGTTTCCCGAGATACAGAGTGCTATGAGGATAAACTTGATTTTATTTATGCTTTTGCTACTTGGCAAGAAACTGCTTTATATCCTATGGATTTAATGTTTTAGCATTCCCCCACTTTCAAGATTTATTTTGAAGATAATAAGGCAAACACCAAACATTAGAGACCTCAAATATATAATGTTACACAAAGCACTGCCGTTTGTTTGCTTTTTCCAGGCCGAATAGAACTAGAAAGCAGAGTGTAACAGTTCACTCATGCTGCAAACTTTTGGACTGCGGCCTAGATTAAAAAAACAACAACAATACCAACAAACACAAAGGGTACCATTTCCCCAGCCACAGAAATCTGTTTTATGGGTTCTAATAAATTCTTGGCAAATGAAAAGTATGAAGCAATCTGCAGTCTTTGTTTGGCAGAGGCCAAAGGTTATCCATTTACAGGGATGGAAGATGTTTTTCCTCGAAAAAGATGGGTACTGAGGTTGGGAAGAAAGAGGGAAAAGTGTGCATAGCCCACTGATGCTGGCGGCTTAACAGGGTGTCTCTCAGGCTCTGCTAATCCCTCAGCTTTCATAAGCTTGGGCAGGGGCAGGGGTGGGGGGACCAAAGGCAGCGCTTCAGGCTGTACCCCAGTGGTGAAGGCTGCCAGGCGCGCATGGCTGCATCCCAAAGCACAGGGGTCCCTGTGAACTGATGGTCAGAAGATTTCTCTTTATTTCCAGGCATTACAAGGGAAGTTTATAAACCAGTCTATTGAAAAGCTCCAGTCTGTTGCTCTTCATGGGCATTGTTTTCTTTTCTATTAGAAAACAGGAGAGAAGAAATAGATTCACATTCTTTTAAAAAATGAAAAAAGAACAGAAAAAAGGAAAACGTCCAAATGCATTTTTTTAAAAATCCAAAGATAAATGTTGATGGAAACTTTACTTTCTGTATTTTCTTTGTTAATTGAAGAGCTCTCCATGGTTGACCTGGTATCAATTTAGAGCTTAGCCTACCAGCCCTGAAGTAAATCTGCATACATATTTTATTGAAAGTCACCTTTAAAATTGCTGAAATGGCACTGTTTACAGTGCTAAGGAATGCTGCAAAGAGAGAGGAAGGAAGAGTACCAGAGAGAGAGGATGTGATTCATTTGGCCAGTCCTAGGGATGGGCAGCAAGATTGCTGGGAGAAATATCAATAACCTCAGATATGCAGATGACACCACCCTTATGGCAGAAAGTGAAGAGGAACTAAAAAGCCTCCTGATAAAAGTGAAAGAGGAGAGTGAAAAAGTTGGCCTAAAGCTCAACATTCAGAAAACGAAGATCATAGCATCTGGTCCCATCACTTCATGGGAAATAGATGGGGAAACAGTGGAAACAGTGTCAGACTTTATTTTTTGGGGCTCCAAAGTCACTGCAGATGGTGATTGCAGCCATGAAATTAAAAGACACTTACTCCTTGGAAGGAAGGTTATGACCAACCTAGATAACATATTAAAAAGCAGAGGCATTATTTTGCCAACAAAGGTCGATCTAGTCAAGGCTATGGTTTTTCCAGTAGTCATGTATGGATGTGAGAGTTGGACTGCGAAGAAAGCTGAGTGCCGAAGAATTGATGCTTTTGAAGTGTGGTGTTGGAGAAGACTCTTGAGAGTCCCTTGGACTGCAAGGAGATCCAACCAGTCCATTCTGAAGGAGATCAGTCGTGGGTGTTCTTTGGAAGGACTGATGCTAAAGCTGAAACTCCAGTACTTTGGCCACTTGATGCGAAGAGTTGACTCATTGGAAAAGCCTCTGATGCTGGGAGGTATTGGGGGCAGGAGGAGAAGGGGATGACAGAGGATGAGATGGCTGGATGGCATCACTGACTCGATGGACGTGAGTCTGAGTGAACTCCGGGAGTTGGTGATGGACATGGAGGCCTGGTGTGCAGCAATTCATGGGGTTGCAAAGAATCGGACACGACTGAGCGACTGAACTGAGGGATGGGCAGCCTTGGTGGTGCAGCTTCTGGGATACCATCAATAGGCCACGAGCATTTGCCCGCTGTGCTGCCAACCCAAAGAGAGCTTGTTAAACCAGGGTCAAAGGTTAAGGGGCTCCTGGCCAGCATTCATAAGTCTGGAAGATTTCTTGTTTGGGTTGTACTTCCCCAACTCAACAGATAAAGTTCTGCTCCAGTGCTAAATTTGCCATTTTGGCCTCTAAAAAGATGGAGCATTGGTGTCAGGGCGACCTTAACAAAATAAAAGTAAATCAAGAAGAATATAGCATACTAAATAGTTTCTCCATCATAGTTGAACATCTTGTACAAATTTGCCATTTAGATTTTAGGAGTTTCCAAGGGGCTTAATTACACACAGATCAGTTTCATAAACATATGTGTATGTTCAGTTGCTCAGCTGTATCGAATTCTTTGTGACCCCGTGGACTCCAGCCCACGAGGCTCCTCTGTCTGTGGAATTCTCCAGGCAAGAATGCTGGAGTGAGTAGCCATTCCCTTTTTCAAGGGATCTTCCCAACCCAGGGATCGAACCTGGGTCTCCTGCATTTTGGGCCAGGCTAATTGTTTACCATCTGAGTCACCAGGGAAGCCCATACATATGTTTACATACATACTTTTTCCAAATAGCTGAAAGTATGAAATAGACTCTCATTTCATTCTGTGTGTTCATGCAGTTTATGCCTTCAAATGCTTTTCATTGAATAGGTTTGTAACTAAGCCAAATACATCTACCCAGTGTATTTATATAGATTAGAAGTTAATGTTTGAGTGATATTATGGAACTGAAGGGTAAAAATTAAAAGACCTGGGCAATATTGATACTATATTCCATCTCCATATAAAGATTCTCTGGTGCTTTGAGGTCATGTTACTTAATCTCTCTGAGCCTCAGTTTCCACATTTTTAAAGTGGGGATTTTAACATACCTACACGGAGCCATTGCGAAGATAAAATAAGGTGCATAACCCAGAGGAAAAGCTCAGTGAAATGTCATTGCTCTAATTATGATTGGTGATTGTTATTCCTCTAACACAATTATGAGCTGACAATTTACTAGGGATCTCTACTTCTGCTTTTCACATTTCCAAATTGTGACTGTCCCTCTCCCTGTTCATACACTGGATGATAACAAAAATCAGGGGGAAATGGCGAGTTCTTCCGAAGCCATGAGTGGGTGATTGTAATGCCGCTCACCAAATATTTCCAGCTCTGTGTTTTCTGGGCACATGGATGAAGGCACTTTTTGATTTTATTTATTGGATGGGATCACATGACATTTACTTGTTGGTATAAGACTTTCACAGCTCCAGTGCTCTAACTCGGCTGCCCAGTACAATGGGCATGTACTGTAATGACAGAAATGTTTTCTAGCTACACTGTCCCACAGAGTAGCCACTGGCCTTTTATGACAGTGAGTACTGGCAATACAGCTAGTGCAACTGAGAAATTAACTTTTATTAACTACTTTTAATTTAAATTGTGCAGCCACATGTGGCTGGGCACCATGATAATGGATAACATAACTCTAGGCTGTGGCTGTTCCATCAGCCTAAGTCCAGGAGTGAGGACATGATGATATAGGGCCAAGCCCCAGGCAACTTGGGACATATAGTATGAGGAAAAAACAAGCCTCTGTTGTTGCCAACCATTGAGGTTGGGGGGTTATTTGTTACAACAGTGTGGCCTAGCCTATCCTGACTGATGTAACCATCCAAAGGAAGGTATTGTTACTTTTATTAGAGTCCAATATTGACAAATAATGAATGGTTCCTCAGCCACTAGTCCCTCTGTAAGGCACTATGCCTAATCATAGAGATGCTGAGAGGAATCATCCATGACCTTGGTCCTTACGTGGCTGATGAACTCCTTGATAATCTCTGGTGTGGTTATTAAGCTCCATCAGAAGATGAATGCTGCTACTGCTGCTAAGTTGCATCAGTCGTGTCTGACTGTGTGACCCCATAGACGGCAGCCCACCAGGCTCCCCCTGGGATTCTCCAGGCAAGAATACTGGAGTGGGTTGCCATTTCCTTCTCCAATGCATGAAAGTGAAAAGTGAAAGTGAAGCTGCTCAGTCATGTCTGACTCTTAGAGACCCCATGGACTGCAGCCTACCAGGCTCCTCCGTCCATGGGATTTTCCAGGCAAGAATACTGGAGTGGGTTGCCATTGCCTTCTCCATCAGAAGATGAATAGGCCTCCTTTGTCCCAGCTGGATATGAGAGAAACCAACAGAAATGTTACCTTATCCCAAGGCTTGGGAACCTCAGGCTCTTCTCATAATATTTTAGGTCAACTTTCAAGTAAGGGGGATGTGTAGTTAGTCTTCATGAGAGGACTTATTCTCTGTGTTTCCACATTCTCACCACTTGACAGGAAAAAGAGAAATAACTCTAGATTTGATGGAATGGATACAGATTGCAGTTAAAGACTGGAGCTGTGGGGCATCTGCAGGTACAGAAACAGTGCTACCCTAGAATTAGGCACTGCCCATCAACAAGAAGGGCTTCCCTGGTGGCTTAGTGGCAAAGGATCTGCCTGCCGATGCAGAAAATGCAAGAGGCGAGGGTTTGATCCCTGGGTCAGAAAGATTCCCCTGGAGGAGGAAATGGCTACTGACTCCAGTATTCTTGCCTGGAAAGTCTCATGGACAGAGGAGCCTGGTAGGCTATAGTCCATAGAGTCACAAAAGAGTCTTCAAGAAACTTCTCTCAACAGACAATTTTATTTTTACACTCCAGCGTGTATACATTAAAAACATTTATTTTGACATGGTGTTCTGTTCTTTCAAATGTATTTTTATGATTAAATTTTTTTCTTGGTAGATGCTGTCATCACTCACACATTCACACACGTTAGAAATCTGGGGGCCATCCTTGACTCCTCAGCTCCTCGCCTCTCACATGCCATCAGTTCTACCCTGTTCACCTCCTTCTTCATTCTGACACCATTGTCACAGCCCTGGCACGTGCTCCTGAGCACTGCCCCAAGGTTTGGCTGAGGGGGACGAGGCTCATCTGCATGCCAACCAGTGCGGCTCCACAGCCCAAGGGGACGCCTTTGCTTGTGATGTCCAGAGGGAGAGGCGTTTTCTAAATCCCAGAAATGAGCCAAGTCGGCCAACTGCAGCTCTCTCTTTGGCCTTAGTTTGCCCTCAGTGTCTTTCACTCTGATCAATGAAATCACTTCCTAATCTGCCTCCCAACTTTTGGTCTCCTCCTACAGTCCCTGCTGTAGCCAGAGTGATGGCTCACAAACAGCTTTGATACTGGCACTCTCTTGCCTGAAAACCTAAATGACTTTACTGCCCTCAGAAAGCACACACTTGTTAAGGTGGCCTGTAGAGAGACCTGTGGTGATGTGGCCTTGGTTACCCTCCAGCCTTTCCCTCCCTGTCTTCCCACACACTCTTCTCCACTCCAGCAAACATGATCTGAACTCCTCGTAGAACCTGACCAGGCCCTGGGACCTCTGTCCCTCTGTATCTTCTGCCTAGAATCCCCATCCCCCCAATACCTGGGTTGCTTTGGGAACTCTCTTATTTTGAGACTCCGCCAGAGCATCATGTCTTTGATGAAGCTTTTTCTGAACATCCACAAGAAGAACTGTCCTCTCTTCTTTCACACCATCACTGAACTTACTGGAACTTGTGCATTTTAAGTTCTCCAATTTGTCTGAACTCCTTGGGGGCAGAGTCTGTCATGCCTTCTTTCACTTCGTGTCCCCTGCCCTGAGCACAACCAGGAGTGGGCACTCCACAAATCTCTGTTAAATGAATGAATGTCCATTTCATTATTAGGGGCTGAATGCATAATTTTTCAGTGAAACGTCACATAATTGAACTTATTTTAAAATTTTAAGCTTCTGCCACACCTTTTCTTTTAAACACAGTGGTTTAAACTACAAAATTGCCTTTATGAACTTGGTTAATTTCAAAGACATGTTAGAGTGGCAAAGGGCTGAACTGGAAGGAATTGGGATGAAGGAAGCTTAATTGAGTATACTGGTATTTTTCCATCTCCCTTCTTACCTGATCCTCCCCAAATGAAAGTGCGAAGAACAATACTGTATTAAGTTTAAAGAAATAAGGCAGTTGTGACCCACAAATGAAATGAAGAAAACAAGATAAGAACATTCATCTAGAATTTTTAAGGGACATTGACTCTAAAGAGCAATTAAATTGTAGTCAAACAGGAACAGAAAACTTTAAGATGAGAAAATAAAACCTCATGAAAGAAAGGACATATTACAATGTAATCTGAGAAATCAGGATCTTAAAATTTATAGTTGCAAGGGAGATCCTTTCACATTAAATAGAAAAATTCATGCCTAAAGTTCTCATTCAGGTGCTGCAGAAAAGGAATTTAGATTTCTTTATGTAACCCTTCTCCTCCCAAAACCCATGCTGTGCTGGGGAGGCTGCACTGCATAGGCTATGGAGCCACGCTCCTTGAATTCAAATGCTGGGCCTGACATTCCTTAGCTGTATGGCAACTTACATGAACCCCAGTTTCCTTATCCATAAAATGGGTATAATGATGGTATCCCATGGTGTTTTAGTAATGATTAAATATATATACGCTTGGAATAGTGAGTGTCTCACTAATGATATTACATGACACTATTTTATTATTATTTGAGGGCCAAAATAATCAAAATTTTCAAAGCAATGCAGCTCCAATGGTCTATTCTCTGAGCCTTTTTTTCTTTTATAAGTGATTCTTCAGGAAATCCAAGTTTTTGTTTGCATGTTTAGTTTTACACAATCAAATATATTATATACACAAATAGTGAGTAAAAGTAGCCACATTTGCTTTTTAACTTCTTTTTGATGATTTAGAACTCCATCCAGCCTGGGAGAGAGGATTGCTAGTAGAGCTCTAAACCAGGATGTTGATCCTTCAGTCATGGGTCTTTTGGATTGTTCTAACCAGTTTGTTCTATGGCAGCAACTTTTAAATGTGCCCTTCTTACTCTGCTAAGAGGTGTCAAGATGCACCCTAAGTTCAACCTGTACGTCATGTCAGAAAATGGAAATTAATGTGAAGACTTGCAAATAGGGATATCTTTAAAGATGTTTAATGTTTTAACTGAAATTGAACATACATGCCAAAACTAGAGAAAAAACATTTTATACAAAATTAACTTAAAAAACTTATTGGTTATTTAATTAACCCAATTTTACACTGATGATATGATTAGCAATTCTGTTTGTAAATTGACTGAATGTGCTTTATTATCTTATGATTGCTCTGATTAAAGTATCTAGTTCAATATAAAGTATAACTTAAATACTCTCTCTGGCCAGCAATATGAAATATGAAAAAAAGAAAATTACACTTTGAGGATTTCACCACAAATACTACTAGTCGTATAAATCTGTGTCTGTTATGTTTATCTTGCAGAATTCAGAAATGAATTAAGAATGAGATTTCCCCCCCTCAGTTTGTAAAGTAAATCAATATTTTGTTATTTATCAAAGTGACAACATGTTTTTATGATTTTAACTATGTTATTTATATGATTAATTGTCTAGGTCTTATTTTGTGTCCCCAAATTTTTTTGTTTGGGTCTATTTCTGACTTACTTTCGTGATCTCTTTATTTATACTGACTTAGAATTATGTTTTTTAAAAAATTAAATAATTTGATAGTTAACTGGTTAATCAAAGAATCATATAACTTTAGAAACAAAGAGATTTGTTTATATTCCAACATCTTCATGGCTAAGGACATAATTTGTGGCCTTTCAGATATCCCATGCCACTGGGAGAGAGTTTCTGGTGTCAGCTGTTTTGACTCAATATTTTGACCCCAAAGACATTTTTAACATAAACATTTCAGTTAGAATTACACCAACATTAAAAAATTTGGTTCAAGAAAGCACTTTCTGGAGTGAAAATCATTAAGACAATTTAATTCCCTGATGAATTTTCTATAGAGTGCATTTAATGGTTTTCCATATTTTTCCACTTTCTTTTTAATTTTACTAAAATTATTTTCACCAGAATCAATTCTTCCATTTAAATTTTATGTCAAGTATTCATTTTTTTCATTAATAAGTTATTTCTTACGTGACTATAGCTTTGGCCATAATGAGTTTTCTCTTTTGGTCATTATTTCTACAAAGTTCAATTTTCTTGGGTGAGTTTTTTTTTTAATAAATTAATTTATTTTACTTGGAGTCAGTACTTTACAATATTGTGGTGGTTTTTGCCATACATTGACATGAATCAGACACAGGTGTACATGTCTCCCCCATCCACAAACCCCTCCTACCTCCCTCCCTATCCCATCCTTCTGGGTTGTCCCAGTACACCAGCTTTGAGTGCTCTGTTTCATGCATTGAACTTGGACTGATGATCTGTTTCACATATGGTAATATACATGTTTCAGTGCTGTTCTTTCAACTCATCCCACCCTCGCCTTCTCCCACAGAGTCCAAAAGTCTGTTCTTTATATCTGTGTCTCTTTTGCTGCCTTGCAATATAAGGTTGTCATTACCATCTTTCTAAATTCCATATATATGCATTAATATACTGTATCGGTGTTTTTCTTTCTGACTTACTTCACTCTGTATAATAGGCTCCAGTTTTATCCACCTCATTAGAACTGATTCAAATGTGTTCTTTTAAATAACTGAGTAATACTCCATTGTGTATATGTACCACAGCTTTCTTATCCATTCATCTGCCAATGGACATCTAGGTTGCTTCCATGTCCTAGCTATTGTAAACAGTGCTGCAATGAACATTGGGGTACAAGTGTCTCTTTCAATTCTGATTTCCTTGGTGTGTATGCCCAGCAGTGGGATTGCTGGGTCATATGGCAGTGCTATTTCCAGTTTTTTAAGGAATCTCCACACTGTTTTCCATAGTGGCTGTACTAGTTTGCATTTCTACCAACACTATAAGAGGGTTCCCTTTTCTCCACATTCTGTCCAGCATTTATTGTTTGTTGACTTTTTGATAGCAGCCTTTCTGACCGGCATGAGATGGTATCTCATGGTAGTTTTGATTTGCATTTCTCTGATAATGAGTGATGTTGAGCATCTTTTCATGTTTGTTAGCCATCTGTATGTCTTCTTTGGAGAAATGTCTATTTAGTTCTTTGGCCCATTTTTTGGTTGGGTCGTTTATTTTTCTGGTATTGAGCTGCATGAGCTGCTTTTATATTTTTAAGATTAATTATTTGTCAGTTGCTGCAGTTGCTATTATTTTCTCCCATTTTGAAGACTGTCTTTTTACTGTGCTTATAGTTTCCTTCATTGTGCAAAAGCTTTTAAGTCTAATTAGGTCCCATTTGTTTATTTTTTGCTTTTATTTCCATTACTCTGGGAGGTGAGTCATAGAGTGAGTTTTTCATAGCAAAATTTTTCAGTAATTTTTTTATTTTTTCACCAATTTTTAGTTAATAAATTTTACTGAATATGGTTTTAATACTTGTAAAGTTTTTATTCTAGCAGTAACATTAATCATCCCTACCAGGATTAATTCATAATACATTTTATAAATGACTTAATAATTTGTGTTTGCTTCTTAGTTAATCCATGAGAAAAATTGTAAGGGATTATATGGAGAGAGAAAAAATGACTCAGAAATGTACAGGGAATCAAGGAGAAAGGCAGAGAGGAGTGGATAGAATGATACAGAGGGACTCAGTGATACAGGTGGAGGCAGAAGCAGAGAGTCTGGAATACTGATGGGCAGCTTCTTCAAGGTACTGTTGGTGTCAAGATATTTATATTTAGGAGTAGGACATCAAGATGGCAGAGTAGAGCACATGGAGCTCACCCCCACATTAAAAACACATAACGAATATATCTACACGTGGATCAATTCTCACTGAAAACTACCTGGAAATTCCTGTACAAGCAAAGCTGTGAGAAAGATCCACATAGAATTGGGCAGGAGGAGAAGAGAAGTGAACAGATTGGGACCTGTGTGCAGACAAGGTAGGGGATTACCCAGGCAGAGATCTTCCCTGGGAGATAGTGGTGGAGTCATATGTTGGGTGTCCCAGCCTGGGTTCCAACATGGGGAGGACAAGTTCCCTTAGCTGATTTGACAATCAGTGGGACCAGTAGAGTCTGTAAGAACCAAGACTCGGCTTGTGAAGAGTATGTTCTCTAACACCATACATGAATATAAGCTCAAAATGGATTAAAGACCTAAATATAAGACTGGAAACTATACAACTAGAGGAAAACAGGCAGAGCATTCTTTGACATAAATCATAGCAATGTTTTTGAATCTGTCTCCTAAAGCATGGGAAATAAAGTAAAAATAAACAAATGGGGTCTAATTAAACTTAGCTTTTGCACAGCAATGGAAACCATTGACAAAATGAAAAGACGATCTACTGAATGGGAGAAAATACTTGCAAATGATATGACCAATAAAGGGTTAATATCCAACATATATAAACAGCTCATGTAACTCAACATAAAAAAAAAACAAACCATTAAAAAATGGGCAGAAGAACTGAATAGACATTTTCCACAAAAGAAATGCAGATGAAAAGATGCTTAACATGGCTCATCATCAGGGAAATGCAAACCAAACCCACAGTGAGCTATCGCCTCACACCCGTCAGAAGCGTTAGCATTAAAAATAACAGAAATAAGAAATGTTGGCAAGGATGTGGAGAAACGGGAACTCTAGTACACTGTTAGTGGGATTGTAACTTGATGTAGCCAATATGGAAAACAGTATAGAGGTTTCTCAAAAAATTGTAATTACCATATGATCCAGCAATTGCAATTCTGTGTCTATACCTTAAGAAAACAAAATGTTCCTGTGTTTTAGTTTGAAAAAATACATGCACCTCAATATTCATAGCAGTATTATTTAAAATAGCAAAGATATGGAAGCAATCTAAGTGCCGATCAACAGATGAATGGATAGAAAAGATGTGGTAGGGACTTCCCCGGTAGGGCAGTGGATAAGAATCTGCCTGCCAGTGCAGAAGACATGGGTATGATCCCTGGTCCAGGAAGATTCCACATGCTACAGAGCAACTAACCCTGTGCGCCACAATTACTGAGCCCCCTCTCTAGAGCCCATGAGACACAGCTGCTGAGTCTGTGTGCTGCAGATACTGAAGCCCATGAGCCTAGAGCCTGCAACAAAAGAAGTCACCACAATGAGAAGGCAGCACCGAAATGAAGAGTAGCCCCTGCTCGCCACAACTAGAGAAAGCCCTGGTAAAGCAACGAAGACACAGAGTGGCCCAAAGTAAATCAGTAAACGAATTTTAAAAGGCAAAGATATGCTATATATAGAATGGAATATTACTCTATAAAAAAATAAAAGCCTGCCATTTGTAACAACATAGATAGACCTGGAAAGTATTATGCTCAGTGGAATATGTCAGACAGAGAAAGACAAACCCAGTATGTTAACAGTAATGTGTGTAATCTAAAAAGTAAAATGAACAAATTAATATAACAAGACAGATACAGATTCACAGGTACAGAGAACAACTAGTGGTAATCAGTGAGGAGAGGAAAGGGAGGAGAGGCCAGATAGGAACAGGGAATTAAGAAGTACAACTCAGTATGTAAAAAATAAATAAGCCACAAGGATATTTAATATGCTGTTGTAAAGTAGTATGTACAAAAATACGCTATAAGAATATTTCATATAGCACATGAAAATCTAGTCATTATTTTTTAAAAACTTTAAATGGAATATATCTATTAATATATTGCTATGTTGTACACCTGAATAAATATAATATTGTAAATCAACCATACTTCAATAAAAATATGAAATGAAGAAGTATATGTAAAAAATTAGAGTGGGTTCACACTGAGGATGGTGACTGCAGCCACGAAATTAAAAGATGCTTGCTCCTTGGAAGAAAAGTTATGATAAACTTAGGCAGTGTATTAAAAAGCAGAGACATTACTTTGCTGACTAAGGTCTGTGTAGTCAAAGCTATGGTTTTTCCAGTAGTCATGTATAGATGTGAGAGGTGGACAGTAAAGAAGGCAGAGAGCCGAAGAACTGATGCTTTCAAACTGTGGTGCTATAGGACTCTTGAGAGTCCCTTGGAAAGCAAGGAGATCAAACGGGTCAATCCTAAAGGAAATCAACCCTGAATGTTCATTGGAAGGACTGATGCTGAAGCTGAAACTCCAATACTTTAGCCACCTGATGCGAAGAGATGACTAATTGGAAAAGACCCTAACGCTGGGAAAGATTGAGGGCAAGAGGAGAAGGGGGTGACAGAGGATGAATTGGCTGGATGGCATCACTGACTCGATGGACATGAGTTTGAACAAACTCTGGGAGGGCCAGGGAAGGTCAGGGAAACGTAGCGTGCTGCAGTTCATGGGGCCACAAAGAGCTGGACATGACTGAGGGATTAAACAACATCGTCAGTGCTACTTTGGCAAAATACTGGCAGAGGCTAGTATATTTCATCTGGGTTACTTATAATCCCCCGCACATTTAATGAGCACTAGTGTCCTAGGCACTACAAATCCTAAGATGAAAAAGGCAGCATCTGCATTCTGGAGAGAATTCGCCTCTGAAACTGTGCCCTGAATGTAAAGATTCTCAGCACTCCTGTCTCTGACATAAATAAGATCTGGGGCCATCAACCTGACTCCCAGATTTTGATTCTGATGAAGGACTCCAGATCTTTTTCTAGAAGTTCATGAAGTGTTCTACCCAAAGATAAAAAGGAGAAAAGGCATTTTGCTTATTTCACCTATATAAAAAAGCTTCTATAGGAAGGATAGAAATGTAAAATAAAACAGGTGGCATTAGAGGTAAAGAATCCACTGCGAAGGCAGGAGACATACGAGAAGCGAGTACGACCTCTGGGTGTGGAAGATGCCCTGGAGGTGGAAATGGAACCCCACTCCAGTATTCTTGCCAGGAGAATTCCATGGAGTGAGGAGCCTGGCAGGCTATGGTTCACGGAGTTGCTAAGAGTCAGACACGATGGAGCATCTTGCACACATATAAGCTTTCTACCAAACAGCCCATGGCTAGTCACTAAAGTTGCTATCCTATAAACCAGCTTCTGGGAGGAGAAGTTCCAGCCCTGAAAACACTCTACAACCTTTGTTATTATCTGAAAAATATTTTTAGTTCTTATAAGACTGCTTCTCTAATAGTACAAGTGCTTTCATATCTTTGGGAATAATGGCATTTTGTTTGTACAATGACCTGGAATGTTTGAAAGTGGGCAAATACACAAGAGCAGAGACCATCATGATATATAAGATCCTATCTTTTTGCTTTCTGCTACTACTTCCTGTTGTTCCATATTTATGGCAGGTTGTGATGGAAAGGAAGACCAAGGAAATAAATGACCTCCTTTGAGTTCTAAGACTAGATTGGCCAAAAAAGCTTAGGCAAGCCATCTAACCACCTGAGCTTACTTCTGTAAATAGAGATACTAATTCTTACCTTGCCTACTTCTCAAGAGTTTTTAAGACGATGAAATGTCATAAGAAACGTGGAATTGTTTTGAAACCTGTGATGTGCTAGATACATCATGCATGGAGATTAATGTTCATTAAACATAAATACATCTGCCATGAAAGTTTAAGCTGCCTTCTAAACTCTTCCTCTGGGTGTTTACCCCTGCTTTTTGTTGAATGATGATAAGAAATTTATGTCTCAATGTTACTGTATTATTTATTATACCAATTTCAATGAAACCACCTTCAGTATAAGCAAGGAACAGCAAGAGATTTTTGAGTGCCATTCCAGACCACACCACTGGTCTGCGAAGGGAAAAATGCCTTTCTTTTGATGGCCTGTAGTAAAATAAACCATCCTCCAGCTTTCCAAAAAGGCTGCCAATAGATTTGGTTTTGAGCTCTACGTGGTATGTGTTTGATGTGGAACAGAAGAAAGGAACATCCTAATGGAAACAGTGGGAGGTGATAAACCTTTGGAGACAATCACTACAAGTGTCTTTAAATAATAAGAAACTAGACTCCTAGAGAGAGAAACAAAAACAAACTGAATGAGATCTGAAGAAAAAAAATCTGAATTTGATTTAGGGAAAAAAAACCCAAAACAGCTTCCAAAATCCACAAAATCTTGGATCCGTTCCTTGCTAATGAACAAGTGAATGGCTAATTGTTTTCTGAGGCTCCAAGTCAGTCATCAATGCCTATCAGTTTTATCTCTGAAATGCATTCCATGTCATCTGCTGCCCTCTGCTTACTGCTACACATCACCATCCCAGGCTGGACAGCTCCACCTTAATCCCACCTCTGTGGCATCTCTTACCTAGGGACAGGCTGGTGCAGAGAGAAGATTGCCAGATTTGGAGACAAACCTGGGTATGAATTTCAACTTTGTTGCTTACCAGCCTGAGATTCTGGGTATGCTTAACATGTCTAAACTTGATTCCTTACAGGTTAAAGGAAATAATAAGAACATTTCTGAAAGTTATTGTGAGGATTAAATGAGATAATGTTTAGGAAAATGCCCAGTACAGTATCTGGCATAGCGTGAGCCTCTCACGTCATGGGTTCCTCCATCTCGTGTTGTTTCCAGCCTCTCTCTACTTCAGTTCGCTCTTTACATACACATACCCGATCAGGTCACTCCCCTCCCTGCCTTTGTGGTTTTTCCCACCATTTATTGGGCAAATATTAATTTCCAGAATATGGCACTATTAGTTAGGGTACAGGGCAAACTGCAGTGACAAAAAGACCTAAACGTACAGTGGCTGAGATAGAATGGATGTTTCTCTCTCACACAACATTCAGACGTGAGTGGTCCAAGGCTAGTAAGGCAACTCTCTCATCTCTAGGTGTTAATGGGTTGCTTCTGTTGGTTCCATCTTCTAGCTGGTGGAAAGAGGAAATAGCCAGGGGAACTCACACCTAGCTTTTTCAGTGCAACATTTTAGAAGTGGCACTTACTATTTCTTACTCCTTGCCTTTAGAAAGGCCAGCTTTCTGAAGTGTAGTCTTTAGCTGGATGGCAACATACTCAGGTAAAATATCCCCACGTTTCTCTTATTAAAGTAGTGGACACTTATGAACAGTTAGTAGCCTTTGCCACAGTGACATGAAGGACTATTCTTCTTTCTATCATTGCATCTTTATCTTTAGCACCACTTTCTCTTCTACTTATCCCTTCTACATACATCACAGTCTATTAACACTGGGCTACTTACTGTTCTCCCAATAGCCCTCTTGATTGGACATCCCAGTACCTTTGCATGTGTGATCCTCCTCTGCCCACATGCTGGGCCCCTTGTTTAGTTGTTAAGTCATGTTTGACTCTATTGAGATGCCATGGATGGCAGCCCACCAGGCTCCCCTATCCATGGGATTCTCCAGGCAAGAATACTGGAGTGGGTTGCCATTTCCTCCTCCAGGGGAACTTCCAGATCCAGGGATAAAACTGGATCTCTTGAATCTCCTGCATTGGCAGGTGGATTCTTTACCACTAGCGCCACCTGGGAAGCCCCCAAAAGAACTTATATATAGTTACAAATAACACAATTTCTAACAGGTTAATAGTGAAGTTAGATGGGTTTATTTTAAAGCATTTTGACAATCTTTTCATGTGTTTGTTAGCCATCCGTATGTCTTCTTTGGAGAAATGTCTATTTAGTTCTTTGGCCCATTTTTTGATTGGGTCCTTTAATCTTGAGTAAATTAGTAAAACTTTAAAACTCAGCAATAATCTGACACACTAAGCTTGAGAAGGAGAGTAAAGGTAACATCAGTGTACTGTGTAAAGCACAACAGTAGCTGCTTTTGTTCTACTATTATAATTTTGTGGCCTAGCAAGAAGTGAAGAAGTTGCCTTTTCTGCTTATGACTATTTGATTTACATATTTTGATTTATATATTCTGGCAAATGGAAATTTTAGTGATATGCTTATACAAGGCAGTATCAGCAATAGAGGCAGTATGAAAACTTTCAATCCACACATACAGATTTTACTTCAGTTTCATAAAGTTAGCAAGTGGAACGACTCAGGTCTCATTGACCAACAGCAGATTCCTCTTCGTGGCTTTCTGGAATTTAGTGCTTAATTCAGATGTGTGGTGTGATCACTGTCTTGCTGAGATTTAAGTAGTTTGGACGCGAGCCCCTGTGAGACTTGCTGAGAGCAGTCCAAGCGCTTCCTCAAGGGTCCTGTGAATCCCTGAGGGCCCGTTCTCTTGGTTCCTTGTTACTGCCGGCATCTGCCGCTCTGGCTGCTCACTCGTGCTCGAGTCTCTTCTCCTACGACTGCTGTCTTCCCCTGCTGTATGCTGCGTCCCCAGTGGAAGTCAGCTCTTTTCAGTTTTTCCCTGAAACCATTCACATGAGACATTTATATGCATATCACACTATGGTTTGAGTCTGCGGAGGAAGTGTTACATTACAGAATACAAAACCACTTAGGACTAGTTCTTGCTCGCCCTGTTCCTCAGAACCCTGTGACCCTCCCACCGCAGGCCATACTGTTCTCCACAGGCTCCCAGCTTCTGCCGTGTTGCTCACACCTCAGGTTTCCTACGTTTCTTTCCTCCTCTATTTTCTTATCTTTGATGTGCTCTGGAAACTCAGTTTCTTTCATGTTCTCATGCGGAGCAATTGTGTACCCATTCCCTGTGGTGCTGGCTCTTCCTTTGAATAACTAGAGCCTCATTAATGTGCTTAGAAAAGGAAAGGGGTTCTGTCTTTTATCAGCAAGAATAACTGACAGAGGCTTTGACAGTTGAGTGCCTACTTTATCCATTTCTCATCTGTCTCATCATTGAACTTTCTCCTGATACAAACTAGGCTACTTGCCTCCTTAGAAATAGCTAAAATCAGTTTCAGTTTTAAATAAAACTCATCCCCCCTAGCCCCAGATCACTACTTGTGACTTAGGAACAAATCAAGAAGAAAGTGTGTGAACAAATTATTGGAACTGAATGACTAATGGTTATAAATCCCACAGACATTTAGGACAAGTCAGTTTTAAAGAACAAAATTTATATACATCTAGGGTTTAATTGGGCTTCCCAGGTAGCTCAGTGGTAAAGAAACCACCTGCCAAGCAGGAGATGTGGGTTTGATCCCTGGGTCAGGAAGATCCTCTGGAGAAGAGCATGGCAACCCATTTGAGTATTCTTGCCTACAGAATCCCATGGACAGAGGAACATGGCGGGCTAGAAGCCATAGGGTCAAAAAGAGTCAGACACGACTGAAGTGACTTAGCATGATTAACATAGAAGCACTGGAATGTTCAGAAGGAAAACATCATGAGAAAGAACACGGTGGTATAAGAAAGGTAAGCACATGAAAACACTCTTATGCCTCTTCTTTTTCTCTTTAAAGAGAAAAAAGCCCATAAAGAGTTGTATGTTTCTAACAACTCAAGGGGCTCAAAAATAAAGCAATCTCCTGTTATAATTCTGGAACGGTTTGCTTTGTGTGGTTATGCTCCATTTCTCCCCTCCCACTAGATCCATTCTTCATTCTTCTTTGCACTGCTCTAAGCCAGGAGGCTGATTGCTGGGGATCATGTCACCCGGGCTTCCCTGCCTCCTGGCTTCCAGATGGGTTTGACCAGTGGAAGGCCCAGCAAGCATCTGGAGGACACCAGGGGGAAGAGGTCAAGATACAGCTTTGCAGCTTCTTCTATCCTGGGTGGCATTTTCCTGAAATGGCTGTGTTACTACATGATTGCTTAGTCCCTCTTCTATGGCTTGAGCTCTCCTGGGTCCCAGTAACCCTACTTCCTTCTCACAGCCCTTAGGCCTGGGGGTGGTCACAGCTTGCTGCTAGTGCTGGTCATGGGTGTGTCATCCTTACATCATTCCATTGTCGTGAGTGTGTCATCATCCCCTCATCCGATTGTCATGGGTATCTCATCATCCCTTGTTTCCTTAAATCTGCCCACACCTCTCTAAGCAGTACCTTCATTACAGTCTCTCAAATCAACTTATTTGGGATCTGTTTCCTGTTAAAGCAGTCAGCAGATATTCTGAATAAGCATATAGGGTGATGGAAATATTTTCTAATGAAATAAGATCATGGTTTCCAAAGGCTATCTGTGGACCTGCTGAAGATAACTACAATGAAGTTTTACTGGTCCAGTGTGAAATTTTAAAAAGAACAATATAGATTTTCCTCAAGTTGAACTTTTTTAGCGTAGAGTACTATATATGTTTTTTCATTATACCTCTTCTTCCTAATTTCTAGGGGTTAAAAAGATATTTCTTGTATAATAGGAATATATGTTTTTAAAATGTCCTTATTTCACAAAGTAGAAAGTTACCAGTGAGTGTCTTCAATGTATTTGAAAAGGTACTCATCTGTAAAATCCGGAAGTTGAGGGACCACTGGACTCTATGACATCTACGGTGTTTGTGAATCAAATTCCCCAGAAAGACATTTCCTGAGACTGCTGATTCTACAGTATTTCAAGATGAGAATTACCTGGGAAAATTTGTTTGGGAATGCACTGCCCCAAGGGTCACAGCTGTAATGCTTCTCTGGTATAGAGGTGGCTGCATCATAGCTCAGTGTTTTCTCTTGGAATGTTGGGACTGGGGGTAGGGGTGGGGAGTCGGGATTTCTAGGGAAGAGCCCCGTATAGTAGGGCTTGCATCTGCCTTTCCCACAAACCTCAGAGAGGGACATGGGGCTGTATCATGGGTCTCCTGCCTTGGGAGTAGACTACTCTAGGTGGCCCCTCTAGGACCCTACAGCTACCCACTCACCTGGCAGGCTTCCCTGTCTATGGGATTTCCTAGTACTGGAGTGGGTTGCTATTTCCTTCTCTAGGGGATCTTCCAGACCCAAGGATTGAAGCTGTGTCTCTTGCATTGGCAAGCGGATTCTTTACCACTAGTGCCAACCATAATATTTTTAATTAATTAATTTTGGCTGTGCTCAATCTTCATTGCTGTGCACAGGCTTTCTCTAGTTGTGGTGCAAGGGCTTCTCATTGTGGTTATTTCTTCTGTTGCAGAGTGAGGGCCATAAGATGTGTGGGTTCAGTAGTTGTGGCTCATGGGCTCCAGAACAGACTTAGTTGCTCTGCAGCATGTGGGATCTTCCTGGACCAGGGATCGAACCTGTGTCCCTTGCATTGGCAGGTGGATTGTTAACCACTGGGCTGCCAGGGAAGTCCCTAAAGATAATTTCTTCATATGATCAGGGCTGACAAGAATGGCTGTCCTTTAAAGGATTATCAATTAAAGAATTCTTATTACTTATTAAAATAAACCTTAACTTTTATTCATCAGTTTGATTAATTCTGCTTCCTCAAACTGTAACATAATTAATTTTTTTCTACCCATATGATGGCATTATGGGGTTGTCTGTCATTTCCTGACTTGTCAAGCTTTGTTTCTTACCCTTAGGTGTAACTCCATTTTCTAGACCTGTCACCACCATGACAAAGTCCCTCAACCCCTCAGATACTCAGTTTTCTTATCTTAGAGGATGATGGGGATTGGTCAGAAAGATCCTCAATTTTCTTCCAGTTCTGAAAGCTTATGATGGAAGCCTCAATTACTTTCCAGTTCTGAGTTCATTCAAGAGTTCAAAACCAGTTCAAACCCATCAATGAATTACTGGGACTTTAATTCATTTTTGCCAGCATTTTAATGCCTGAGTGTGTCACTGTGAAATTGAATTTAGCAGATTAGTAACATATCTGATTAAAAACTCTGTCAAAGTGATCGTGTGTCCCGAAGGTATATGCTCATTGTTTCCCAGCCTATGCTTCTATTACTCACCCTTTTAAATCGGGTCTCTGACTGTGGAACTAAAGGTTTTAGCCTCATCTGCATTTTTACTTCACCAACCTGGGCCTTCCTATCAGGGACACATGTTGTTCACCTAATGTCCCTTGATTGTTTTTCTCTGGTAGAAGAAAACACTATTTTAATTAAATTAGTGGCTTTGTCACCAAATGTCATTAGAAATGTCCTGGGCCGAGTGGTAGTTTTTTCTTATGTCACAACCTGGTCTTTTTAACCGTTTGAGGTTATTGTTCATCATCTATGGGAACTTAATTTCTTTGGGTTGTGTCGATACCAAGTTCAAATAATACTATGGAACATTTTGATGTAAAAACTCTGATGATCTGGATCTGAACCATGTCTGGCCAAATACTGGGAGGATGAGAAACACCTGGATGTCAATAGCATGTAAGTAAAATGCACTAACAAGGTCTGAAATTTTCCTTTAAATTATTTTTAGGTGATGAAACAACTCCAGCGGAAATCTTGTTTTTTACCCATAGGCTTGTTTTTTACCCATGTCACAGACCTGGACTGCTAGTTTATTTCAACAACTTACTCACTAGGACATGAGTGAGCTTCCTGGGCAGGGCACTGTGTCATCTGCCTTCACTTATTTTAGCCCTGGCACAGTTCCTAGCACAGAGAGAGCACTCAGTGATGCTGGTTAAATGAGCTATCGCACTGCTGCAGTTGCATCATGCTGTGACTCACCTGTGGCTAATTCATGGCTTGCAGGATAGCAAGTAGAAGGAGATGGGAGCCCTGTTCATCTCAGTGATGAGAAAACCTAGTTTTCTCTGTTCTTCAGACACTCAAAAGAAGATGCTACAATCGCCACCAAGGAATCCTCAGGCTCTCTAGTACTTCATTATGATCATGGGGATAGGGAAAAGCCCAAGGCAGAGAAAAGACAAAGATGTTAGTTTATTATTGCATTTCACTCAGATGTATAAGGAAAATTGCCAAGAAAATGAGTCACAGTTATATTTACAATTTTGGTGAAATTTTCTCTTTCAACCTTGTGCTAGGTTATGGGACTATAGATATTGAGAAGGATTGGAAATGGAAATGGACAAGGTACATATTTTACAGTTTGCAACTATATGCATTTGATTTCCCCAGTGAGTCTATTTGGTATGCACTGGGCTGATAATATTTTCCCCATTTTGTCGAGCAGGAAACAATTGATAGAAGGAGGAAATAAGTTAGGAGGTGACTTATCAAGATATCTAGAACTGTGAGAGAAAAGCATCTCCAGATGTTTCAGAAAAACATCTATTTCTGTTTTATTGACTATGCCAAAGCCTTTGAGTGTGTGAATCACAATAAACTGGAAAATTCTGAAAGAGATGGGAATACCAGATCACCTGACCTGCAGATGGTGATTGCAGCCATGAAATTAAAAGATGCTTACTCCTTGGAAGGAAAGTTATGACCAAGCTAGATAGCATATAAAAAGCAGAGACATTACTTTGCCAACAAAAGTCCATCTAGTCAAGGCTATGGTTTTTCTGGTGGTCATGTATGGATGTGAGAGCTGGACTATGAAGAAAGCTGAGCGCAGAAGAATTGATGCTTTTGAACTGTGGTGTTGGAGAAGACTCTTGAGAGTCCCTTGGACTGCAAGGAGATCCAACCAGTCCATTCTAAAAGAGATCAGTCCTAGATGTTCTTTGGAAGGAATGATGCTAAAGCTGAAACTCCAATACTTTGGCCATCTCATGCGAAGAGTTAACTCATTGGAAAAGACTCTGATGCTGGGAGGGATTGGGGGCAGGAGGAAAAGGGGATGACAGAGAATGAGATGATTGGATAGCATCACTGACTCAGTGGACACGGGTTTGAGTAAACTCTGGGAGCTGTTGATGGACAAGGAGGCCTGGTGTGCTCCAGTCCATGGGGTCACAAACAGTTGGACACCACTGAGTGACTGAACTGAACTGAACGATCAAGATATCAACTCAGGTTCTTTTATTCCAGGTGAATTAAAAATGAGCCTAGGGTTCTTTCCACCCTGCCATGAAGTCTAACTGGATTTCTGGATCTGGTGTTGTGTTGTGTTTGATTTGTGCTCACGATAACTGAATGTCAGGGCTTTTCATGGCAGACACTGACCTGACTACAAAGATACTCATTAATGTTCCTTTTCAGCTTAGGATCAGAGCGGTTTATCTTTTCACACTAACTTCTGGTATACTTTCTATATACTAGTGACTATGAGAAATAAGATTTATGCTGGCTTAAAAATCTAAACTTTCATCTCAAGGGACCTATTGACCATGGGTCTAATGGTGAACTCTGACTATCGTCCAGTGCCTTGGGACCCAAATTTACATGATTGTTGAAGGGAAGGGGAGCTCTCCAGGGCCAGGAATTGGTAGTCAGTCTTCCTGGGCCCTTGGCCCTCTCTTTTAGATCCTTTCTCATTCTCTGTGCCTGCCATTCCCTCCATCTGGTCATTTCTCAGAACCTGCAGAACCTGCTTATCTTTCTGTTCCATCCACCAGGCATTCAGAGCTTTAGTGACTTCACGTCTTTTATCTCTTTCAGAATTTGTCCATCTACTCGGTGGGGCAGAGAGAGCTTTAGGTTCTCACAGCTGTGAGTTTGAATCCCGGCTGCCTGACTGTGGACCTTACCCAGGGAAAGAGGATAGTTATAAACCTATGCTGCACTATGGTGCTGTGTGTCATCTACTTGCTCCTTCGGATCCACTTCTCACTTCTCTCTGACCTGCTTACAGGCGACGTGTCAATAGGCCTCCCTGCCCTCTGACTTCTGGTTGGGTTTGGCCAGTGGAGAGCACTGGCAGGAGTGCGGAGGATGAGAAGAGCGGGGTGGGTGTTCATTTCCCTGGCTCCCTCTCAGGGTCACTCCTGGTTGGCCACATATGTCTACACCAGATGACATCTCCTGCCAAGGCAACCTTTCAATATGTCTACCATCTCTGGGTTCTGGTAACCATTCTAAACTCCTGCAGCTCTAGAACTGAGAACACTTCTCTCCTTATCTAGCCCCAGGATAGAGCACTTTTTAGTTTTCCTAGACCCTGCCATTGGAGAAGGCAATGGCACCCCACTCCAGTACTCTTGCTTGGAAAATCCCATGGATGGAGGAGCCTGGTAGGCTGCAGTCCATGGAGTCGCAAAGAGTTGGACACGACTGAGCGAATTCACTTTCACTTTTCACTTTCATGCATTGGAGAAGGAAATGGCAACCCACTCCAGTGTTCTTGCCTGGAGAATCCCAGGGACAGGGGAACCTGGTGGGCTGCCGTCTATGGGGTCGCACAGAGTCGGACAGAGCGGAAGCGACTTAGCAGCAGCAGCAGACCCTGCCATAGATGCCACTTCCTTTTTTTTTTTTTTTTAGCTCACTCTCACCCTCCTTTAAATCTTTCACCCTTTTAAACTTGACTCTGATCATGGACCTGAAAACTTTAGACTCATGCCAATTTTTACCAGAGTAAGTCAGTGGATCCTTTTGAAGTTGAAAAACTTTAAACAGTGTCCTGAAGTGACTCATGCAGGGCTCTCTGCTTACTCTGTAGTTGGCTTTGCCATCAAGGAAGGAATAACACACATCAAATAATGAAAGAACACCCCTGAACTGTTCATTTAAACCTCCTCCCACCCTGAATCCCTCGGTGAGAGAGCCATGGACACCTGTCCCTTTGTTTTGAGGACAGGTGGAGGACAGAAGGTCAGTAGTCCAAGGATTGGTCCTTCTCTGCTGGCTGAGTCACACTGGGTCAGCAGCACAGACCACTCATACCCCAGGTGCTTCTGCAGGCAGGCAATTCTCACCACCAGAAGACCATGCTCCAGCCAGTGACTAATTAAATCCCATTTGCTTTGTCACTGACAGGGTGATCGTGGTATTTTCCCCTTGAATTTATGACAGATGGTGGCCAAAGAGCCCTTCAGAAATTGGGAGATTTTTAGTATTTTAAAAGAATCAGGCTCTGATGCTCTTTAGCAGAGGCGGGGTTGGAGACCTGACACCATCCCCATTTTTCATCTCTACAGAGCTAACACCACAACAGCCAATTAAGTGAACAACCAGGCTTTGTGCTTTATCAGGCACTGTTTCCATTACCGAAGGACTGAACAGACTGAACAATTTGTGTATTTGGGTTAAACATATTTCAGAAATGAATGCACTCAGCCATCTGAGTTTATATTCAGAAATAAAATTATGGTTAAATATAGAAACAATTGGCTTCCCTCTATGCTGAAGACATTGCTAATGAATTTTCTAGAGATGAGCACCATAGCTTTCTATCCTCCAGTGATGTTCAGGATTTATGGTTTATAGATACCCACGCCGTTCATTTGTGATGGACACAGAACTCTGATGGCTGGTTTCTTGGAAGCCAAGCTCTTGGAAACGTTATGTGTGACTGTAGGAGTCATTTTGGCTATAATTTCAAATGTCATATTCTACCTGGGATGGACTGAGTCCAATATTTTCATTACTAACTTCCTTCAATTAACTTGGCTTTATCTTAGCAGGCAAACATGTCTTACTGTCATTCAGTGTCAGAAGGCAATTAACCCAATGACATAACACGAGGAAAAAAATGTTCAAAGACAAAGCAAACACACCCGGAAAAAATTACTTGGTGATTTTCTCTTCTTAATTTATTTTGCAGCCATTAAAGCCTGCCTCCAGCTTTTGTTTGGCCATTTTCCTTTTTTTTTTTTTTTTACAAGGTTGCCATTTCTTCAGCCTTGTAAACCCAGGACACCCATGAATTAATGTCTAAGCCGTACTCTGACTAAAGAGATGGAGGCAGCTGCATCCTGAGCTCCTGGAAAAGTGTCAGTGTGCCTTTCCTCAGAGAGGAAGCAGCTAGGGGTC
Organism: Budorcas taxicolor; assembly: GCF_023091745.1. NCBI lineage: Eukaryota > Metazoa > Chordata > Mammalia > Artiodactyla > Bovidae > Budorcas > Budorcas taxicolor. The sequence continues at coordinate 171,993,497 of NC_068910.1, forward strand.
AGTGGAGGGCATTCCTTGGGCACCCCCAGAGTGAATTTGTGAGCAATATTGGAGTTTACTTTGCTGGGCAGGGGTAGGGGAGGGGGCTGACAGGAGAGATGGCCACAGAGGCAATCGAGACAGAGTCAGATCTGTCTAGTGGAGCCAGGAACCCTGGATGAAGCCCTCTGGCTTTTGCCTTCCCTTATTTCAGAGACAAACATCCTGGAAACAGATGCCCTGAGACACTATCTATGCAAATACTCCACAACACAACCCCCTGCTTTTTCCATTCTGACTCTTGCTGAGAATGGCACAGCATTTCCAAAGGTGCCTCTGTTCTTCCCTTTCAGATCTCTTCAACCAGACAGGGAGGCGGGGGAAAGGGAGGGGCCGTCTGTCCAGGAGAGCCCCAGTTACCTGCTTCATCTGGACTCACCTGATCTGCTGAGGGAGGTCTCTTAGGGACTTCACCTCACTCCACTGTTACTGGAAGAGTATCACAGACGAGGCTCTGGAGGCCCAGAGAGATTGCTCTGCTTTTCCAGCCTCACACAGCTTGTTGGTGATGGAAGCAGCTTCCTCCAGCTCCCTATCCTTTCCCAGGGTCTGGAACAGTCTGGGTTGGAGCAGTAGACTTCTAGGCAGTGGGGGCTTAAATCAGATTAGTCCTCTGGGCAGGCTGGGTTGGGGAGGTACCCTGTAAAGAGGGCAGCCTGCTAGTCAGAGAGGGGTGTTTTTTCATGGAGGTCTCTCTTGTGTCCTCTCTTTTGGTTCATTGTTTGTCAACTCCAAAGCCTAGCCAAGTGACATTTAGGTACCTGTCTGGTACATTCAACTTGTCCATCTTTCCAATGGACTGATATTAATGGCTAACTTTTATTGAACATCTGCTATGTGCTGGGAATATTTCTAAGGTTTCAAAATACTGTCTCTTTTCATTTTCACAACAGACCTATGAGGGCATTTCCATTATCATCCTTGTTCTGTGGATGAAGAGACTGGGGCTCATATAAGGGGAGAATCTTTCTCCAGGGCACACAGACAAAAGTGCCAGAGGCTGGACTCTTTGGTCCAGAGCAAGTTTTTGACCCTAATATGCGGTAACTATTCGTTTGTTCCCTCCATTAAAAAAAAATACAAGAAGTCAGGCCAGATGATGCATTCTGGAAGAGCAGGGGAGGCTGTAGACACTGTTTTGCTGTTTAAGTGGGCACAAGCCCCAGTCTTACCTTGTTTCTTCTCTGTTCATTTAGTCGCATGTGTATCCACTATCACATAGGGACTACTGGCCATGACTTTGTTATGAGGGAGGTTTGGTTCAAAGTGTTAAGTGGACAAACTGGAGGGAACCCCAAACTGCCTGGGGAGCAAGGGAGATTTCATAGAGACACAAACTAGGGACCTGGACCCTGAAGGATGCATGGGGCGCCTCTGGGTACAGGAGGGCACAGGGCACGCACGGAGAGAAACAGCTTGTGCAAAGATACAGTGGTTGGAAAGGGACTGATGCCATCGCAGAGAGGAGAGACTTGGGGCTACTGTGGGGAAGGGGCACGTGGTAGGGATTCTGAGGACAGGGAAGGGGAGGAAAGGAAAAATCCAGGTGTGAAAGGGTCTTAAACTGTGTTAAGACATTTGGAAGGTTTATCCAAACTATGATTTATAGTTCAGGATAGAATTTTTAAGTATTTGAGATTTAAAAACACTTCTAACTTGAGGGCATTTGGATATTGCACAAAACCACTGAAACCTAGATGTTTTCACATTGATAGCTGCATCCTGTGTCCTCAGGTTCCCCAGTTGTCTTTTTCTATTATGCTCTGGGCTTTTATGTTACAGTGCATGAGGGTAGGATGAGTTTAAAGATGGTACTACTATCTAATGGAGCACAGCCAAGCATCTTTGTCTCTATCATCTTTCTGACTTATTTACCAAGGCAGGGGATGCTTCTGTTGTTTCTGACAATGGTCAAATTAATAATACTCCAATCAGTGAAATTTCATTATATGAAGTTGACTCTCTTAAAATAGAACAAGCTAAAATATCCTCAGAGTTTTGCATTCAAATGGAATCTGGTTAGCTTCCTCAGGTTGAAAATGCCCATGAAGACAGAAAACTCATCAAAAGATGGAAAACTGTTCTGTTAGCAAAATAGAAAAAGGAAAGTGTTAGTTGCTCAGTTGTGTCTGACTCTTCGTGACCCCATGGACTGTAGCCTTCCAGGCTCCTCTATCCATGGAATTCTCTAGGCAAGAACACTGGAGTAGGCAGCCATTCCCTTCCCCAGGAGATCTTCCTGACCCAGGGATGGAACCCAGGTTTCCTGCATGGCAGGCAGATTCTTTACCATCTGAGCCCCCAGCCAAGCCCATCAGCAAAAGCCATCACTGATTAGACAACCAGAATCCAACCATAAAGCTCAGAGAACTAGACTGAGGTCTTACTTATGACTTGTCATCTGAAAGGTGAGGGGAAGTGCTTTCAACTCTTTTGTCTTTGGGGTCTTCTGTTTTAGATATGAGGGTCTATACCAATCTATATACTAACAACTGGGTCTTTCTACATCTGTCTTCTCAGACCTACTGAATTAGAATCTCCATGGGTGGCGCACAGGGCAGAGAAAAGACGGTGATGGAAAGACTGTAGCAAACACATGTTGGGAAATACTTTACCCACAGGAAAAGCAGAAAGAAGCGTCCTAGTAACATAGCCCATTGGGGATTACAGATTTTTATGGATTCCTTCTTTTCAGCAAGTCAAGAAACAGGAAGTGGAGGGATAAGAATTTATCCCTGAAACTTCCCATTTCAGACCAGAGGAATCAGCTACAGTGGATCTAGAGGGACAGCAGATAGGCACAACTACCTGCTTTTACTGTTTGTGAGAAAGGGGTCTGTCCAGTTCCCAAACAGATGGAAAGCTGGGCCAAGAGTAATCTACATTCAGTTTCTATTGACCAGTACTTTGCCAGGCTCTTGGACCCAGAAGAAAATTTTGGAATAACATTTGGGGTCTTCAGAAGGATACCAAAAGATATAGTCTCTAAGAAACCAGAACAGAAAACAAAGAACACAGGATGAGATAAAAAAGAGTTATGGGTAAGATAATTCAAGATTGTAAGGATGCTAAGTACCAATAGCAGAATGGAATCCATCCTGGAGACAGAACTGAAGTTCTAAAGTCAAGTCCTGGGCAAATTTGGATGCAGGGGGAAAGGGAAAAAAGGAAGGAAAACTGATGAGAGAGACAATGATAAATGTAGGAAAGAAATGATACTCCCACCTAAAATTATGTTTTCTAGAGGAAAGAAACTAGAAGAATTAGAACTAAGCAAGTTGTTGATAAGGGAAACTTTCCTGAAGTAAATAATTGTTCAGCTGGAGAGGGTGCATGGGAGAGGGAGATAAGACACAATAAAAAGAGAAGGAATGAGCACGGGTTAGGATGCTGACTGGGGTGGATGAACGGTAGATTCTGGTGGCTCGGCTCCGACCATGCTGGATCCTACTGTACACTGAGCAGGAGGTGGGGTAAGGGGTGGGCTCTTGCTTGACTTCTCAATGTGGCAGAGCTGAGCCAGACTCTAAGACACGTCAGACCTAGTGGGATTTTGCCATGACCTTGCTTTTGGACCTGGAATCTGGCCCTGTACCTGCTCACCTTCTGCCCCTACCATGGGCCAACTCTGCCCCAGCAAAGCTTGGGTCCCCTCCTTCTAGGGTAACCAGATTTAGCCAATCCAAATATAGGATGCCTAGTTAAACTCGAACTTCAGATAAACAAATTGCAGTATTCTTACACCAAAAAAGTATTTTATCTGGAATTCAAATTTGAAATCCGATTATTTTATGTGGCAACAAAACCACCTTTACCAGCACTAAACATTTATTTCCTCTTTCCTCTGCCCTAAGACTCTTATAAATATTTGAAGGTTTCTGGTTCACTTACTGATACTTTGACTAGTACTTATTTGAAAAATGCTGACATGGAACAAGAGAGAATACTAGTAAACATTTACCATCTAACAGTTTTTCACAGTGTACACCCTTTGGTCTGAAGTCTCATGCAAGCGCCTACATTATTTCTAATTATTCTAAGAAAACTTTCACCAAAGCCTGGTGTTAGAATACAGAATTCTGGTTAATAGAATAATTATTACACATGTGTAGAATGCATCTAAGAAAAATAACACTTATTTAAAATTATACATATTTGCATGTCAAGTTGTTTGGAAAAAATGTTCTCCAAAATCTTTACAGCAGTTACCTCTGGGTAATAACATTTTTTGAGTGATATTTAGTGGCTTATTTATGTTTTCTGGATTTTTGAAGTGTTAACATGAGGGTGTAACACATTTCATAATAAAGATACTTTCATTTTAAAAAGTCAGCTATTTTTTAAGATGACACACGCCTCAAAAGTCTTGCAAGCAGTCCTTTAACTGGGTTGTGTGGTAGTTTCACCAGAGCAGTGCTTTAGAATGCAGATGGCCTGCTGGATTTCACCTCTAACCTAATAAATCAGCATCTCCAGAGGCTGGCTCAGGCATCTATATTTTAGAAGAGCTTCCCCCATGGTTCTGATGGAGCTGAGTGGCCTTTGCCCTTGGACTGGCATTCAGGAACTGGTGACTTAGAAACAGCACGTGTGGGCTTAGATTCCTCAGGTGTGGAGAGATGTTCGCTCTCTGCTGATGTGCGGGCGGCCACTCTAATGAGGATAAATAACCACCTTTCTAAAGTTAGCTGCTGCCCAGTAAATTTCCTAAATGTCAGTGCTGCTCTGTTTATTTTGAGAAGAGTTACTGAAGTCTTTTGAAAAGGATATTTGGAATTTGTGAAAGAAGGGTCTCATCATTCCAGCGGCGGGGAGCAGCCCCGGGGTCTGCAGATGAGGGCCTTGGGCCAGCCTCAGGACCAACGTGGAAATGGGAACAGTTCTTGTTCTCTCGATCAGAGAGAGGCAGGAGCTGAGGCCAGCCGTGGGAACCATCTGTCCTGGTGAGCAGCAGGCTGAGTTTGACAGCATCCTCAGGGGCTCTGCTGAGATGCTATCTATTTGCAAGAACTTAGATCGAAATGTTAATGAATGCCCGCTGAAAACAGCATTTTATGAATTGAGACTGAGGCAGGAAGGAAGAATTGGATTAGAGGTCTCGCTAGGTTGGTCAGGGAGCCACGTGCGATTTGCATTCCTTTTGCATTCTTTCAATTCAAGGCATAGTTTGTAAAATTTACCCTTATTATCAGATCCTGATTACATATGGAAATTGGGGTCCAGTCGTGGAGCTGAGCTGGCTCATCCTTCCAAACTCCCACAGAGAGGAAAAGGACACAACCCAGCAACCTTTTGCTTTCCCTGCTGTTGCTGCTCTTTATCTTCTGGGGAAGGAAGCAGGATGGTTGAGGGTATAGACATTCTGCGGCCAAAAGTACCAGGAGACAAATGTCCTTATCGTTCAGTTTCCCTTATCTGATCACCTACACATTTTTTTTCAATTACAAATCCTCAGGCTTACTTGACAGATTTAAGTTGAGGAAAAAAATCAAAGCTGATTAATTCATTTCTGGGGTTTCAAGGAACTGTTTATCTTAGGGCTGAATGGAGCAGCCAGCCTGGAACTTGTATCCTTTTCCGTTCGTCCATCTGTTCACGCACCCATTTATCTATCCATCCTTCCATCCATCCAATAACATTATGCTAAGCACTGGGTAGGTAGAGATGATAAATAAGAAATAGTGCCCCCTTTTAAGATTTTTGAGCTTGGCAGGGAAGATAGAATTATATATAAAAAAATAATAAAACATTTTAAATGCTAACACATAGGTATAACTCATTATCTTTAAGAGGTTACGTTGATATAGTATAACTGTAAGAGTTATGAAAGAAAAGTGAAAGTGTTACTCACTTGGTCATGTCTGACTCTTTGTAATCCCATGAACTGTAGCCCACCAGGCTCCTCTGTCCATGGAATTCTCCAGGCAAGAATACTGGAGTGGGTTGCCATATCCTTCTCCAGGGGACCTTCCTGACCCAGGGATTGTTCCGGGTCTCCCACACTGTAGGCAGATTTTTTTTTTTTTTTTTTACCATCTGAGCCACCTGGGAAGCCCAACTATAGACCAAATCTTCTGGTTCAAATTGAAATCGAGTCCCCCTAAAACCAAGTTATCCATGCCAAGTTTTTTTATTATTTTCTTTCTTGTCCTTCCCTCTAGTCTTCTCAGAATTGAGGAGTATCAAAGAGGAGGGATTGAAACAGAGCAGGACCCTGCAGAGCTCTCCTAGGATATAAAAGCCCCTGTGTACCCTCCTATTCTTGATTCTAGGAAAAGGATTTAGTCTCTTAGGCCTTCTCTGAGTTCCAAAGAGCAGACTCAAGCAGTTCCTAAATAGGGAAGTGAGAGAATGCAAAAACAAAGGAAAAGCAGTCAAGAAACAAATGTTGTTGTTCAATTGCTCAGCCATGTTCTACTCTTTGTGACCCCATGGACTGTGGCATGTCAGGCTCCTCTGCCCCCTACTATCTCCCGCAGTTTGCTCAAACTCATATCCATTGAATCGGTGATGCCATCCAACCATCTTATCCTCTGCTGTCCCCTTAGTTCAGCAATAAACCTGAGTCTTAGTTTTTCTTCAGGGATATACATAACAATCTGACATATTTTTTTGAGTTGTTCTGCAGGAAAAATAAGACCCCTCCCCAGGTGGAGGATGGTGGCTACACAGACCCTGGGCTGGTTGGAACCAGAAGGTTGATAATTGAAATGTCCGAAATACCACCCTGTTACCTCACCCACAATCAATCAGAAGAAAATCATGCACCCTGCAGTCCTCATCTCAAACCTTGCCTTCAAAAACTTTTCCCTGAAAACCATCTGAGAGTTCAGTTCTTCTGAGCAGGAGCTCCCTGTTCTTGTTGGGCCCTGAAATAAGTGCTGTACTTTACCACAGCTAGGTGTCAGTAAAGTGGCTTTGCTGCACAACAGGGGGGTAGACCCAAGTTTGGTTCAGTAACAAATCCTATTTCTTCCATCTATTTTTTGTGTAAACTTAGGCAAAATATTAACCTTTCTATGCCCAAGTTTCTATATATAAAAGGAGGATTAAGTGAGGTATCTACCTTATAAGCTTCTTAGGAGGATTAAGTGAATTAATATATACACTTATTTTTAAAAATTCAGAAATCATAATCTGAAAGGCAAATAATCAGACAAAGAAATTGCATAAATATTTCTAACTTCTGCACACCTTTATTCTTGGGCCTCTGCTATAATTTTACTTCCGCCTTTCCCAAGTGGCACACTCTGAGATTCAAGCAACAGCACAATGATAGTGGTAAGCACACAGGCTATAAGAAGAGATTTTTTTCATGAAAGAACATTACCAGCTTGCTTCTGGGACAATGTTTTCCTATCTCTGGGTTATGGATTTTTCTGGGTCTTTCATACACTGACTTAATAATTACTTTGTGAGTACCTATTGTGTGCTAAACATTATTCTAGGTATGAGATGAAAATATCTCCTGCCATATCAATAGACAATAAATGTCAAAGTTATCAGTGATTCCTGGCCTCTAAATGTGAATGAGGACTCCCCAAACTGTGATCCAACAGATGCTGCCACCCCCATCAACAGTGATTGCTGTGGAGCTGGGGGGATGGCAAGAAGCAGCTAGCTGCCACTCTTCAAGGTGAGAAAGGAAACAGGATTGGCCCCAGATAGCTGAGGTTCATGTGAGAGGAATAAATTCAGTGAGCCCAGAGGCTTGCATCTTTCCATAGGCAAAATGCTAAATTCCTTAATTTGATACCCGATCTTTGATGTTTAGAATCCTTGCTCCCTTGATACAAACTTATATATAGCCTGACTTCCCTTCTTGCCTCCTTGGAGCAGTTTTCTCAGAGCTACTGAGATGCAGTCTCCTGGGCTCAAAGTCCTAAATATTCCCACCCAATAAATAACTCTACTTTCAGGCCATGACTATATTTTTTAGTCGACATAGGCAGTCAGGCAATAAAGCAAAGATTGCCCTTGTGGAGGTTATACTCTGTACAAGTGGATAGACAACAAGAAAGAAGAACAATGCATGAGTGAATTATCTAACATGTAAGACGTGATACATTGTCTTATATCACGTTCATTGCAGCACTGTTTACAACGGCCGAGACATGGAAACAACCTAAATGCCCATCGACAGGGGAATGGAGAAAGAAGATGTGGTATATATACACGATGGAATATGACTCAGCCATTAGAAAGAATGAAATAAGGCCATTTGCAGCAAGATGGATGGACCTAGAAACTCAAACTGAGAGAAGTAAGTCAGACAGAGGAGAAATAGCATATGACACCACTTATGCGTGGAATCTAAAAGGAAATAATGCAAATGAACTTACTTACAGAACAGAAAAAAACTCACAGACTTAGAAAACAAACTCATGGTTGCCAGGGGAAGGGATAGTTAAGAACTTTTGGGGAAGGTCATGTTCAATTCAGTTGCTCAGTTGTGTCCGACTCTTTGTGACCCCATGGACTGCAGCACACCAGGCCTCCCTGTTCATCAACAACTTGGAGTTTACTCAAACTTATGTCCATTGAGTCGGTGATGCCATCCAACCATCTCATCCTCTGTTGTCCCCTTCTCCTCCCACCTCCAATGTTTCCCAGCATCAGGGCCTTTTCAAATGAGTAAGTTCTTGGCCAAAGTATTGGAGTTTCAGCTTCAGCATCAGTCCTTCCAATGAATATTCAGGGCTAATTTCCTTGAGGATGGACTGGTTTGATCTCCTTGCAGTCCAAGAGACTGCAAACATAACTACTGGAAAAACCATAGCTTTTACTAGACAGACCTTTGTTGGCAAAGTAATATCTCTGTTTTATAATATGCTGTGTAGGTTGGCCATAACTTTTCTTCCAAGACCAAGCGTCTTTTAATTTCATGGCTGCAGTCACCATCTGCAGTGATTTTGGAGCCCCCCAAAATAGTCTGTCACTGTTTCCATTGCTTCCCCATCTATTTGCCATGAAGTGATGGGACCAGATGCCATGATCTTAGTTTTCTGAATGCTGAGTTTTAAGCTGGCTTTTTCACTCTCCCTTTTCTCTGTTTAGTTCTTTTTCTCTCTTTAGTTCTTCTTTGATTTCTGCCATAAGTGTGGTGTCATCTGCATATCTGAGGTTATTGCTATTTCTCCCAGCAATCTTGATATCAGCTTGTGCTTCATCCAGCCCACCATTTCTCATGATGTACTCTGCATATAAGTTAAATAAGCAGGGTGACAATATATAGCCTTGATGTACTCCATTCCCAATTTGGAACCAGACTGTTGTTCCATGTCCAGTTCTAACTGTTGCTTCCTGACCTGCATACAGATTTCTCAAGAGGCAGATCAGGTGGTCTGGTATTCCCATCTCTTTCAGAATTCTCCACAGTTTGTTGTAATCCACACAGTCAAGGGCTTTGACCTAGTAAATAAAGCAGAAATAGATATTTTTCTGGAACTCCCTTGCTTTTTCGATGATCCAGAAGATGTTGGCAATGTGATCTCTGGTTCCTCTGCCTTTTCTAAATCCAGCTTGAACATCTAGAATTTCACAGTTCATGTACTACTGAAGCCTGGCTTGGAGAATTTTGAGCATTACTTTGCTAGCCTGTGAGATGAATGCAATTGCGTGGGGGTTTGAGCATTCTTTGGCATTACCTTTCTTAGGGATTGGAATGAAAATTGACCTTTTCCAGTCCTGTGGCCACTGCTGAGGTTTCCAAATTTGCTAGCATATTTCACAGCATCACCTTTTAGGATTTGAAATAGCTCAACTGGAATTCCATCACCTCCACTAGCTTTGTTCATAGTGATGCTTTCTAAGGCTCACTTGACTTCACATTCTAGGATGTCTGGCTCTAGGTGAGTGATCACACCATTGTGATTATCCAGGTCATGAAGATCTTTTTTGTATAGTTCTTCTGTGTATTCTTGTCACCTCTTCTTAATGTCTTCTGCTTCTGTTAGGTCCATACCATTTCTGTCCTTTATTGTGCCTGCCTTTGCATGAAATGTTCCCTTGGTATCTCTAATTTTCTTGAAGAGATCTCTAGTCTTTCCCATTCTATTGTTTCCCTCTATTTCTTTGCACTGATCACTGAGGAAGGCTTTCTTATCTCTTGTTGCTATTCTTTGGAACTCTGCATTCAAATGGGTATATCTTTCCTTTTCTCCTTTACCTTTCTTTAGCTTCTGTTCTTTTCACAGCTATTTGTAAGGCCTCCTCAGACAGCCATTCTGCCTTTTTGCATTTCTTTTTCTTGGTGATGATCTTGATCCCTGTCTCCTGTACAATGTCAGGAACCTACATCCATAGTTCTTCAGGCACTCTGTCTATCAGATCTAATCCCTTAAATCTATTTGTCACTTCCACTGTATAATTGTGTAAGGGATTTGATTTAGGTCAACCTGAATGGTCTAATGGTTTTCCCTATTTTCTTCAATTTAAGTCTGAATTTGGCAATAAGGAGTTCATGATCTGAGTCACAGTCAGCTCCCAGTCTTGTTTTTGCTGACTGTATAGAGCTTCTCCATCTTTGGCTGCAAAGAATATAATCAATTTGATTTCAGTGTTGACCATCTGGTGATGTACATGTGTAGAGGCTTCTCTTGTGTTGTTGGAAGAGGGTGTTTGCTATGTCCAGTGCATTTTCTTGGCAAATCTCTATTAGCCTTTGACCTGCTTCATTCTGTACTCCAAGGCCAAATTTTCCTGTTACTCCAGGTATTTCTTGACTTCCTACTTTTGCAATTCAGTCCCCTATGATGAAAAGGACATCTTTTGGGGGTGTTAGTTCTAGAAGGTCTTGTAGGTTTTCATAGAACCATTCAACTTCAGCTTCTTCAATATTACTGGTTGGGGCATAGACTTGGATTACTGTGATATTGAATGGTTTGCCTTGTAAATGAACAGAGATCATTTTGTCATTTTTGAGAGTGCATCCAAGTACTGCATTTTGGACTGTTTTGTTGATTATGATGGCTACTCTATTTCTTCTAAGGGATTCTTGCCACAGTAGTAGTAGATATAATGGTCATCTGAGTTCATTTACACAATGCTATATTTAAAGTGGATAACCTAGAAAAACCTATTGTATAGCGCATGGAACCTTGCTCAATGTCATGTGGCAGCCTGGATGGGAGGGAGTTTGGGGGAGAATGGATACATGTATATGTATGCCTGAGTCCATTCACCATTCACCTGAAACTATCACAACGTTGTTAACTGGCTATACCCCAATACAAAAAGGTTTTGGTGTTTTTTAAAAAAATTAAAAAAAAAAAAAAAGGACAAAAAGTACCTACAAAAAAAAAAAAAAAAAGACATGTGATATGCATTAGAAAAATGAAAAGAGCAGGTGAAAGGGAGAAAGAAGTACTGGTGGGGGTAGAGAGGAACAAGATATAATTTAAAATAGAGTTACTAGAGTAGCCCTCACTGAGTAGTACAATTTGAACAAAGGTGTGAAGAAGGTAAGGGAGTTGGCTGCACAAATGTGTGAGGGAAAGGTGTTTGAAGCAGAGGGAATAGCTTGTGCCAAGGTCCCTAGGGTGTTACCAGGTGGTCAGTGTGGCTGAGCTGAGGGAGCCAGGGGATGGAAGGCAATGAGGTCAGACTGTCTGAGGAGAGCTATTCACCCTTTCTCCAGAGCTATGATCCCCACACTTCATCATATATTGGGGCTGGTGAGAACTCAGATCTTGATGACCCCACCTTCAGAATTTCCAACAGTTCTAACAAATTACCATGTGATGTTGATACTACTGGTCTGGGGACCACACTTTGAGAACCTATCACCCAGAAGATAGTTACTCTCTTCACACATATTTTAATAAAGGCTGTATATCGTCACCCTGCTTATTTAACTTATATGCAGCGTACATCATGAGAAATGCCAGGCTGGATGAAGCACAAGCTGGAATCAAGATTGCAGGGAGAAATATCAATAACCTCAGATAAGCAAATGACACCACCCTTATGGCAGAAAGTGAAGAGGAACTAAAGAGCCTCTTGATGAAAGTGAAAGAGGAGAATGAAAAAGCCAGCTTAAAACTCAACATTCAGAAAACTAAGATCATGGCATCTGGTCCCATCACTTCATGGGAAATAGATGGGGAAACAATGCAAACAGTGACATACTTTATTTTGGGCTCCGAAATCACTGCAGATGGTGACTGCAGCCATGAAATTAAAAGACTTCTTTCACCTTGGAAGAAAAGCTCTGGCCAACCTAGATAGCATATTAAAAAGCAGAGATATTAGTTTGCCAACAAAGGCCCATCTAGTTAACATTATGGTTTTTTCAGTAGTCATGTATGGATGTGAGAGTTGTACCATAAAGAAAGTTGAGCACCAAAGAATTGATGTTTTTGAACTGTGGTGTTGGAGAAGATTCTTGAGAGTCCCTTGGACTGCAAGGAGATCAAATCAGTCAATCCTCAAGGAAATCAGTCCCGAATATTCATTGGAAGGACTGATGCTGAAGCTGAAGCTCCAGTACTTTGGCCACTTGATGCAAAGAATTGACTCGTTAGAAAATACCCTGATGCTGGGAAAGATTGAAGATGGGAGGAGAAGGGGATGGCAGAGGATGAGATGGTTGGATGGCATCACCGACTCAATGGATATGAGTTTGAGTAAACTCCGGGAGTTGGTGATGGACAGGGAAGCCTGGCATGCTGCAGTTCATGGGATTGCAAAAAGTTGGACATGACTGAGTGACTGAACTGAATTGAACTGAATAGTACTCCTGGGCTTCTAAGCGGCTTTCCAGGTGGCACTAGTGGTAAAGAACCTGTCTGCCAATGCAGGAGACTCAAGAGATGTGGGTTTGATCTCTGGGTTAGGAAGATCCCCTGAAATAGGAAATGGCAATGCCTGAAAAATTCGTGTCTGAGACCACAGTTTAGGAATCCTGGCCCTAGGGAACTCCAGACTGGATTACTCATCCAGAGACCACTCTGAAGGTCCAGCCTCAACTTCATCTTTCCAATCAGGTGAAGAGCATGAGCCTTGCCTTCTAGCTCAGGTTAGGCCAGAAAAACTGAACATGTTTCTGATTAACTTCTCAGCCACAATGGCGGCTCCTTAGCTCTGCTATAATCACATTTTTCTCTCCTCACTGAATAAGAATTTGTGAACAACTCTGATACAAACACAGATTTGGGCCTCTAAAAAGATAATGTTAAGTATCACTAAAAGCCTTTCCACAGGGTACAAAATTGGCCCAACTTATTACAGTCTAACATAGAACATGACTCTACTCGTTTCAAGAGGGAAAGATTAAAGATGTGGAGTGCCATAGCGTCTTCTCATCAGGCTGGCACTCAGTTTAAGAAAAAGAGGCAACTAATCCCCTAGACTTCTAAATAATAAAATATTTTTGTGACTATTGTTAAAGAGAAACTGAAGCAGTACTTGAAAAGCCAAAATTACCTGGCAAGTATTTGTTGTGAAGAGATGGTGGGGAGAATATTAAGTGGAAAGCAGAAACTTGTGCAAACTGGAATCAGATAACTTAATCATTGCAAGATGAGGTCTGAATTATGCGCAACCTACTTTGTATTTCCTTGGTTTTGCAAATTAGATTGGAGTTTGATCTATAGGCTGGACATGGGCAATTATGCATTACTGGGACACCTCAGAGAAGAGGTACTCAGCAAGAGAAGAAAGAGGCAATTGACATGTGAAAGATGCAAATAATGAGGACACAGACATGCTCCAATGGGCAAGAGAGGACAACTGGGGAATGATTAAAAACACGCATAAAACTAAGGTAATCATTTCATTTTGACAAACACTTGCTGGTCGTTCCTACCAGGGAGGATCGAGAGCAGCCCAAAGCGTTCATTGACTCAGAGATGCTGATTTCTGAGTGTGCCTGATTAAGGAATATCAGGCCTTGGGGAGATATAAATTATAAAGCAGTGTCTCATATTTTGGAGCAATTACCAAGTCACTTTCAGTTATGCATTTCTCTTCCATTTTCTCTGCTTTGTTTTGTTTTCAGTTTGGAGATAGTTCCCTTTTGCCAGCTGAAGTCAAAGCAACTATACTCATTTTGGCGAAGCTCATGTTTCAAATAAACATATATCCATAATGTTTAGCTGATATCGTACTCATCAAAAGAAATAGTGATCACTGCTTTTAAAATATTATTTTTTGCTTTTTGTGAAGGTATTCCCAGAGGAGTATCCATTGCTAATGAAAGCATTATTCAATCAGTGGGACTGCTTTGTGAATTTGATAGTCACCTACAGGAAGTCAGTTTGGTGATTGGGAAAAGTTGCTCAGCTCGGGACCATGATGTATACTTTAAGAGTTTTTGCTGGGTCTCATTGCTGTATAAGCTTTGGAAAGTCACTTATACTCCTTGGAAAATCTGTACAATGATTCCAGTTAAGGGGCTTGTTGGAGGGACATGTGATAGCTTATGTGACTGTGCTTTTAAATCCTAAAGTGCTGCACACAAGTTTGATATTAGTATAATCTACATATGAGGGCTTTCCAGGTGGCACAGATAGTAAAGAATCTACCTGCAATGCAAGAGACCTGGGTCCAATCCCTGGGTGGGAAGATCCTTTGGAGAAGGGCATGGCAACCCACTCCAGTATTCTTGTCTGGAGAATTCCATGGACAGAGGAGCCTGGTGGGCTACAGTCCATGGGGTCACAAAGAGACTTGACTGAATGACTAACACTTTCACTTTGATAAATGAAGGTCAAAATCAACACAATTTTAACAGGAATGTGGCTGGAGGATGCACAGCTTTTAAATAAATGGACTGTTTTCCAAATCAAGGAAATAACACATTAAAAGTAAAAACTGAGGTAACCAACTGGATAGTGTGCTTACTGATTAATGCTGAATATAGGGCCCTGATCAGAAAGGAACAATCACCAACTATATTAATGAATGCTAATTTGCATTTAATGAGCTGTCTTTAGTGAGCTGTCTTGAATTACAATTAGTTCCCATCAGTTAAGAATAATGGCCATGGGGCTTCCCTGGTGGCTCAGCAGTCAAGAATCCACCTGCCAATGCAAGGGACGTGGGTTCGATCCCTGGCCCAGGAAGATTCCACTCGCCAGAGAACAACTAAGCCTGCGCACTGCAACTGCTGAGCCCCCTGCCTTAGAGTCTGTGCTCTGCAACAAGAGGAGCCACTGCAATGAGAAGCCCAGCCCGAGGACTGCAACTAGAGAGGAGCTCCCAATCGCTGCAACTAGAGGAAACTCCAGAGCAGCAAAACAGACCCAGCACAACCAAAGATAAATAAAGAAATAAAAACTGTAAAAAAGAATAATGGCCATGAATTTTGAGAGTATGCTTTTTTTTCTCTTAAAATAGAAGTGTGCCATATCTATCATATGTACATTTTATAATGTAGCCCTGACCATCTCAATCTCATTATTTGTTGACACAGGCAGTGTTGACTCTGGTTCTCACTTAATTTCTGGTTAATTTTCAGAGTCCATCTATAAATAGAACACATTTCTGAATTTACAAATTGTTCTTATTTTGTCATATAGCAAAATCTAAATAACTAAGCCAAGTTAAAACCGGATAGTTGACAATTTTGGCTTTGCATCTGGACTTTGACCTCACCAATAATATTCAAAACATTTTAAAATATGAGGCTGTGTTACATAAGCATGATTCACAATTTGTATATTTAAATAATGGTTTCTTCAACTGGTGAAGATTTTTTGTATAGGGAGAAAACCCGACTCCTCTGCAATATTTTCCATAGCATAGAAGTTCATAAAAAGACAAAAAAAAAAGAGCCTTATAGGAACAAATTGTGTGTGTGTGTGTGAAGTTGCTCAGTTGTGTCCGACTCTTTGTGACCCCGTGGACAGTAGTCCACCAGGCTCCTCCATCCATGGGATTCTCCAGGCAAGAATACTGGGTTGCCGTTTCCTTCTCCAGTGGATCTTCCCAACCCAGGGATCGAACCCAGGTCTCCTGCATTGCAGGCAGATGCTTTAACCTCTAGGCCACCAGGGAAGCCCAGGAACAAGTTGACTGTAGCACAAATAATTTTTTAAAAGTTAAACCTTTCATTTTGAGATAACTGTAGAGTCATATTCATTGATGTATATGCCTCTCATTCTGCCAATACCACAAAGTCTTGATTACCATAGCTAGATAATACTGGGTAGACTGTTTCTTCCCAGTTTGCTTTTCTTTTAAAAAATTGTTTTAGATATTTGAATTCCTTTGCATATAAATTTTAGACTGATTCTTTAGGAGGTGGAGTGGAAGCCCCAGCTTCTCCATAATGTGGTGTTCTTTGCTAACTCCGAGTGGAGGACATGTCACTGGTTCCTATCGATGGGGATGAAAGTCCAGTGCTTTACTTCACCTCCACTAACACTTTGGGGTTAGAGTTAGGAGGTCAGAGTTAGAGTGAGGAGTTAGAAGCTCCTCACTGCAGCCTCAAGAGGGCAGAAGCAAAGACTCCCCACTGGGTCTTTACTGGCATGGGCAGGCATGCTGCTACTGCTAAGTCGCTTCAGTCGTGTTCAACTTTGTGCGACCCCATAGATGGCAGCCTACCAGGCTCCCCCATCCCTGGGATTCTCCAGGCAAGAACACTGGAGTGGGTTGCCATTTCCTTCTCCAATGCATGGAAGTGAAAAGTGAAAGGGAAGTTGCTCAGTCATGTCTGCTTCTTAGCGACCCCATGGACTGCAGCCTACCAGGCTCCTCCATCCATGGGATTTGGGGCTATAGTTTTCTCAGTAGTGTTAGGCTCGGGTGGATTGGTATTGTATGAATGTTTCTGTCTTACAAGATTCCTCCTCACTGTGCTTTTGGCCAGACGGAGCAGGCTTTTTGTTGAAGCTTTTTTCCCCCCTTCACCCAATGGTGTTTCTGGTTGGCTGGTTTCTTCAGCTCTAAGTATGGGATATATGAAACCAAAAATCCAGGAAACCCAGCACTGTGTAATTCTGTGGCTCCCTGGGTCTCTAGCCATTCTGCCTTCTTTCTCCTCCTTTCAGTGTCTTATGTTCATTTTATATATAAGGACCAGGATTTGTAGTTGCACCTATGGGGAGGGATAGGGAAAAGAACATCTATCCCATATTCCCAGAAGCAAAAGTGAAAGTGAAAGAAAGTGAAGTCGCTCAGTCGTGTCCGACTCTTTGCGACCCTATGGACTGTAGCCTACCGGGCTCCTCCCTTCCATGGGATTCTCCAGGCAAGAATACTGGAGTGGGTTGCCATTTCCTTCTCCAGGGTATCTTCCCAACCCAGGGATCGAACTCAGGTCTCCAGCATATTCCCAGAAGCAAAAGCCCTCCCCAGATAGTTTTTAATATTTATCTACAAGGAAAGGCTATGAACATTGCTCAGCTATTGATGTGAACTGTAGAATAAAGGCAATGAAGAGGGATGAGGCATACTCCAAGGCAAGTTTTTCAGAGCAGCAGGCTGAAGTTCTAAAAAAAACCAGGTTTTCAGAGAGGTGTGCTACTACCACAGGCTTTCCAAATGGCGCAAGTAGTAAAGTATCTGCCTGCCAATACAGGAGACTTGGGTTCAGTTTCTGAGTTGGGAAGATCCCCTGGGGGAGGAAATGGCAATCCACTCCAGTATTCTTGCCTGGGAAATCCCACGGACAGAGGAGCCTGGTGGGCTGTATAGTCCATGAGGTTCCAAAGAGTCAGACACGACAGAGAGACTAACACTATCACTTCACTGTAGCCTTATTTTATTTTTGTTGTTGTTGCTGAAAATATTTGATAACATTTGTGAGACATTCTATATTTCACCCAATAAATATTTTATGAGCCATCTCAATAGCCTTGTAAAGAGACAGCAGTTGTAATTCTATTCTGGAGTGTCTAAAGCAGTTCTGGCTCTGTGGGTCCACCCTCATTGTCACAGCTTAGTGCAGACGATGTCCACATCTGCTCCTTCTTTGGGTGGGGACAAACTGCTGTCCAGGCACATGAGCTCCAGAACAAGCCAAAGCAAGAGGCCTCATAACCACCTGGCATTTACGGATGCTTAACTAATAATCATGACAAAACAGGGCTTTGGATTATCAGGTTGTTCCCCACCGGTTCCTCAAATTGGAATCCTGGTAGGGCCCTCAGGATAAAATTGCTATTTAATAGATGGATGGATGAATACATAGATAAGATGATAATGTGGATCTATGTATAATTTATGAATATGGAAATTTGCTGCAAGAATGTACACTTAGAACACAGCAGAAATTTTAAATGCCTTGAAATGTATAGTAAGTTAGACTATATGCCTTCACTATCCTGAAAATTGGCCATTTTATGTCATTCTGACAAGCTAGTTTGTGAAAGTATTCCTCAAATCTAAGCACGGATTATTTTGTATTGTAGACAAGAAGTATGCGGGTAAAATACTGCAATAATTTCCATTTTTTCTTTTTTTCCCTTGCCCTCATTTTATGTGTCCTTCACTTCCTCCATTGATTTAACCTTCAAGGTTAATGTTTAAGAAGTGAAAGAAAAAGAAAGAAAAAAAAGGAAACTCAATGCTATCAACCCCAGTATTTAAAAATGTGCCTCTTAACAGAAGAGTCATAGGATTGTTTGGAATCCTATGCTTAAGGGATCCAGATCAATTTCCATTCTTAAAGACCCAAGCCATATTCTACTTGTTCCAGTGAATTTTCCCTGATCCTTTTGAGCTAAGAAGACCTTGCCAGCAGTTCTTCCATTTTCTTGAAGCCTTATTATTACCACCATGCAAGTGATATTTATTTCCTATTTGGGATATTGACCATTAGTGATTCATGTCTTATTTCCTGGCTAGCTTATGAGCTTGTAGAGTCCAGATATATTCTAGTCTCCCATAATGCCTCACATATAGCAACTACTTGTAAAATATATTTATGAATAATTTACAAGGCAGATGAGCTCCCCCAAATATTCAAAGTTTTTCAGATATATTATGATATAACTGGATTTTAGCTCATCTCTCCAGAGTTTATCCTTTATATTCATCAATCTTCATCTGTCAGTTAATAGGCTGAATTACGTAACGGCCGCAGAAATCTCTTGAATTAGAAGGAAGATCCAGGAGTCTGCATTTTTTGCCTGTATTTCCAACCACAAAACCTTATTTGACTTTGAATCTGTGCAAAAATTGGAAGTACTTCACCCCAAAATAAATTTAGGGTTTTTTAACCTGATGTTTGGAATTGTGATACCAAAATAATTAAACTCCTCATCTTATATTCCTGCTTCTGTTTGCATAGTGACTAAGGAATACAACTGGCTGTTGTTTAATGCAAAACTAAATCTAGATCAGTGCTCTTCACCGGAAACGGTGGTAGACAAAATGACATTCCCCCATCAAGACAGTCACATCCTAATCTCCGGAGTCTGAGTATTTTACTCAGCAAAAGGAGCCCCACTGTAAATGTGATGAAGCCAAGGAGCCTGAGAAGGGAGATTATCCTGGATTATCTAGGTGGGCCCACTGTCATCACAAACATCCTTATAAATTGGGAGGTTAGGATTGACATTTACATACTGCTATATTTAAAATAGACAACCAATAAGGACCTATTGTATAGCACAGGGAACTCTGCTCAATAATATGTCCTATTAAGCTAAATGGGAAAAATAGTTTGAAGAGGAATAAATATATGTATATGTATAAAATCACTTTGCTGTACCCCTGAAACTAATATAGCATTGTAAATCAACTATATTCCAATATAAAAGAAAAAGTTAAAAAAAAAAAAGGTAGGAGAATCAAATTGTGAGAAGGAGATGTGATGACAGAAGCAGAAGCATATGTATGTGAGAGAGCACTGGGAGGAGAAAAGAGGAAGGTAGGGAAGGAGAGAGAGAGAAAGAGAGGTTTAAAAGATACTGTGCTATCAATAAAGGCAGAGAATCTATATTGGAAGGAAACGCCTTAAATGTACAAGCCTGGGTGTCTATGGTGGAGCACAGCACAAGGATCTGAAAGGAAGGGAACTAACCAAGAACCTAAACTTCATAAGGAGGGACCATGGATTAATTGATGAAGTTGATGTTCCCCAAGGCAGCCGTAGATGATTGATTATATCAATCCAACTCTGTGCATCTGAAATGCAGCTGGAAACAAACAGATGGTAGATGAAAGATCATAATGTGTCTCTCCTACAGTTTCACATCTATTAATGTATTTACATGTATAAACAAGAAATCAAGTAGCAGAAAAAATATTTAAGTCATGGTGGTGAAGTTGAGGGTCCATTTTTGCTTTTAAAACTGGTTTTTATTTTTGTTTTGATGAGAATTTTCCATTTGGTATTTTGTCCTGTAAGTCAAATTTCTGGGGGAGAATAAAAGGATGAAAGATTAAAAAAATATATATATACTGTGCTGCTGATTTAGGAGA
This sequence comes from Budorcas taxicolor, assembly GCF_023091745.1. Classification (NCBI taxonomy): domain Eukaryota; kingdom Metazoa; phylum Chordata; class Mammalia; order Artiodactyla; family Bovidae; genus Budorcas; species Budorcas taxicolor. Next base: position 172,013,912 of record NC_068910.1, read on the forward strand.
TGGAGGCAGGGAACACAAGTCAAGGAATGTGAGAGATCTTCAAAAGGTGGAAAAGGCCAGGAAACAGAGTATTTCTTAGATCCCTGCTTACCCCTTGATTTTAGGAGTTCTGACCTTCAGAACTGAAAACTAGCAAATTTGTTTTGTTTTAAGCCACTGCATTTGCGATAATTTGTTATAGCAGCAGTTCAGTTCAGTTCAGTCGCTCAGTTGTGTCCGACTCTTTGCGACCCCATGAATCACAGCACGCCAGGCCTCCCTGTCCATCACCATCTCCCGGAGTTCACTCAGACTCACGTTCATTGAGTCTGTGATGCCATCCAGCCATCTCATCCTTGGTCGTCACCTTCTCCTGCCCCCAATCCCTCCCAGCATCAGAGTCTTTTCCAATGAGTCAACTCTTCACATCAGGTGGCCAAAGTATTGGAGTTTCAGCTTTAGCATCAGTCCTTCCAAAGAAATCCCAGGGCTGATCTCCTTCAGAATGGACTGGTTGGATCTCCTTGCAGTCCAAGGGACTCTCAAGAGTCTTCTCCAACTCCACAGTTCAAAAGCATCAATTCTTCGGCGCTCAGTCGTCTTCACAGTCCAACTCTCACATCCATACATGACCATAGGTAAAACCATAGCCTTGACTAGACAGACCTTAGTAGGCAAATGTCTCTGCTTTTGAATATACTGTCTAGGTTGGTCATAACTTTTCTTCCAAGGAGTAAGTGTCTTTTAATTTCATGGCTGCAATCACCATCTGCAGTGATTTTGGAGCCCCAAAAAATAAAGTCTGACACTGTTTCCACTCATTCCCCATCTATTTCCCATGAAGTGATGGGACCAGATGCCATGATCTTAGTTTTCTGAATGTTGAGCTTTAAGCCAACTTTTTCACTCTCCTCTTTCACTTTCATCAAGAGGCTTTTTAGTTCCTCTTCACTTTGTGCCATAAGGGTGGTGTCATCTGCATATCTGAGGTTATTGATATTTCTCCCAGCAATCTTGATTCCAGCTTGTGTTTCTTCCAGTCCAGTGTTTCTCATGATGTAACTTATATTTAACTTACAGCAGCAGTAGGAAACGAATATAGGAACAATATGAGCCACAAATATGAGTCACATGTTGAGTTTAAAATTTTCTAATGGTCACATCAAACAAAGTAAATGAAATTAATTTTAGTAATGTAGTTAGCCCAATATGTTCAAAGTATTATTTCAATGTGAAACCAAAATTTAAAAACTAATTCATATCTTTCTTTCTTATCATCATCAAAACTCAGTGTATATTTATAGTTACAGTGCATCTCAACTTAGACTGGCCATTTTCAAGTGCTCAGGTGCCACTTGTGGCTGGTGGCTGCTGTATTAAATATAAATAGTCCAGATCTAGATGATTCAAATATAACCCATATGCTTCAGTCATCTAGGTCTGTGTCTCTTAAAGTGAGGTTCACTTACAGCATCTGTATCACTTGTGAATTTGTTGGGTGGGATCTCAGTGCTTCCCCTCCCCAGCTCACCTCCGGAAGTAGCATGTTCATTTTAACAAGAACCCTTTGTGATTCATATGCTCATTAAATACTGAGGAACACTGCTCTAGATATTGGGTAAAACTTTTCTTTTTTTTCACTTTCTATTCCATATGAAAAGTTGCTTAAATATTTTGTCTTAAACACTTCTTTCTCAAATGATCAGTACGTACTGGTGACTTTTTACCAAAATTTTAACTGTTGTTGGGACAATCCAGGATTTTCTGTGGAGAAATCTGCTGTTCATCTGGTCCTTCCCAGTGAAGAATAGCTAATACAATAATTATCTGCAAAGGGATGAGATCTTGTCTCCCTTCTAGCTGCCTTCAAGGTAGGACAGTGAATGAAACAGACCAGCAGTCCTGAGAGAGAATTCAAGGACAAATCTCCTGATTCTTTTCCATAAAGATGTGGATAGGTAGTCCAAGAGAAATCTCTGGTACAGCTGCTTCATTCCAATTCTACTATTCATTCATATACAAGAAAGTAATTCTCAGTAATGTGAAGGCTTAGATAGCTATACTTTTTCTAAGTTCCTTAGAGTAAGAAACATCTTTTCTCTGGAATTTTATGATATTCATACTTTGAGATGGGTGACTCCTCAGCAAATTAAGCACAGTAAATTTGGGTGCTCAGAAATGTTAGTGGAATTATTTGACAAAATGAACGGCATTCAACACTTAGGGTGAACTTCAGCAACAGGCAAGAGAGGGAGCAGAGGGTAATCACACAGGCCCATCTGATAGTTTGTCTTTTATTTCCCCCAATCCTTCTGTTGAGGGGAGTTTGCAGATGAATCCTTAGCTGAAGGTAGGGAAGAGCAATTTCTAGTAACATTTTGTAGATCTGAAAGGTGCTTTAGAATCATGAAAATTTTGTTATTTTATCATGTGACCAAGAATGGAAAGAGCTGAGAAACTTAAAAACTATAACAAAAAAGGCTGCTGCTGCTGCTGCTAAGTCACTTCAGTCGTGTCCCCACTTCAGTCACAACCCCATGGACTGCAGCCCACCAGGCTCCTCCATCCATGGGATTTTCCAGGCAAGAGTACTGGAGTGGGGTGCCATCGCCTTCTCTGAATTGAAAAGGCTAGAGCTTCGTTTCCAGTGATATCATAGTCTAGATTTTATATGTGAACCTTTCAGCTACAAAGCACATAGACGTGCTATATTAAATGCAAGAAACATCTTCTTAGGGAAAAACCTCAGGGGCAAAAATAAGCAGAATGGCAGTGGTTAGATGAGGCTGTTCTCAGGGTATCTGCCAATGTTTGTCAATGAGAGCATGTAATTCAACAAATGTATGCACGAAGTGGAGCTGCCCAGGTGGCTCAGTGACAAAGAATCCACCTACCAACGCAGGAGATGCAGCAGATGCAGGATTGATCCTTGGGTTGGGAGAATCCCCTGGAGGAGAAAATAACAACCTACTACAGTATTCTTGCCAGGATAATCTCATGGACAGAGAAGCCTGGGGGGCTACGGTCCATAGGGTCACAAAGAATCGGACGTGACTGAGCATGCAGGCATACCATACCATGCAGAAGGTGGGGATAGGTAAGAAAAAGGAGGCAAAGCCTTGGGTCCACCCAAAATTAGGAGCTGAAACTGAGATCCTTCCGAAAAGCCAGGATCATGGAAGGCTCACACTTCAGTGAAAGGCTAGACTAAAAAATTTCGTCTATAAGGAAAAGGAGGTAACAAAATCTCTACCTGGAGTGCCAGATGGAGAAAGTAGAAAAAATGGGGGACAATTGACATTCAAAAAGATACTGACAGTTTTACGTAACTGATGAACAAATTGGACACTCAAAGTTATGAAATGCAACAAATCCCTAGCAGATAAATAATGATGAATCCACATGTAGACACATCAAAGTGCAAAAATGCAACTGCAGAAATAAAAGACAAAAGAAAAGATAAAAGCAGCAAGAAGAAAAGATGAATTATTTCAAAAGCGTAGCATTAGAGTGATAGCAGAATTTTCTATAGTAAACACAGGAGCTAGAGGATGGCTTGGAATGCTAAGAGAAAATATCTATCAACCTATCATTCAAGAAAAAGAAAACAAAAAATCTGAGAGGCAATCACTAAATGACCTTTCAAAGAATGAGCCCTCTGAAAAATGAAATTGAGCCCAGAAGAACAAACAGAGGTATAGGAAGGACTAATGAATATAGTAATTGGAAAACATAAAGTTAAATATATGTAAACACTGACTGTATAAAACAATAACAAAATGATATTAATGATTAGCTTCTGGTGCAGAAAAATGGGGGCAAATATTAAAAATCAATAAAATACTGAGGAAAGAGAATGATCAAAATTTATCATTGTTAGGACAAGTATAAAATTATTGAATAACTTGGACTCTTAAAGTAAACATGAGGAAAGAAGAAAAGATAGAATTAAGAAAATTCAATCTAAATAATAAGGAGAGAAGGGAGTAAAAATACAGAGAATTTCAGGAAAACTAACACAAAGTAATATGGTAGAATTTAAATTTAATGATAATTACAGTGAATCTATGTAGTCTAAACTTGCTGGTGGGGAGTTAGATTAGTTTTTAAGAAATCCACCAAAGCTCTGAGGGAGGCATCTAAAACACTGGGACACTGGGATGTTGAATGGAAAAAGATGCAAGAGAATACACAGTGTAAATTCTAACCCAAAGGGAAATTTTGCTGCAAAATTAATATTAGATAAAATAGTTTTTAAGGCAAAAAATCTTATAGCTAAAGAGAATCACACATAAAGCCTCATTCCACTAAAAAGACATAACATTTCTAACTTGTATATGCCTAATAAAATATTCATAGATGAAATTTACATATTTACAGGAAAAAAATGACAAATCCATAATTGTTGAGGGAGATCTGAATATATTACTCTCAGTAATTGATAGATGAAGCAGATAAAAATTTGGAAAGGATATAGAAAAACTTAACAATATGGTTAATAGCCTTGATATTTCAGACACACACACACATGCATAGACTTGTCCCCACCAATTAAAAAATACATTTTTTCCCCTCAAACAGGAATATTAAGAAGAAAATTGACCTAAAATATTAACAAATCAATTCCATTAATCAATTAGAAAGAGCATTATGACAATGAAAATATTCACCAGTAAAATTTACCTTATCAAATTTAGAAGTAAAATCATGTGGACATGGAGGGGTAAAGGGGGTAGGATAAATTGGGAGACTGGAATTAGCACATATACACTACCAGGTGTAAAACAGCTAGCTAGTGGGAAGCTGCTGTATAGCACAGGAAGTTCAGTTCAGTGTTCTGTGATGGCCTAGAGGAGTGGGATGGGGTGGGGTGGGAGGGAGGTCCAAAAGGGATATGGGCTATATATATATATATACATATAGCTGATTCACTTCATTGTACAGCAGAAACTAACACAACATTGTAAAGCAACTATAACCCAATTTAAAAAATTATATGATCATCTCTATAAAAGCTGAAGAGGCATGTGATAAAATTCATTATTCATGATAAAGATTCTTAGTGAACTAAAAATAGAAAGGAGTTTCATTAAGCTTATGAGAGGCATCAATAAAATGCCTCTATAGTAAGTACATAGTAGTGAAATGTTAGACTCATTCCTTTAAAATTAGGAATGGAACAAAAATACCATCACCTCTGCTTCAAAATTATACTGAGTCAAAGGATTAGAATAAAGTAAAGAAATAAAATCAATAGGAGTTACAGAGGAAGAAAGAAAATAGTTCTTATTCTCTGGAAATATAATTTTGTACATAGAAAACCCAAGAGTACCTATAGTAAAATTACTAGGATTAATAAGGGAGTTCAATAGGCTTACTGGATATCAGATCAATGTAACAAAAATGTACTCCTTATTCACCAGGAACTAACAGTGACAAAATACAAAAATATAAAAAGAAGTGCCATTTACAATCATCAGCAAAAATGGCTCCTAAGAATAAAACCAACAAAATATGTACATTAATACTGTGAAAACTACAAAATTTTAATGAATGAAAAAAACAAAAAAAACCTAAGTAAATGAAAAGATATGTCACATTTATAATAAATTGACCCAATATCATAAAGATATCGATGCCCTTAAATTCAATGCCGTTCCAATAAAAATCCCAAGAGATTTTCCTGACAAAATGATAAAATAATTTGTAGAACATGACAAAATCATTTAAAATTTTCTTGAGAGAGCAAAGTCAATGATATCCAAGACAATTTTGACAAAGGTGGGGAAAACTGTTCACTTGCCCAAGATTTATTAAAAAGTTGTAGCAACTAAGATGATATGGTACTGTTGTAGAGAAAGACAATTTTGACCAATGGAAAGGTTGAAAATCCAGGAAGGTACTCGCAACTATATGGAAACTTAATAAATTATAAAGCTGTCGCTTCATCTAAAGAGGAAAGTGGAACTGAGACTTGGTGAGTCACATGGCAAAAGAAAAATAAACCTTCACCTCAAACCATTCCAGGGAGACACAATTCTCTTATGTAAAAACTAAAATTTTAGATCATTAGGAGAAACTATAGAGGTAACAAATATCTTCTATGTAGGAAAGAAATCCTTAAAGAAGACCAAAACATAAACCATAAATGAAAAGACTGGCAAATTTGAATACATTAAAATTTAATTCTGTGCATTAACACACACCATAAGAACAAACGCAGAGAAGTCACAGGCTTGCAGAATGAAGAAGCAGTATATCTACCTGACAAGAATGACTGCTCAGACATATAGAAAAGTTTCATGTGGATAGGAAAAAGCAAACAACATAATAGAAAATTAAAATGTGAACAAACTTTACAAAAGGAGAAATCTGTGGCTTCCCTGGAGGCTCAGTGATAAAGAATCCATCTGCCAACGTAGGAGACACAGGTGTGACCCTTGGTCCGGGAAGACCCCACGTGCTGTGGAGGAACTAAGCCTGTTCACCGCAATTCTTGAGCCGGGGAGCCGCAACACTGAGCCCACGTGCTGCAGTCCACACACTCTAGAGCCCGTGCTCCGTGACAAGAGAAGCCACCACAATGAGAAGCCTGCACGCTGCAACCAGAGTGGCCTCCGCTCTCTTTTCACAGAGAAAAGCCTGTGCAGCAACGAAGACCCAGCACAGCCAAAGAATATATGAAAGTATAAAAAAGGAGAAATCTGGAATGACCAATAAGCACATGGAAAGATCATCACACTCATTAGCAGTTAAGGAAACATGTACTGAAATGACAATAGGTAGCGCAGAGTCGGACACGACTGAAGCGACTTAGCAGCAGTAGCAGTAGCAGCATTTCATATCCACCAAATGACCAAAGATTTAAAAGGCTAAAAATAAGAACTGGAAAGATGCAGAGCAGGAATTCAAATAAAAGCTTATGAAAGTGTAAAATTGTGTGCTTAGGAACAATTTGACAATATCTAGGAAAACTGCAGATGCTGCGGATACTGGTCATATCTATATCCCAGTAATACCACTCCAGGGTGATATACCCTGGAGAAACCCTCACACCTGTGCTCATGGTCACGTGGCCTCTGCGGTCTGCTCCGGCTTACCTCTCTGATTCCATTTTCTCCTATTCTTCCTTTTACTCTGTCCACTTCAGCTGTGCTGGCCTCCTCGTTCCTAGAACACACTGGGCACACTCCTAGCTCAGGGCCTTAGCACCTGCTGCTTTGTCTGAACTGCTCTTCCTCAAGGTATTGCCATGGCTCCTTCTTCATTTCCCTCCAGTACTTATTTGAATGTCAACATCTCAAGGAGGTCTTTCTGGCTCCTCTATTCTCTACCTCCTTTTCCATCCTATTTTTTTTTTTAACCTTAGCACTTATCACTAACATAATGTACATTTAATTTATTTTGGGGCTTCTCAAGTGGCTCAAGTGGTAAAGAATCCTCCAGTGCAGGAGACACAGCAGACATGGGTTCAATCCCTGGTGAGGAAGATTCCCCTGAAGTAGGAAATGGCAACCCACTCCAGTATTCTTGCCCTGAGAATCCCATGGACAGAGGAGCCTGGCAGGCTACATACAGCCCATGGGATTGCGAACAGTCAGACATGACTGAATGACTGAGCACATAACACACATTTAATTTATTTACTTACGGAACGTAAGTTCACAAAGGCAGGCTTTTTGGTTGTTTTTCTTCTCTACAGTTTCCTTAGGACCTAGTACATACATGGTCCATGGTTAAGTTCTCAATAAATACTTATTATATGAATAAATGTGCCTAAGAATGTTCATTACATCATTGTTTGTAATTCATCCAACACTTTGTGAGAAAGAGTAGGATGAAAAACACCCCCGTCTGTGCCCTGGGAGGAATCTGAGATACAGACAGGTTAAGGAGCTTGCCCAGAGTCAAGCACAAACGGCCAGCACAGTCCCAAGTGTGTGAGGCTGCCCTTTCTCTGCCTTGAATAAATTCCACATTCCAATATGTTCTTCTGGGAAGCAAAATATTAGAATGGCAAATTAGTTTATTCCCTTAAATATTATGTAATCTCTAGAAAATCTATTACTTTGAGGAGAATCTTTCTATTTATTTCGTAAATAAAAATTACTTCAAGCAGAATAGAATGCAAAAGCCTCTCAATCATGCTTGCCCTGATATATATATAAGGGAAATGGTTACCCCACTGTGAATTTTACCAGTGAGAATTTTAATACTGAGATGCTCATTATATGAGGCATGTGAAGAATGTTGGGAATATAAATGTACATTACATGCACTTACTGTAACCACATAATATGGTATCATTTCATCAAACAGGACCTTCCATTCCACTTGTTTAAAGCCTAAAGTGAAGGAAAGAAAAAAATGCACTTTTAAGGAGGATGCAGGCCTTCCCTTGTGTCTCAGCAGATGAATCTGCCTGCAATCTGGGAGACCTGGGTCCTATCCCAGGGTGGGGAAGATCACATGGAGAAGGGAAAGGCTACCCACTCCAGTATTCTGGCCTGGAGAATTCCATAGACTGTATAGTACATGGGGTCACAAAGAGTTGGACATGACAACGACTTTCACTTTCTGTAAAATATAGAGGCTTGTCTTCTCCATAAAAACACTGAACAACAATTGGTGTCAATAGAACTTATGAGCCCAGGTAAGGATGAAGAGGTCCCCTAGTGTAAGACATTTAACCAATACAGCCTATCTGTGAAAACTAGTCAGTCTAATCACACAAGGACCACAGCCTTGTCTAACTCAATGAAACTAAGCCATGCCTGCGGGGCAACCCAAGACAGGCTGGTCATGGTGGAGAGGTCTGACGGAATGTGATCCACTGGAGAAGACAATGGCAAACCACTTCAGTATTCTTGCCTTGAGAACCCCATGAACAGTATGAAAAGGCAAAATGAGAGGATACTGAAAGAGGAACTCTCCAAGTCAGTAGGTGCCCAACACGTTACTGAAAATCAGTGGAGAAATAACCCCAGAAAGAATGAAGGGATGGAGCCAAAGCAAAAACAATACCCAGCTATGGATGTGACTGATGATAGAAGCAAGGTCCAATGTTATAAAGAGCAATATTGCATAGGAACCTGGAATGTCAGGTCCATGAATCAAGGCAAATTCAGTTCAGTTCAGTTCAGTTGCTCAATCGTGTCCGACTCTTTGTGACCCCATGAATCACCGCATGCCAGGCCTCCCTGTCCATCATCAACTCCTGGAGTTCACTCAGATTCACGTCCATCGAGTCAGTGATGCCATTGGAAGTGGTCAAACAGGAGACGGCAAGAGTGAACGTTGACATTCTAGAAATCAGCGAACTAAAATGGACTGGAATGGGTGAATTTAACTCAGATGACCATTATATCTACTACTGCGGGCAGGAGTCCCTCAGAAGAAATGCAGTAGCCATCATGGTCAACAAAAGAGTCCGAAATCCAGTACTTGGATGGAATCTCAAAAACGACAGAATGATCTCTGGTCGTTTCCAAGGCAAACCATTCAATATCACAGTAATCCAAGTTTATGCCCCAACCAGTAATGCTGAAGAAGCTGAACTTGAATGGTTCTATGAAGACCTACAAGACCTTTTAGAACTAACACCCTAAAAAGATGTCCTTTTCATTATAAAGGACAGGAATGCAAAAGTAGGAAGTCAAGAAACGCCTGGAGTAACAGGAAAATTTGGTCTTGGAATGTGGAATGAAGCAGGGCAAAGACTAATAGAGTTCTGCCAAGAAAATGCACTGGTCATAGCAAACACCCTCTTCCAACAACACAAGAGAAGACTCTACACATGGACACCACCAGATGGTCAACACCGAAATCAGATGGATTATATTCTTTGCAGCCAAAGACGGAAGAGCTCTATACAGTCAACAAAAACAAGGCCAGGAGCTGACTGTGGCTCAGGTCATGAACCCCTTATTACCAAAATATAAAAAGCAACATAGCATGTTTGGAAAATTCTTTGAAATTATCTACTAAAGCTGGGCCCATGTACTTACATGATCTGGCAATTCAACTGCTAGATATACTTAAAAGTTCTTTTGTTCTCCACAACACATGTATAACAGCACTCATGTCAGTACTATTCATAGGAGCTCCAAACTGAAGTGAACCAAATGTCCATCAAACTTCAAAACTAGGAATCATTGTTCAATGAAATACTATAGAGCAACAAAAATGAACAAAGTAGTGCCGTATGGAATAACAAGAATTCATCTTAAAATTATAATGTTGGGTGAAAGAAGCAAGACATAAAAAGAGTACACATTGTACAGGGGAAAATAATCTGTGGTGATTATTTGAATTTCAATTCAAAAGAGTGATTCCTCCTGGTGGGGGTGGGAGGGAAGTCAGGGGAATGGACCATGATGAGAGCTTCCGGCTTGCTGACAGTGCTGTGTTTCTTGACCTGAGTTTCACTTTGTGAAATTTTGTCCAGCTGTGCACTTAGGATTTATGTGCTTGTCTATTTGTGCATTATGTGTGTATTAGTTGCTCAGCCATGGCCGACTCTTTGCGTGTCTGACTCTTTGCGACTCCATGGACGGTAGCTGTCTAGGCTTCTCTGTCCAAGGAATTCTCCAGGTAAGAATATTGGAGTGGGTTACCATTTCCTTCTCCAGGGGATCTTCTCAACTCAGGGACTGAATCCGGGTCCCCCACACTGCAGGCATATTCTTTACCATCAGAGCCACCAGGAAAGCCCATTCATTATGCCTTAGTGAAGTCTTTATATCAAAAAAGCAACATATGGGCTAGTATATGTGAGTGCAGAGTACAGAAGTTTGTCAAAGTGAATACTGGAATGCGACTAATAGAGGAAGGTTGGTTGGAGACGGTGAATTTTGAGATTCAGCTGCAGAATGTGGGTGGCTTAAAGGAGACAAGAATAAATGTTAAATATGAAGGAGGGGTAGAGATGCAGCGGACAGAAGGCAAAAATCCAATAGTGATCCATAAAGAGACATGTATATGATGAGATGCAATGAAGAAGAAACTCAGATTTTGATATGCAATAAAGAAACACTTTTTCCTTTCACAATTTTTACTTTTTTCAAAAATAAGTATATAGATAGAACATACTATCTATATTTATTTATAAATATAATAAATATTTACATATAAATTTAGATATAATTGCATATAATCATATAGCTACATATGCTACCTACTTGTGGAGATTGAACAAAATAGAGAAATATAAAGAAAGAAATTAACTTATAACTCCATTCTCTTAATACAACATTTTGGAAGCCCCCAAGTTCCTATATTGAGAAATGTGGAGAGTTGATTTGAGGATTAATATCACTCATATAGAAGTTTAATATTGAAGGAATTTATGCAATAAACTGAAGACCTTTAAGCTTTGCACAGTCCCTGGTTCTAACTTGCCGCCAGAGAGCTGACATTATCTTAAGAATTGTATCTGTGTGATTCAGTATGATAGGATACGGAAAGAGGAACTCCCCAGGTCAGTAGGTGGCTAATATGCTACTGGAGATCAGTGGAGAAATAACTCCAGAAAGAATGAAGGGATGGAGCCAAAGCAAAAACAATATCCAGTTGTGGGTGTGACTGGTGATAGAAACAAGGATCGATGCTGTAAAGAGCAATATTGCATAGGAACCTGGAATGTCAGGTCCATGAATCAAGGCAAACTGGAAATGGTCAAACAGGAGATGGCAAGACTGAACGTTGACAGTCTAGGAATCAGCGAACTAAAATGGACTGGAATGGGAGAATTTAACTTAGATGACCATTATATCTACTACTGTGGGCAGGAGTCCCTCCGAAGAAATGGAGTAGCCATCATGGTCAACAAAAGAGTCTGAAATCCAGTACTTGGATGGAATCTCAAAAATGACAGAATGATTTCTGGTCGTTTCCAAGGCAAACCATTCAATATCACAGTAATCCAAGTCTATGCCTCAACCAGTAATGCTGAAGAAGCTGAACTTGAATGGTTCTGTGAAGACCTACAAGACTTTTTAGAACTAATACTCAAAAAAGATGTCCTTTTCATTATAGGGGACAGGAGTGCAAAAGTAGGAAGTCAAGAAACACCTGGAGTAACAGGCAAATTTGGCCTTGGAATATGGAATGAAGCAGGGCAAAGGCTAATAGAGTTTTGCCAAGAGAACGCACTGGTCATAGCAAACACCCTCTTCCAACAACACAAGAGAAGACTCTACACATGGACACCACCAGATGGTCAACACCAAAATCAGATGGATTATATTCTTTGCAGCCAAAGATGGAGAAGCTCTATATAGTCAGCAAAAACAAGACCGGGAGCTGACTGTGGCTCAGATCATGAACTCCTTATTACCAAATTCAGACTCAAATTAAAGAAAGTAGGGAAAACCACTAGACCATTCAGGTGTGACCTCAATCAAATCCCTTATGATTATATAGTGGAAGTGAGAAATAGATTTAAGGGACTAGATCTGATAGATAGAGTGCCTGATGAACTATGGAATGAGGTTCGTGACATTGTACAGGAGACAGGGATCAAGACCATCCCCATGGAAAAGAAATGCAAAAAAGCAAAATGGCTGTCTGGGGAGGCCTTACAAATAGCTGTGAAAAGAAGAGAGGCGAAAACCAAAGGAGAAAAGGAAAGATATAAGCATCTGAATGCAGAGTTCCAAAGAATAGCAAGAAGAGATAAGAAAGCTTTCCTCAGCAATCAATGCAAAGAAATGGAGGACAAGAACAGAATGGGAAAGACTAGAGATCTCTTCAAGAAAATTAGAGATACCAAGGGAACATTTGATGCAAAGATGGGCTCGATAAAGGACTGAAATGCTATGGGCCTAACAGAAGCAGAAGACATTAAGAAGAGGTGGCAAAAATACACAGAACTGTACAAAAAAGACCTTCATGACCAAGATAATCATGATGATGTGATCACTCACCTAGAGCCGGACATCCTGGAATGTGAAGTCAAGTGGGCCTTAGGAAGTATCACTACGAACAAAGTGAGTGGAGGTGATGGAATTCCAGTTGAGCTGTTTCAAATCCTGAAAGATGATGCTGTGAAAGTGCTACACTCAGTATGCCAGCAAATTTGGAAAACTCAGCAGTGGCCACAGGACTGGAAAAGGTCAGTTTTCATTCCAATCCCAAAGAAAGGCAATGCCAAAGAATGCTCAAACTACCGCACAATTTCACTCATCTCACATGCTAGTAAAGTGATGCTCAAAATTCTCCAAGCCAGGCTTCAGTAGTACGTGAATCGTGAACTTCCAGATGTTCAAGCTGGTTTTAGAAAGGCAGAGGAACCAGAGATCAAATTGCCAACATCTGCTGGATCATGGAAAAAGCAAGAGAGTTCCAGAAAAACATCTATTTCTGCTTTATTGACTATGCCAAAGCCTTTGACTGTGTGGATCACAATAAACTGTGGAAAATTCTGAAAGAGATGGGAATACCAGACCACCTGACCTGCCTCTTGAGAAACCTATATGCAGGTCAGGAAGCAACAGTTAGAACTGGACATGGAACAACAGACTGGTTCCAAGAGAGAGTATATATGCAGAGTACATCATGAGAAATGCTGGGCTGGAAGAAGCACAAGCTGGAATCAAGATTGCCAGGAGAAATCTCAATAAACTCAGATAGGCAAATGACACCACTCATATGACAGAAAGTGAAGAGGAACTAAAAAGCCTCTTGATGAAAGTGAACATGGAGACTGAAAAAGTTGGCTTAAAGCTCAGCATTCAGAAAACGAAGATCATGGCATCTGGTCCCATCACTTCATGGCAAATAGAGGGGGAAGCAGTGTCAGACTTTATTTTTGGGGGCTCCAAAATCACTGCAGATGGTGACTGCAGCCATGAAATTAAAAGACGCTTACTCCTTGGAAGGAAAGTTATGACCAACCTAGACAGCATATTAAAAAGCAGAGACCTTACTTTGCCAACAAAGTTCCATCTAGTCAAGGCTATGATTATTCCAGTAGTCATGTATGGATGTGAGAGTTGGACTCTGAGGAAAGCTGAGTGCCAAAGAATTGATGCTTTTGAACTGTGGTGTTGAATACTCTTGTGAGTCCCTTGGTCTGCAAAGAGATCCAACTATTCCATCCTAAAGGGATCAGTCCTGGGTGTTCTTTGGAAGGAATGATGCTAAAGCTGAAACTCTAGAACTTTGGCCATCTCATGCGAAGAGTTGACTCGTTGGAAAAGACTCTGATGCTGGGAGGGACTGGGGGCAGGAGAAGGGGACGACAGAGGGTGAGATGGCTGGATGGCATCACTGACTCGATGGACGTGAGTCTGAGTGAACTCCAGGAGTTGGTGATGGACAGGGAGGCCTGGTGTGCTGCAATTCATGGGGTCGCAAAGAGTCAGACACGACTGAGTGACCGAACTGAACTGAACTGATGCAGTACCTTTTCCTTTTCCTTCCAAACTAACTGAGTTATATCTTTTTATTAAAAAAAAAAAAACACATCTAAGGTTTCTCACAGTCTGTAACCAGTTACAAACCACACTCCTCCCAATTAAAGGTATCCATGGAAAAGGTGAACAATGTGTTTTCCTATACATTTCATCAAGTCTAGAATTTTGAATTTTAGAGGTGTGGCTTGGGGAGCAAAAGATTTTGGCCATGGTCTAGCTATAATAGCAAAGGATAGGCTGAGGTCACAGAACAAGATAGGGTGAGAGACCTGCTAAGAAAAAAGGTAAAAAGTACAACATTTGTTGACCAAATTCATTAATTTTGTCTCTGTTTTGTATTATTTCCACATCCCTGCCTTTGTAATTGTGTTTGGATGGGGAGGAATTGGGAGCAAACCTGTGAAATTACTGAAAGTTGGGAATTTATAAAATCTTCATGGAAGTCATCTCTGACTGTGGACTAAGGTAGTATTTAACTCTCATGGCTTGGGAAACAATTCAATGTAGCCAACAGTATCTCTTAATAGCAGGACACTTGAGGTCTCTGTCTTGATCGATTTTCCCATAAGAATCAGCATAGCTCCAAAGGATCCCAGGAGCTGAGACACATTTACTCCTTCCTCAGCTGTTTCTATACACAATTGTGGATAATTGGGAAGTTCCTCCCTTCGCTAAGAACAGTGGCTCTAAAGTTCTTGAGGTTGGCTCCTTGGGAAGGACACTCACCTACATTGGAGATGAGATAACCCCTAACACAAAATGTTGCCTTACCCTACACTTTCCTCAGCAGTGAGCATTTCTCAGCAAGGATGGTGAATGTTTATTAGTATTTAGACAGAAAATTCTTCAATGAAAGTGAGATGTGGTATAAATTGGTGAAAACCAAAAGGGAATAAATAATCCAAAGGCATGGTGGTTGTTTGTCCACAAAATGAAAATGGGAGCAAAGGATTGAGGGAATTTAGAGTTGATTCCAAGGTCATAAATTAAAAAAGGCACAGCCTGCTTAAGGAGCATTCAGAGACTAGAGGTAACATTTTGAAGCTCGTTTCAGGAAATGCAGGGAAAGCACTTGTGTACCCTTGTATGCTTAGTTCAAGGGTATCTTATGCTCATGTGGTTTGTTAGAAAAGAATTCCTTGTGCTTTTCACAAATATAAAACTCAAGTTTACTCTGAGGAAACAATTACTGGGAAAGGTAAAATCACCGTGGGAGAGGGGAAAGGACCTCCTGTTCTCTTATCAACTCATATTAAGGATAATGGCAGAGTTCGATTGTTCCAGAGGGATTAATTTGTCCCTTTGTTTCACTGAACATTTGCTGGAGTCCCCTGGGTGGTAGAGAAAAGTGTGTCTCAGATCACCATCTACTTAAGTCCATTAAAATTGATATGTCCTTCACTTTATGTAAACTCATACCTAAAGTTCTAAATTTACAAATAAAATATGGATTATTTGCATCATGGAAGAATTCTTTACACAAAAACAGACTACAGGGTTTCTTTAAAGAGCAAATTACCCTGGTGTGTTTTACAATATGATTTCAAGTGCAATAATTTGATCTACATACAATTTTTCTAGGAGCACACATTCAGGGTCAAGAGCGGAATGCCTGTATATTCATGATGGCTGTGGATGTGGCTAAAAGTCTCAGCATACCACGTACTGGTATCTGATGAATTATTGTAGTAGCAACTTCCTGACCACTGCAGGGTATTTAAAAAAGATCCTAGCCTCGTAGAAAGCTTTATATTCTTATTACTGATCCCAGGGAGAAAATTCAGTGGAGAAAGAACATGGCAAATTTTGCATAAACCAAAAAAAAATAAAAAGGTATTCTGCTGAGCTTCTCTTTCAACTACAGGTAGCTGTCCTGAGGCACTCCCTCACTAATACCTACAGACATTTTTGACTTAAAGTGAGAACCATTGAAATAATGGCTAGGGA
The DNA here is from genome assembly GCF_023091745.1 of Budorcas taxicolor. NCBI lineage: Eukaryota > Metazoa > Chordata > Mammalia > Artiodactyla > Bovidae > Budorcas > Budorcas taxicolor. The sequence goes on from NC_068910.1 coordinate 172,030,255, forward strand.
TGCTATGAGATCAAATGGGCCAATGCACAAGATGGCATTTATTGATACAAAGAAGCATGCTTTAAAAAATGTCAGTAATCGTTATGATTCCACTCCCCTAGCATTAATCACAAAAAAATATTTGATTTTGCTGTGTAAAGTGAATAACCACTGCATTTACTTCTGCTTTTTCTGTTGTTTTCTATTCCCAACAGAAAAATATTTTCTAAAATATGAAATTCCAACTTTACAAAAGGGAAATAAAAATAGGAAACATATAGGTTCATTAACCAAAGAGCTGCGGGTATGTGATATGAATTGCACATCACGGTGGAGCTGCCCTGTGTGAGCATGATGAAATCCTAGTTCCATCTGCTCTGGAACACGAATGATGAGCAATGAGCCCAGTGAGCAGTCCTGTAAATGCTTCAGGCCTCTCGGTCTTTTGAGCACAGCTTACCAGCAGGAAAAAAAAAAATCATTAAACAGCAAGAAAGAGAAACAAAAAGCATAAGAAGTGAAGGGGGTAACTGGAGAGATAAGGAGAATGGGAGGGGTGGGGATTTACGTGAAGAAGCAACAAGTTCAATGTTCGGTGTAAATCTTGCAATGATGTGAGGGAAAGCGACATGGGGGTAGGAGTGTGTGTGGAAGGACTTGGTAAAGAGAAACTAGAAAGTGATTCAATAGGATAAAGAGAAAGAAAGATAATTGCTAACAGAAAAAAACCCAATAAACATCAGAGAAAACACCAGAGAAAAGAATGGGTGTAAAGATGCCACAGAGGTCAGAAACTTTCCATTTAATTTTCAAAACAATGAGCCAGAAAGCTACTTCCTATAGGCAGTTGCCATTTTAGGAGTACAATTCAGTTTCTTAAGCCCTTAGGGATCCATTACTGAGAACAGGATAACAGCAACTTCCTGCCCAGCCTGGAAGAAGAAAATGCTCCTTTCTTGGTTCTTACCTTCTATCCAGGAGGGGTGAACCCTTGGCAAGGTGTTGTTCTTGTAGTTACATTTTTTCCTACATAATATTATGTAGGGCACCAAATATTACTAAGAAGTGAGTATGAGAGACTAAACTGAAAAGAGCTCATGGGTAATATCAAAACCTGTTCTCTTTAGTCCTGTGTTCCGAGACCTGTAATCACATGGGGACCATATTAAAACACTGAAGACCTGCTTCCTTGACCCTTCATTATGAGACAAATGAGATCACTGATTTATCAAGCAAAGACAGTGGATACTGTATTTTTTATCCAGGCTATTAGATATGAATGGGCAGGAGGTGAGGATGACTTAAGCAGTAGGATGATTTCCTTTCATTGTTTTACTCATTTATCTACAATAATTAGTCATTTAGAAATGTTAAGTTTCTCTTGTGTTGAAGCCAAATGTCCCTAAAGTTTAGCCACAAAGGTTCATCACTAAAACCAGATTTTGCATGATTCTTTGGCAAGCGTGACAAATATTCTTACCTAAGACAGATCCAAAATCACTGCAGATGGTAACTGCAGCCATGAAATTAAAAGATGCTTGCTCCTTGGAAGAAAAGCTCTGACCAATCTAGACAGCATATTAAAAAGCAGAGACATTTCTTTGCCAACAAAGGTCTGTCTAGTCAAAGCTATGATTTTCCAAGTACTCATGTATGGATGTGAGAGTTGGACTATAAAGAAAGCTGACTGCCGACGAACTGGTGCTTTTGAACTGTGGTATTGGAGAAGACTCTTGAGAGTCCCTTGGACTGCAAGGCGATCCAACCAGTCCAACCTAAAGGAAATCAGTCCTGAATATTCATTGGAAGGACTGATGTTGAAGCTGAAACTCCAATACTTTGGCCACCTGATGCGAAGAATTGACTCATTGGAAAAGACCTTGATGCTGGGAAAGATTGAAGGCAGGAGGAGAAGGGGACAACAGAGGATGAGATGGTTGGATGGCATCACTGACTCGATGGACATGAGTTTGAATAAGCTCCGGGAGTTGGTGATGGACAGGGAAGCCTGGCGTGCTGTGGTTCATGGGGTCGCAAAGAGTTGGACATGACTGAGGGACTGAACTGAACTGGAAAAAAAAAATCAAAGAGTTGATGACTGTGGGGGAGACTGGTGGGTAGGAGTTGATTGGCAAAGGCATGAGGGAACTATCTGGGATGATGGTAATGTTGGACAGAATTTAATATAATATGGAATACTATATCTTAATAGAAATTAGGATCACATACATAGAGACATTTATTAAAACTCAGCAGATTAAAAAATCAGATTTTTCTAAAATTCATACATCTTATCATGTGCAAATCTTACATTAAAATCTGTAAATAAACATTCCATTTTAGTTAATGATATACAGGCTGAAGTATTGGGGGAGGAAGTTTTGATGTTTGCATCTTGAAATGCATAAAGCAGTGGGTGTATTGATGGCTGGAAGGAAACATAGATAGACAGGTATGTGACAGAGAAAGCACAGTAAAATAATAATGGATAATCCAGATGGTGTGTAAATGAGTATTCACTTTACAATGTTTCCGCTTGAAAAATTTCATAATATTAATGTTGGGATAACAAAAGAAAAAGGTCATCTCTTTGAAAATGACTCTGTACTGAAGACTCTAATATGAAAAAATTTAAGCAGAGACTAGAGCCTTCAATGCAAATTAGAGATACAAGCAGGAATTCTCCATCTGAGCAAAAAGAAAAGTGAAAGTGTAGTTGCTCAGTTGTGTCCAACTCTTTGTGACCCCATGGACTGCAGCCCGCCAGGGTCCTCTGTCCATGGAGATCTTCAGGCAAGAATATTGGAGTGGGTGCCATTCCCTTCTCCAGGGGATCTTCCCCACCTAGGGATCAAACCAGGGTCTCCCACATTGCAGGCAGATTCTTTACCATCTGATCTACCAGGGAAGCCCCTATCTGAGTAAAGTGTGTCTCCAATTCTTGGGAAGTTACTTTCAGTGATGAGAGAGAAATTCTTTTTTAACATAATGTACCAAGCATTTGCTATTCCAAATCTTGCTCGAATTCCATTCCTTTGGGGACATTCTTTTGTCCATTACTTTTGGAAATGGTGTTGAGCTGTAAGCGTAGATGAGAAGTATCCTTTCTATATTTATGAAAAGTATGTGAGCACCACAGTTACAGAAAGCATAGAGTTGTAAAGGAAAAGAATGGGGCAGTTTCTGCTCTTAATGGGATTATAATGGGGCAGGGGAGGTAGATTAGAAAATAAAATTGAATGACCTAATAACCAAATTGCTAATAGAAAATATTTTCTCTATAGACTGTGTTGGCATTGTTGTGTTTGTGGAGTCAGGGACCATGGAAAGTGAGCTCTGAGGGGCTACTGATGAGACTCCTAAGTTCAACACCTGGGCTCTTTTCTTTGCCTTGTCTTCAGTCTGTAACTTTCTTCCTCAGCATGTGTGCGTGCCTGCATGCTAAGTTGCTTCAGCCGTGTCTGTCTCTTTGCCACCCTATGGACTGTAGCCCTCCAAGCTCTTCTGTCCATGGTATTCTCCAGGCAAGAATACTGGAGTGGGTTGCCAAGTCCTCCTCCAGGGGATCTTGCTGATCCAGGGATCAAACCCATGTCTCTTGTATCTCCTGCATTGGCAGGGAGGTTCTTTACGACTAGCACCACCTGGGAAACCCTCCCTCCTTAGCACCTTTCCTTAACTGCCAAAGTGAAAGTGAAAGATGGTCAGTCACGTCCGACTCTTTGCGAGCCCATAGTCCATGGAATTCTCCAGGCCAGAATACTGGGGTGGGTAGCCTTTCCCTTCTCCAGGGGATCTTCCAACCCAGGGATCGAGCCCCGGTCTCCCGCATTACAGATGGATTATTTACCAACTGAGCCATCAGGGAAGCCCAACTGCTGAGGATTTACCATATTTTTTTCCTCTTTTATCCTTAGAATTCTTTTACCCCCAAACTAGGATACCAAGTTAGATGCAATCTCCCCAAATTCTCTTTCCTATTGTCCTAGGAAAAAAGAAGCAGGATTTCCTTTCAAAGATTTATTATCAGAAGAACAGATTACTAGGGAACAGACCTGGAGAAATGACAATTTTAAGTCATACCACTTATCAGGGTCGAAGTTCCTGATGCATAGTTTCTATTTTTCTTTCTAGCTGGGACTGAGGAACCATAGAGAACCATCTTCAAGTTCTACTCCTGAAAGCGAGTTCCTCACACCTCCCTATGGCTTTTGATGCTTGCCTTCTTCTGACCTTTGGGATCTGGCTCTTTCTCACACAAATATCCCAGATGAAGCTGAACAGGGCACTTACAAGGCACATTCCATTTAGATTCACACTAAATGGGTGAATCCTAAATGGGTTATTACATCTTGGGGCTCCCCCTGGCCACTGACTCCTTTCTCAACAGCCTTCATGTCCTACCCAGGAACTGCCTCCTTCAATTTTAACTCGGCTGAAGAGCTTGTTTGCACAAAAGATGTAGATTGCATCTGCCTTATTTTTACTAGACTGATTTTAATCTAGTTTGAGGAAATGCTGGTTTATAACTAGGTAGGGGGAAAGACTAGGTACTGTGATTTCTTCTTTTTAACTCTTGGGAGCTTATTAGTGCAGTTCAGACCAAGGAGGATATTTTATGGAATCCAACTCCAGCTTCCAGTTTCATTGCATTTGAATTTAGATTCTTAAATGCCTACTAACCTAGTGTTATGAGCAAAGAATTTTATTGTTTTCTCAATGAACCACTGACCATTCTATTCTTGCCTAATTCATCTACAGATTAAACAGGGCCAAGAAAAAGAATCATTCCTTGGAGGAACAAGGAGAAGACACAGTGCAAGTCAAAGCAAATAGAAATTTGGATAAATAGAATACATTTGGATAAAATTTGGATAAATGTTTTATTTTGATTAATAAAATGTTTAACTTTTTGGTCGCTTTATATAAACTCTCCTCTGCACTCAACCTTATATGATAGTAATTATACTTTTAAAGTACCTTATTTCCTTAGAGTTCATAGTACCTTCTATATCCTAATTTGCCATTTGGAGTGAAAACTGGTTGTCCTAAAACCACAGAAGAGTGAGCTGTGGCTTTCTAGACTTATTTTTATTTATGAAATGTTATTCTTTTTAAAAATTATAAAATGTGCATAAAACGTGATTGAATATTTATACACTTATATAAATAATTATATAGGTAAGAGTTAACAACATTTTTAAAGGCAGTTCTTTACCATAACACATGTACTAGATCTTGGTTTGGGAAATACAGTCACCATAGAGATAGAAACATGGGGTCCAGATTACAACAAGTTCTTGGTTTTCTAATTTGAATCAAAATGCAAAATCAAAATAATGCTTATTTTGCATCATAATGATGGTTATGAATTTCAGGTCAATGTGTGTCCTTTAATAGAGAATGAAAGTCTAATTTAAAACACCAGACTTGACTCTCATTCTTGGCATATACATACATGTACACACACACACACACACACACACACACACACACACACACAGAAAGAACATCAAGAAAGAACAGCAAGATTGGTTATAAATTATGAGTATGATTTGAGCCAAATGACATTAAGATTTGTAGAGTGTCCAGTTCCCACATACTGTGACCATTAGAAAATCACTCAGTAGTTATAAGAAGTAGATGCTTTCAGCTCTAAACCCTGTATAACAAAAGCCAAAAGTAAAAAGAAAATGCATCAAGTGCCAAACAGCAGTAAGCCTAATGACCACAAAGACCATTAGGAAATGGGCAAACAAAATTAACTCTCAGTGGGAATTTCAGGCTCTCCGAGCACATGTCCCTGGGCTTCATTAACCTCCTACTACAACCAGGGCCAGTCACTATCGATGTTGGATCTTCCTTCTATCTTGTGGTAGCCAGAGAGAGGAATTCACTTATGCATGGACTGAAGGACCTAGATGGATAAATGGCGATACTAGAACTATTCAGAATCCATCTATCTGAGCTTCTGAATTGAAAGAAAGCAGAGGTCAGGAAGGACCAGTTGTGCAGAGAAGATTAAGTGGCTATTTTTTTTTTTTTTTCCCATTAATGTGGTGTGTGCATGTGTGCGTGTGTGTGTGTATGTGTGGTGCTGGTTAAGTGTTAGTTTTACTTTTACTATCTTTTTCCTTAAAACTGGTATGTATCCATATCAAATTTGAGTCTCTTCCTTTTCCTCTCTCTCTACTAGGTTTGCAAAGTCCTTTTGATTCAATAACGATAGTAAATTTGGGAGCACATAGAGGGAAGCAGACTTAATATTTTTAACAGCAGCCTGAGAAATAAAAAGAGATGTCCTAGTATCAAAGGTGTTAGAGGAACTGAAAAAGCAAGCAGAGAAAGGTGAGGTGACCTAGAGGTGAGCAGCTTCAGGGTGTGGCCACCTCTCCTAGTGCTGGAGAGACAAAGCAAAGAGATGGGGCATCAAAGCCCAGAGCAAGGGCCACCCAGGAAGCTGGAATCACAGTGGATCCACCCACAGGAAGCAGGACCCAAGCAGCAGGAGCAGCTGCTGCTCCAGGAGCCACCACGGCATGGGAGAGGGGACGGCAGGCCCTGGCTTCTTGCTTTCTTTTGCATCCTGTCTCCTTCAGGTATCTCCCACTGCCTAAATCTAGCTGGAAGCCATTTGCAAAGGAGCCTTCCTAACATGATTTCCCAGGTCAGTGCCCCTGCAACACAGGGTAAGGAAAGGTGGGAAACATATTCAAAGATGAAAAGACAAAGGGCGTGAAAACTCATCCCAAGTCCCCCTTCTCTTTCCATTGCCCTCCCTCCAAGTCCTCAGTTATTTTAAACCACTTCCATGCAGACATATCTTAGGGGAAATGGGCACATATGAAAAGCCATGGCTCACTCTTTTCTGTGGTTTTATGACAATCAGTTTTCACTTCGAATGGCAAATTAGAATATAGAAGGTACTATGAATTCTAAGGAAGTAAGGTACTTTAAAAGTATAACTACTATCATATAAGGTTGAGTGCAGAGGAGAGTTTATATAAAGTGACCAAAAAGTTAACCATTTTATTAATCAAAATAAAACATTTATCCAAATGTATTCTATTTATCCAAATTTCTATTTGCTTTTCCTAGGAAGAGAAACTTAATATTGACCATACTTTCAAAATATCCATAAAGGTCATATATTGGACATCTAGACAATCATTGGTTCTTGCCAAGAAGACACAAGAGTTATCTCATTGCTGAATCTGTGCTCCAACCTTAGTATGGAAGGCTGAATTCAGAAAATCCTTGCCTCTCATCCCTTATAAAATAAAAGGGCGAATTCTCATTTTCTTCACATTTTTTTTAACCTTCTCCATTTGAGAACTCTTTCAAAAATATCAGTTTTTCTCACATTTATCTAGTTATGCTTTCCAAATTTGGCTAAAGCACATATCCAGGTTCTGTGTGTCTAAAAAGTATTTGTAATTAGAAATGTTGGTTATGAGCAAGGAAAATTATTCTTCTTGTCTACACATAATAGGTATTGTCAGCCACGCACTGTCTTTCAGTTTTCTAATTTGTAATGTGATATGATGGCACTTTTTGACAGTAACTAAAATGATCTATGGCCATAAAGATATAGTCTCATGGTTATAAGAAAGATTTATGATTCTGGTTATGAAAGATATTTTACTCCTCAGCAACATTACAGGCATGGCTGAAAGCCCAACAAAATCGAAATAAATGTACAGAATGAACAAGCTTGTCAGGTAATAAAGGAAGTTCTTCAAATCAATGGTAAGGTTACATAAGGGGCTGAGACTTGATTATAGGTATAATTTTAATGCTATTTTATAATTTTATCTTAAATATTTCCAGAGTGTATCTGTTTATATTTATGAAAGTAATTTTCCTTTAAAAAATAATTGAAAGGCAAGATGGATGGATTAAGTGCTTTTCAAAATACCAATCACATAATCCTATGCTTTGCCATTCGTTTTCAGGGACATGTTGACTGTATGTAAAGAATGTTTTCAGAAATTGCCTCTATTCAGCCTGAGCTATTCTGCAGAATGGTCTTTTAAAACTGAATGGACTGCAATTAAACATGGAAGTAATGTCACATTTAGATTCAGGCTTGGAAACGAAAACTACTCCCTTTTGTTGATTTGTTCATTATCAGGAAGTGATGATTAAGAAACTCAAGGTTGGCAGAGTTATTCCACAGCCATTGTCCAAAAATGAAGGATTCTAATTAAAATGCAGTGTGGCAGCCTAAAGGAATATCTGTTCAAGTGAAATTACTACACCAGAAGCAACTACAATTAGGTAATTTCACATTTCTCCTTTCATAAGTATCATAAAATGTCTAGCCAACAGCTAATTTTGTAAATAATTTAATGCCATATTATAGTAGTATCAACTGGGGATAACTGTCCTCTAATCTGAATTTTGGTATCCATAATGTGGCTTCATGTACCAACAGAATGCAAATTAATTTGACCTCATAATTACTTTTTCACCAGTTTTACTCAAATTGGTTATTTTTTTTTTTTAATGGAAAAGAATTGGAAAACTACAAACAACATTTTAACAGCAGGGAGTGTAATGATAAAATCTCAATGGTGGTAAAATTTAACAGATGCCATATTTGAAGAAAACATGAACTTTAAACACTTCTATTGAGTAGACTATAGGCTTTAAAATAAAACTATTCTAGATGGCCAAAAAACACATGAAAAAATATTCAAACATCACTAATTATTAGAGAAATGCAAATCAAAACTACAATGAGGTATCACTCACATCAGTCAGAATGGCTATCAACACAACATCTACAAATAATAAATACTGGAGATGGTGTACATTGTACATTCCCACTGTTGGTGGGAAGGTAAATTGGTACAGTCACTATGGAGAATAGTATGGAGATTCTTTAAAAAGCTAAAAATAGAACTACTATGTGACCCAGAATCCCACCCAGGGAAAATCATAATTCAAAAGGACACGCGTACCCCAACATTCACTGCAGTACTATGTACAATGGCCAGAGTGTGGAAATAACCTAAATGTCCATCAACAGAGGAATGCCTAAAGAAGATGTGGAACATTTATACAATGGAATATTACTCAGCCATAAAAGGGAGCAAAATTGGCTCATTTGTAGAGTCATGAGTGGATCTAGAGACTGTCATACTGAGTGAAGTAAGTCAGAAAGAGAAAACAAATATCATATATTAACACATATATACAGAATATCAAAATATTGGTATAGATGATCTTATTTACAAAGCAGAAATAGGGACACAGATATAGAGAATGTATGGATACTAAAGGGCAAAGGGGGGGATGGGATGAATTGGGAGACTGATATTGATATATATATATGCATACATATATATATGTATATATATATGTACACAGTGTATATATATATATACACTGATACTTTGTATAAAACAGGTAACTAATGAGAACCTACTGTATAGCTCAGGGAATTCTATTCAGTGTTCTGTGATGACCTAAATGGGAAGGAAGCCCCCAAAAGAGGGGATATATGTACATGTATAGCTGATTTACTTTGCTGTACAATAGAAACTAACATAACATTGTAAAGCAACTATACTCCAATAAAAATTAAAAATAAAACGAGAATCAAAGATGGTGGAGGAATAGGACGGGAAGACCACTTTCTCCCTCACAAATTCCTCAAAAGAACATTTCAACGCTGAGCAAACTCCACAAAACAACTTCTGTAGGCTGGTAGAGGACATCAGGCAACCAGAAAAGCAGACCATTGTCTTCAAAAACAGGTAGGAAAAAATATAAAAGACGAAAAAGGAGACAAAGGAGGTGGGGAGGGAGCTCCGTCCCAGGAAGGGAAGCCCGTCCCGGGAAGGGAATTATAGTTCATTATTATTTTAAAAATTAACAGTGGAGAACAATTTTTTAAAGTTGTATATTAGAATTTTTTAAAATTTATGTATAGTTGATTTACAATGTTGTGTTAGTTTCTGGCGTACAGCACTGTGATTTAGTTATACATATATGTACACATTCTTTTTCATATTCTTTTCTATTTATGGTTATTATAAGATACTGAATATACTTTGTGCTACACAAAAGAACACTATTGTTTATTTATTTTATACATAGTAGCTTGTATCTGCTAATCTTGTAATTTATCTCTTCTCCATCCCCTTCCCCCTTTGGTAACAGTAAGCCTGTTTTCTATGTCTATGTGAGGCTGATTCTGTTTCATTAAATAAGTTAATTTGTGTCATATTTTAGATTTCACATGTAAGTGACACTTAATGGTATTTGTCTTTATCTTTCTCACTTAGTTCACTTATTATGATAATCTTTAGGTCTATCCATGTTACTGCAAATGGCATTATTTCATTCTGTTTTATGGCTCTTCCAGTATGTATGTATACTGCGTCTTCTTTATCCATTTATCTGTCAGTAGACATTTAGGTTACTTTCATGTCTTGGCTATTGCAAATAGTGCAGCTATAAACACTGGGGTGCATGTATTTTTTTGAATAATAGTTGCCCCAGGTATATGCCCAGGATTTCTGGATAATATGGCAACTCTTGTTTTTTAAGGAACCTCCATGCTGTTTTTCATAGAAGCTGCACCAATTTACATTCCTACCAATAGTGTAGGAGGGGTTCCCTTTTCTCCACATCTTCTCCATCCTTTTTAATGATGGCCATTCTGACCAGTGTGAGGTGATATCTCATAGTCGTTTTAACATGCATTTCTCAAATATTTGGCAATGTTGAGATCTTTGCATATGCCTGTTGGTCACCTGGATGTCTTCTTTGGAGAAATGTCTATTTAGGTCTTCTGCTTATTTTTCAGTTGGGTTGTTTGGGTTTTTTAAATTGAGTTGTATGAGATGTTTGTATATTGGAAATTAAGCCCTAGTCATTCACATCATTTGCAAATTTTTCTCCCCGTCTATACGTTTTTTGTTTTGTTTATGGTTTCCTTTCCTCTGAAAAAGTTTATACGTTTAATTAGGTCCCATTTGTTTATTTTTGCTTTTACTTCTATTGCCTTGGGAGACTGACCTAAAAGTAATTGGTCTGATTTATGTCAGAGAATGTTTTGCCCATGTTCTCTCCTAGGATTTTTAGGGTGTCATGTCTTTTTAAGCCATTTTGATTTTATTTTTGTGTGCAGTGTAAGGGTGTGTTCTAACTTCACTGATTTACACATGGCTGTCCAGCTTTCCCAGCACATCTGCTGAAGAGATTGTCTTTTCTCTATTGTGTATTTTTGCTTGCTTTGTCAAACGTTAATTGACCATAGGTGTGTGGGTTTATTTCTGAGCTCTCTGTTCTGTTCCATTGATCCATATGTCTGTCTTTAAGACAATAACACATGGTTTTGATTATTGTACCTTTGTATTATTGTCTGAAAACTGGGAGGATTATGTCTCCAGCTTTGTTCTTTTCCTCTCAGGATTGCTTTGGCAATTCTGGGTTGTTTATGATTCCATACAAATTTTAGGATTATTTGTTCTAGTTCTGTGAAAAATCTCATGGGTAATTCGATAGAGATCACATTAAATCTGTAGATTGCTTTGGGTAGTACGACCATTTTACAATATTAATTCAGTGAAAGAACAATTTTTGTAGATAACAATTCTACTGGAAGAAGTCTTAATTTTCCTTTATAATAACAGTATCCCAATCTTGATTTTTTTTTTCCAGTAAACCAAAGTTGCTGATATAAGACAGGAAAATAACCCAAGTTTATTAAAACAAAACAAAAACAAAAAACTGCTACAATAGCAGGCTATTTGAGGTGGCTTGATTGAAATAATAGTTCCAATGAGATTTAGTATGGTGTATGTTATCATATTCCATGGTAAAGCTCTGTGCAGTCTCTTAAATGTAAACCTTGTGAATGCAGGTTTCTGTAAAGAAATTACTTTCCCTGTTTCATTCACTGTGGGCATCTCAATTCACATACTGATGGAATAATAGTGGTCCTTAAATTTTGGGGGATTATGGACTCTTCCAAGAAACACATAGAATCTTTAAACCTTCTCCCCAGGAAAATACTTAATCACATATCTACACAAAATTTAATATAAGATTTTAACTTGCCATGGCTATTAAGTGAAAGTCACTCAGTTGTGTCTGACTCTTTGCAACCCAATGGACTATACAGCCCATGGAGTTCTCCAGGCCAGAATACTGGGATGGGTAGCCTTTCCCTTCTCTAGGGGATCTTCCCAACCCAGGGATTGAACATTGCAGGCAGATTCTTTACCATCTGAGACACAAGGGAACCCCATAGCTATTAAAGGGGGTCTGCAGATTTCAAGTTAACAACTGCTCGTGTGTTAGTTAATAATAATGTGTTGGAGTGGTTCTTTAACTTGAGACTTTATGAACAGAATAAAAAGATGTCATTGAGAATAAAAAATAATTTATGGAAGAAAAAAATACAAAGTTAACTCCCAACACAATAATTATTTACAACAAGTAAATATAAGTAGAATTATTTACATAAGTAAATTATTTATGACAACTGGGTCTTGTTCTGATGGGTGGTGCTCAGTAAATCTTTAATCCAATTTTCTGTTGATGGGCAGAGCTGTGTTCCCTCCCTGTTGTTTGACCTGAGGCCAAACTGTGGTGGAGGAAATGAAGATAATGGCAACCTCCTTCAAAAGGGCACTCAGTGCCCTTGACCCTACAGCAGGCCACCACCAACCCACCACCTCTGCCGGGGACTCCTGGACAGTTACATGCAAGTCTGGGTCAGTCTCTTGTAGGGTCACTGCTCCTTTCTCCTGAGTCCTGGTGTGCGGAAGGTTTTGTTTGTGCCCTCCAAGAGTCTGTTTCCACAGTCCTGTATAAGCCCTGGTGGCTCTATGGTAGGGTTAATGGCGACCTCCTTCAAGAGGGCTTATGCCATACCCAGGTCTACTGCACCCAGAGCCTCTGCCCCTGCAGCAGGCCGCTGCTGACCCGTACCTCCGCAGGAGACACTCAAGCACTCAAAGGCAGGTCTGGCTCAGTCTCTGTGGGGTTTCCTGGTGTGCACAAGGTTTTGTTTAAGCCCTCTGAGTGTCTCTGGCATGTATGGGTTTTGATTCTAAATGAGATTTTGCCCCTCATACCATCTTGCTGGGGCTTCTCCTTTGTCCTTGGACATGCAGTATTGTTTTTTGGTGGAATCCAATGTTCTGCTGTCCATGGTTGTTCTGCAGCGAGTTGTAATTTTGGAGTTCTTGCAGGAGATGAATGCATGCCCTTCTACTCTGCCACCTTCTTTAATGCTTCATGACCACAATGGTGTGATCACAAACATAGAGCCAGACATCCTGGAATGCAAAGTCAAGTGGGCCTTAGGAAGTATCACTATGAATAAAGCCAGTGGAGGTGATGGAATTCCAGATGACCTATTTGAAATCCTAAAAGATGATGCTGTGAAAGTGTTGCACTCAATATGCCAGCAAATTTGGAAAACTCAGCAGTGGCCACAGGATTGGAAAAGGTCAATTTTCATTCCAATCTCAAAGAAAGCCAATGCCAAAGAATGTGCAAACTACTGCACAATTGCATTCAAAAGGCAATGGCACCCCACTCCAGTACTCTTGCCTGGAAAATCCCATGGGTGGAGGAGCCTGGTAGGCTGCAGTCCAAGGGGTCACTAAGAGTCAGACACGACTGAGTGACTTCACTTTCACTTTTCACTTTCATGCATTGGAGAAGGAAATGGCAACCCACTCCAGTGTTCTTGCCTGGAGAATCCCAGGGACAGGGGAGCCTGGTGGGCTGCCGTCTATGGGGTCGCACAGAGTCGGACACAACTGAAGCAACTTAACAGCAGCAGCAGCAGTAGCACATGCTAACAAAGAAATGCATAAAATTCTTTAAGCCAGGCTTCAACAGTACGTGAACTGTGAACTTCCAGATGTTCAAACTGGATTTAGAAAAGGCAGAGGAACCAGAGATCAAATTGCCAACATCTGTTGGATCATAGAAAAAGCAAGAGAGTTCCAGAAAAAATCTATTTCTGCTTTATTGACTATGCCAAAGCCTTTGTGTGGATCACAACAAACTGGAAAATTCTTAGAGATAGGAATATCAGACCATCTGACCTGCCTCCTGATAAATCTATATGCAGATCAGGAAGCAACAGTTAGAACTGGACATGGAACAACAGACTGGTTCCAAATTGGGAATGGAGTACGTCAAGGCTGTATATTGTCACTCTGCTTATTTAACTTATATACAGAGTACATCATGTGAAATGCTGGACTGGATGAAGTGCAAGCTGGAATCAAGATTGCCAGGAGAAATATCAATAACCTCAGATATGCAGATGACACCACCCTTATGGCAGAAAGTGAAGAGGAACTAGAGAGCCTCTTAATGAAAGTGAAAGAGGAGACTGAAAACATTGACTTAAAGCTCAACATTCAGAAAATTAAGATCATGGCATCTGGTCCCATCACAACATGGAAAATAGATGGGGAAATAATGGAAACAGTGAGAGACTTTATTTTTTTAGGCTCCCAAATCACTGCAGATGGTGACTGTAGCCATGAAATTAAAGAATGCTTGTTCCTTGGAAGAAAAGCTATGACAAATCTAGAGGGCATATTAAAAAGTAAAGGCATGACCTTGCCAACAAAGTTCTGTCTAGCATGGATGTGAGAGCTGGACTATAAAGAAAGCTGAGAACTGAATAATTGATGCTTTTGAACTGTAGTGTTGGAGAAAACTCTTGAGAGTCCCTTGGACTGCAAGGAGATCCAACCAGTCCATCCTAAAGGAAATCAGTCCTGTATATTCATTGGTAGGACTGATGCTGAAGCTGAAACTCCAATACTTTGGTCACGTGATGCAAAGAACTGACTCATTTGAAAAGACCCTGATGCTGGGAAAGACTGAAGGTGGGAGGAGAAGGGGATGACAGAGGATGAGATGGTTGGATGGCATCACCGACTCAATGGACATGAGTTTGAGTAAGCTCTGGATGTTGGTGATGGACAGAGAAGCCTGGCATGGCATGCTGCAGTCCATGGGGTCGCAAAGAGTTGGACGTTACTGAGCGACTGAACTGAACTGATTTACGTAAGTATAATTGTATTGGGCTTTCCTTGTGAATATTTCACACCATAATTGTATGGTGTGAAAGTGAAAGTGTTTGTTGCTCAGTTTTGTTCAACTCTTTGCAGCTCCATGGACTGCAGCCCCCCAGGCTCCTCTGTCCATGGACTTCTCCAGGCAAGAATACTGGAGTGGGTAGTCATGCCCTCCTCCAGGGCATCTTCTTGCCCCAGGGTTCAAACCTGGGTCCCCTGCCTTGCAGGCAGATTCTTTACTGTCTGAGCCATTCTCCAGGGGATCTTCCCGACCCAGGAATCGAACCCGGGTCTCCTGCATTGCAGGCAGATGCTTTACCATCTGAGCCACCAGGGAAGCCCTGAGCCAACAGGGAAGCCCCCAGTTGTATGGTGGGGGTGATGTTAATTTCTAATGGTTTCCTGGTCTGGCCCAGATTTCTTTAGCTGCTGTATTAAGTTTTGGCTTAACCTTTAATGTGGGGCACATACTAGTCTTTTTTGCATGATGTCTGTCAGGGCATCATTTCCTCTTGATGTAGTTCTTATAATAATAAGCCTGCTTCTATAGGTTTAATTATTTAAAGTTCACCTAAGTATAGAATTAGGTTCAATTGATTTTGTTAAATTTTTCTGCTTGATAATATGGTCAACAAAATGTTCTATTTTTTTTTTCCATCCCCCCGCCCCTTCTAATCAAGTCAGAGTTTTTCACTGCAAATGGGGTCATCAACTTTCTGCTTTGGGCCTGTATGTGACCCATTTAGGCACCTCCACACTATGCCTATTCTGAAAAGATGAGAGGGTGATTTTACAGTTACTAGTAGTTGGTTCGAAGCTGAGACTAACTACACAATGAAGGAAAGATGGATTCCATTATATTTCCCTCCTTGTAACAGCCATTTCTGGAGAAGGCAATGGCACCCCACTCCAGTACTCTTGCCTGGAAAATCCCATGGATGGAGGAGCCTGGTGGGCTGCAGTCCATGGGGTCGCTAAGAGTCGGACACGGCTGAGTGACTTCACTTTCACTTTTCACTTCCATGCATTGGAGAAGGAAATGGCAACCCATTCCAGTGTTCTTGCGTGGAGAATCCCAGGGACGGGGGAGTCTGGTGGGCTGCCGTCTATGGGGTGGCACAGAGTTGGGCAGGACTGAAGCGACTTAGCAGCAGCAGCAGCAGCAGCAGCATCAACAGCCATTTCTCTGCTAAAACCATATGGACTTTTCAGCTCACTAGAGTTAGAAAATCTTAAGCTATGTGAGAGATGGAACCCTCTTGTGCACTACTGCAGCCACAATTCCTGGAGGAATATTTGTCACATGTTGATAACCAAAATACATCTGCTGAAGTTATTAAAAAAATAAAGGTCATTGCTTTAACTTTTTACTGGTTGTATTTACACAAATTTTGTCAAAATTCAGAGAAAGATTAGCATTTAATTCTTTAATACAAATCAAGGTATAATTTTTAGTTTTTTATTTGGTTAAGCCTGATAAAATCTTAAGGTTTAAAAAACATTTTTAAATTAAAATATGTTGGAAACTTCTGGTAGACTGACTTGCAAAAGTTGAGCCCTACCAGTGTGATAAAGTAGAAAATTGAAGGAAAAATAAAGATTGAAAAATTGATTTGAAAAAAAGAATTTGAGAGGCTGTGATCCAAGAGAGAAAGAAAGATTAGAGAGATGAGTGTGATGTTTGGCAAAGCATTTGGCAATATTAATGTGCCAGCCGAGAGGTGGAGAAGGCAAGCAGAATTTTGGAAGGCTAATGAGACTGAGGGCACAGAAATTTGCAGCTCAGGGCTAACCAAGAATGAGGAACCCTGCTAAACACTCCAGACATCCAGCTGGACGCTTGAAGGGGCTATCCCCCATGATTAAGGGTGAAATGGAAATTGATCAAAGGATGGAGCTCAGTTTTAAATAGGCTCAGTCCTTGTTTGAAAAGTAAATGACTCCTCTGCAAATAACTCCCAAAAGAAAAGTAAATCCTTATTGAAGGACAATAAATTATCACTAAAATTTTTCATACACAACACTCTGTAATTAATCATATACAGACATTTAGAGAAGTACTACCTAGCAGTATATAAAACATAATCTTGTCAGCATACAATATTGGGCACATTGAATATCTATATGAGAAAAATGTCTCTGTCATCTACAAATATCAATTCCAGATGGATTACTAGTTTGAATATGAAAGTAAAATGTTAAAGCTTTATATAACATATAAACATATTACCAAGCATTTATAATATAAACATATTGTCAAGCAGGATAATAACACAGGAGGATATCTTTATGATCTTGAGGAGGCAAAGATTTCTTAAAAAGGACACCAAAAACACTATATGTGAAAAAGTGACCTTGTTAAAATTAATAATATTTTTTCATCAGAGACACATTTAAAAAGTTAAATAGCAACCTACATAATAAGAAAAGGTATTTGTAGCACCTATAAATAAAGACACACATGTAGAATATATTTAGTATAATGAATTCCCATATGTCAGTAAGAAAAAGACAATGCAATTTTTAAAATTGGTCAGAAAATTAAAGAGGGATTACATAAGAGAGAATATTCAAATTGCCGGTAAACACAAAAAATGATACTCAACTGCATCAATCATCAGTAGATTAAGTCAATGAGCAGTGTTACACACCTACCTATCAGAATAGCTAAAACTTAAGCAAATGGATCATACAATGATGTTGAGTATTCATATATTGATGGTGGAACTGTGCACTGCTGCACACATGGGAAAATGGTATAGTGTTATCTACTAAAGCTGAGCGTGTGCATATTCCATCACTGAGCCCTTCTACTCCTAGCAATTCCAGTATATGTAAGAGTGCTCTTGAAGCATTGTTCATAATACTTTAATAGTAAGGCCAGCCCAAATATCCTTAAACATTAGAATAGCTAGATTATAATATATTCATTTGATGGGAACTTTACAGCAATGAAAATAAAAGCTATTACCTGGAGGAATCTCTTGAACATAACATGGAGTCAAAGAGTTCAGATACACGTACATACAAAATACAATGCATGATGGCAGTAATATAAAACTCAAAACCAAAACTAATCTATTGTGATATAAGTCAGAGTAATGGATACCTTTAGTGTTCTCTTTCTAGATGTAACTCGTGGTTTCTTAGATGTGTTCAGTTTATTCATCAATTTGTTCACTTATGCTTCTTCTGTATGTATGTGAGCTATATATATTCCTACAGAGGAATACACACACACACGCATACACACATATATAATACTCAGGATTCATTTTTATTCAAGGCAATTCTTTTAGCATTCTAGTTCCTAGTGCTCAGAATAATAGTCTTTCAACTTCATTCAGACCAACAGAATTTGGAAATGATCCAAACACCTGGGTCAGTTGCTTTTATTAATTTTGTTACAGAAACAGCTACACTTGTAATCTAACTATTTGTATTCATTTCTTTATTTTCACCTCGGCACTGAAAGACTCAACAGATCACTCAGTGGGAGGCAGAGCTTCATTTTCTCAATTACAGGAATCATAGCTCAAAGGGATGGCTCTCAAATGGCAGGTTCAGAAATTCCTTTGTGGGAGGATATAACTTATCATTAAGCATGCCATCATGCCTCATGCCGAATGGTCCTGTGGGTGGCACGATTCCTGTTATCACAAACTCAATTCCTGGATTCCTTTCATAGAGGGCCCAGCATTATCTGGCACAAACTAAATAGCACTTTGAAAGGCTGGATAAACGACCTTTGGATATTGCCCAACAGAGGATTTCTGCATTTCATTGTGGAGCTCTGAGTTTCGATTCACTAATACAATGTTAAAGGAACTTTGATGCACTTTGTTTTCATTTATAGAGGAAAAGAGGAGGACAGAACTAAAGAAGAGAAGTGAAATCCCAAATATTCCACTGCCAGTACTTTCATGCTGTAACATCTTAGAGCTCTGAACTTTATCCATAAATTGTAGCTGGGCAAAGCTTCAGTCTTGAAATGAGTGCTTTACATATTTCAAAGCAATTTTACAGCTCCTTTTAACTTTATTATTTCTGATTTTCTTTCTCCCTGAATAAACTCTGAGTTTTTCAGTTTGGGTAAAAGGGAATGCTTTCCCTCATAGAAAGCAAGCTGTATGGAATATTTCAGCATTTTAAGAGACTTCAGTTCTACTTTACTTAGAAGACATTTGCAATCCAAAATTCATTATAATTGCCTACAAAACAGGAAAGCCAATGTGTCTCAATTAATTTGGTTCAATGAAAGAACAGCACGTTTCACTTGTGCATTTATTTCCATCCACTTCCCTTCTCCACCTCCCCCTTACCCCGGTTTTCCAGGCTGAGATTTGATATGTAGAAATATCCATAAATCTATCAACCACAGGGGAAATGTGCCAACTTTTCACAAGGTTTGCTGCGGTGGATCTATGAAAGCCCACTTAAGTAACTTCTCTCTGGGAGGTAAATTAATCAGACACGAAAAGCAAAGAACTAGTTATAACTCCTCCACTTTCAATCCATTCCAAGATCCAACTGCATATCTTCCATAAAAAGATCCTTAAAAAAACCCGCCACATTTTAGAACATTTATGCCCCTCTAGCCATCTGCTCCAACTTTCTTCGTAACATAGTACTTTACGATCTCCAAAACACACATTACCCGTTTTCTGAATGGGCTTGTGCATACTCATCGCGGTCAATTTCATCTAGCTCCCAAGTCCTCTCTATTTGTAATTCACAAGGGCACCTGATGTGCCCATCATTTGAAACCCCATCAGCGGTTCAATTCTTAGGCTTAACCTTCTGCTGAGTGTCTTTATTACTCAGCTCCTCAAGAATATGGCTGAGGAGTGGGTACGCTGGTTCATCTGCAGTCTGTTACACTAATGAGTTTCCAGGCAGTATTTTATCAAAGCAATGTGTCAGAGCCTTTCTGTTATTGCTTCTTGTTTTGATGGGTTAGTGTTCGTTATTAAAGGAGAACACACATTTTTTTCCCTCTTCTTGACAGGCAAGTTGAGGGCTTTCAGTAATAGGTGCCAGAAAAGGAACATCTGGTGTACACTTAACGATGCATTGTTGCATTGTTAACTTAAAGCTGTTACACGCCTTGATAAACACATAATGGGCCTCAAGAAATTAAGAGAAAATTAAAATGTAAATGTTTACCCAGACCATATTTCCCTTTTCTTTTCATCAAATCATCTACACCTGCACCTTATATGTAAGTAAAAGAAAAGGTTAACGCAAAAATTCTCTTCTAACTCTCTATGGGTCATGTTGCCAGAAACTAAAAGAATTTTATTTCCCCCCATCCAGACTGGTGCAGAAGGCAATGGCACCCCGCTCCAGTACTCTTGCCTGGAAAATCCCGTGGATGGAGGAGCCTGGTGGGCTGTAGTCCATGGGGTCGCTAAGAGTTGGACACGACTGAGCAACTTCACTTTCACTTTTCACTTTCATGCATTGGAGAAGGAAATGGCAACCCACTCCAGTGTTCTTGCCTGGAGAATCCCAGGGACGGGGGAGCCTGGTGGGCTGCCATCTATGGGGTCGCACAGAGTTGGACACGACTGAAGTGACTTAGCAGCAGCTATCCAGACTGGAGATATTGCTGAGGCCAAAATGGCGTCATGGTGGTCATGCTAAGTCACTTGGGTGTTGTCTGTGTTTTCTGAAAATAAGGTAGGCCATTTAGAAAATCTGCTTCTCCTGGACCCATATGGGGTTAAGTATACTGTAAACATGTCAAAAATATTTTCATCAGGTCACCAGTCTTCAGCTCCAAATTTTGCTCATTTATACAGGTGCTGGTTAAAAAGGCACTGGCATCTTTTAGGTACCTTACTGGAAAAGTGCACTATGTAACAACTGTTCCTACAGTGAAAATGCATAGGCCTGAGGGGAGAAAGTACATTTTGAGGCCATCACCAATGACTGGGTCTTTTTCTTAAAACATTAAGCCTGTGTACTGTTCAAAAGTGGACCTCTTCCCCTCTCTGAAGAAAGGTTGGGATGGAATCCTGCAAATGCATTGAAACAGTCAGAGATGTAAAAGGTGGAAGGGATGCAAGGAAAGAGGGAGGAAGGGAGATGGAAAGAAGGAGACAAAGAAAAAGAAAAGCAAGGACAAAAAATTTTTAAATGCTACAATTAACAGCATTTTTTACAAAATGAAACACTACTACCTTGTCTTAATAAAACCTATAACAAGAAGATTTGAGCAGTTTTTGAATGAAAACTATATCCTCTCTGATATGGTTACAATATGTTGTATGAACTGAACTTTGACTCACAGCTATTTAATCTGATGTAAACTACCTTATATGGCTCTTTTCATATTTCCAGTTTTTTAAGATATTTTGGGTCTATAAAATAGTTTTTTTTTTTTCCCCCACTTTTCAATTATCTTTTTAAAGTTTTTTATTATCTAAGAATGCATTTTGAAGAAGCTCAGTAGTTGGACTGCCTTTTTGTGATGTTATGTCATGCAAAGCAAACAGGAAAGTTTAGAAAGGATTTTAAGGTTTTGTTTTTGTTTTTTTGAGTAACCAAACCAAGATAAAACAACAAAACCAGTTTGCAGACACAGACACAGCTAGAGTCACCGGCAGGGCTATGGAAAGCTTTTTTTCAGGAACTAAGAACAAATAAAATGGTTTCTCTAGTTTGAGCTTTGAGAATCTGTTCAGCTAACACCAGAAAATGGCTAAAACAGCTTAATGAGTTTCTTTATTGTGCTTCCATCTATCCTGAAAGATGCTCATACATCTTCTGGCCACTCACTATATTATAAACAAACAAAACTGGATGCTCAGGCTATTTACATCCAGGCAATGCAACAAAAACCATTTTATATTCTAGGCCTTCCTCCCCTATTATTTCACTGAAAAGTAGCTCACTTTTAAAGCTCTTCTTGGTAAAGATAATACAGTGTTTTTTTTTTTCCTCTTATAAAAGTTTCTGAAAATAGGACTCTGACCAGTTCCCCTGAATGTAATTTTAAAAATGGCCCAAGATTTCAGGGACTTCATTGAAATGAACTCAAGATAGCCCCCTGAAGGGGGCAAAAGGAAAGAGGGACTAAATCTGGTGACTGAGTGTGAAACCAATTTTCAAAGAATTTAAAAATCCTTCAACGTGCTCCTAGGAGAACCTAACCCTTAATTACCTTATTTCAGGTAGCAGGTAGGGAAATTCCTGTGGGTAAAAAGACTTCTCATGCATTCCTAAGATGATGGAAAGAAAAATGGCCAAGGAAGTGACAATTCTTGGAGAGAAATGCATTATTTTGTACTCTTTTGAAAAATCCCATATTTTATAGCACAGACACCATTAAAATTCAAGAAATGGAAAAGCTAGAGGTGACATTAAGAGAGCTAGTGAATATGCTGCTGTCAAGAGTTCTTTCTTTGAAATAGTATTTGATTTTTATACTTCAGAAGTCCTGATGGGGAAAGGAGAAAAAGAAAACAAAAATATATGTACATATGTATATAAACACTTATGTATTTATTTATACGTAAAATATAAACTTATAGGAGAGAGTTCCTTTTGAACTTAAAGGGGAGAGAGTAGAAAGCTACATGTCTTTCCTAATATTAAGAATATCTCTTTAGAGTGATATGAAATGGCAGGGTGTTCTAGAGAGGAACTATTTCTTCAGTGGTTTCACTGTAAGATTTACAGCAAATTTTTTTTGGTTTGTTTTCTATCTGGTGTAATGTATGTGCTGTGATAATAGTGGATTTTTTCCTTTTCAGGGGTCCCCAACCTCCAGGATCTAATGCCTGATGATCTGAGGTGAAGCTGATGTAATAATCATAGAAATAAAATGCACGATAAATGTAACACACTTGAATCATCCCGAAACCATCCCTGCCCCCAAGTCCATGCAAAAATTGTCTTCCATGAAACCAGTCCCTGGTGCCAAAGAGGCTGGGGATTGCTGATTCTAGTTCACATAATAATGATTAGGTAAAATGGGCAGAAACCATCCAGAGGAGAAAAGAAACAAAAGGAAACAGAAACAGCCAGAATGGAAAGTGGAATCATGTTGCATCACTACTGAGTCACTCTTACATGGTCCTAGGGCACAGTATAGACATTCTGCAGATATCTAAGGACTGACTATATATCTAGCCTTGAGGATCTGCCATTGTAGAGAAGATTTATGAAGGGGGAAGGAGCAGAAAATCGAACACCAAACATACTCACCACATTCTGCACAAACACACAGTGACTCATTCACCCATTGCTTCCCTGACCCTTCTTACCTTAAAGCCATCTCAAGTCTATTCCAGATTATTAAACTCTGATGCACTAAATTGATTATGACATATGTACTATTTTCTTATTCTTGTTTTCCCCTTTATTTATTAACTTACTTTGTGTGCTAGTCACTCAGTTGTGTCTGACTGTTTGAGACCCCATGGACTGTAGCCCACCAGGCTCCTCTGTCCATGGAATTCTCCAGGCAAGAACACTGGAGTGGGTTGCCATTTCCTTCTTCAGGGGATCTGCCTGACCCAGGGATCATACCCAGGTCTCCTGCATTGCAGGCAGATTCTTAACCATCTGAGCCATAGGGAAGTCTCCCAACAAGAAGTCTTAGCTTTAGCTTTACCTTTGTTCTAATAGGACTTCCCTGGTGTTATAAATAAAAAACAATTACACTAAGTTAATTGCTGATCTTTGAAAAATTGATTAGTGCTACAGACTGTGAGAAAAAGGGAGGAAAAAAAGTTTCTTTTAGCGTGTAGATAGACTCACATAAATCTTAATATCTTAATTTTCAATGGGCACTGCCTTTTCTCATTTATTATCTTTATGGATAGATATTAAATTATATCTTGAAGCTTAAACTCAAGATTATTCTTAGTTTCAGATATTTGTAAGAATGTACACAGTTTGGAGGGAGTGGACATGCACATGTATAGCCATCCATGGAAGAGGCGGAGTGTTATCAACATACCAGACTGAAGGCAGATGGGGGTCCTGTCCGTGAAGTTACTTTGGCTAAAGCACATTCTTATAGAGGCATAGATAGCATATGTGCAAGGGATTATTTTAAAATGAGGACAAAAATACTACAAAGCATGAAATATCTGTTCTTTGGATGGTGCTCCAAGTTAGGCAAAGGGAACCCAACAAGAATAAAAATAATATTGACTTTTTATTTAATAATATGCTAGACATACTGTAGGCAGCTGTACATTGTGACTGTTATCAGTGTTAAGGCTCCAATCAATATTGAAAGACAGCAGCATCACTTGGCAGGTACAGACACACAAAACCAATGCTTCCTAAAAGTTAAATACTTAAGGCTACTGCAATACTCCTTTTATCTTTTTATGACTGTGCTTTCACTATGTCAAGGCTGAAGCTATGACATATTTCTTTAGCTTGTTGGCTAATGCAAGGTGTTATATACAGTAAATTATTGCTACTGTCACACAACAGGAAGTGTTAAGTGTTTAGAATCAAAAAGTGTACCTTAAAAAGTTCCCAAGTCCTAGTTCCATATAAATTCTAATATAAATAATTTGAAAGACTGCATAAAAATATCTTTTCATTTAGCTAATTTATTATTTTATAAACAGTTTATAAGTAAGGAAAATAAGAGGAATAAAAGTCAATTTTTTGGATCATACAATGGGGAAAAATAATAAAACTTTAGTCCAATATTATTTTCTTATCAATAAGCTGTTAATGCAATTGCTTAATTGTTTTCTGTACTTGAATTATTTACAGCTGTTTTCCTAAAATTTTCCTCCCTTTTCTCAACTTGGGATATTTATTTAAAATAGTGACTTCTTATATTACATGATTTTCCTTGTTAGTCCAAGGGCTTCTCATTGTAACCATTATAATTACATGTGAGTGATGTGCTCCGCTTTGGTGGTTTCCTTCAGAACAAGAACATCTAATTCCTCACTCTAGCCACGTGGTTAATCTCCCTTGATCCATGACAGTGTACAGATCAGGTCACAAGAAAGAGATGATGCTTAATAATTTGTGTCAAGAGCTAAGTGAGTTTGTTCCTGTTGACTTCTGTATTATGCATCTCTTTAATTTAATCTTTTGTGAATTGCCTTTAATACAATACATATATTCATTTCCGCTGTTTATGCTTAGACTAAGTTGTTTAAAACTTATAACAGTTAATTTCTTCTAAGCCCCTTGAAAATGTCATTCTATTTTCATAAAAATACTTTCTTCAAACTTAAATGTAACCACGAAAGTTAATCTTTTGGTAAGCTGCCATTACAGATTTTTTGTTTTATTTTGTTTTTGTTTTGAGGCCAACCTTCCTTTGCCTTCCATAAAAACTTTGTTTATAATTTGGTAGCTGCAATGGAAAGAGATTAGGAAAGGGCCTCAGGAGGATGATCCAAAACAGTAAAGGTTAGGGTCAGACACTCAGGCTGTCAGGACCTGAGTGCAGCAAGACAAAAGTTCCCACTGGCCTAGGGATGTGCTTGGTCACTTCATTTGTGTCCAGTCCTTGCCACCCTATGTACTGTAGCCTGCTAGGCTCCTCTGTCCATGGAATTTTCCAGGCAAGAATACTGGAGTGGGTTGCCGTTTCCTACTCTAGGGGATCTTCCCAACCCAGGGATGGAATCCACGTCTCCTGAGTCTTCTGCAAGGCAGGCGATTTCTTTACTGCTGAACCACCTGGAAAGATCAGGATAGAAATAGCAAGAATTTATTATCAGAAAAAAAATCTGAGATTAAACCAGGGATGAAGTAGTAGAGGAAAGCAACCATTGTAGCTGTGCCAGAAACAGGATCCACAACCTGTGCTAAGTAATGATGGGGTAGCATGTCAAGGCAAGTCAAAATGGCAAGTAATTGGCAGAGACCCAAAAAGCCAGGTGTTTGGCTGTAAGGAGGCCCAGTGATAGATCTCCTCCTTGAAAAGCACTGAAGCAGACTGGTTCAGGTGTAGGGGAAGTTCTGACTGGGGAGGAGGGGGATGCTCCTTCGGAAGTGGCCTGAATATTCATTGGAAGGACTGATGCTGAAGTTGAAGCTCCAATACTTTGGCCACCTGATGTGAAGAACTGACTCATTGGAAAAGGCTCTGATGCTGGGAAGGATTGAAGGCAGGAGGAGAAGGGGATGACAGAAGATAAGATGGTTGGATGGCATCACCAACTCAATGGACAAGAGTTTGAGCGAGTTCTGGAAGTTGGCGATGGACAGGGAAGCCTGGCATCCACGGGGTTTCAAAGAATTGGACACAACTGAGTTACTGAGCTGAACTAGTCAGAATGCAGCTGCAGGAGTAGAGGTCCATAGTTAGCAGAAACTTCATACCTCTTTGGGTCTGATTCCTTTCTCTTGCTCTTCCTTGATAGTGTCTTACATCTCTAATAGTCCACATTATTTTTTAATTTTTATTTTTTGGCTCATGCAGGAGCATGTTGGTCTGCAGGATGTTTAACAATTGGCTTTCCAGGTTAAAAACAAATGAACAAACAACTAATTGTATTTGCCTTCTTCTGTGGTATAAATTCCTACTATGAAAAATTTCAAACTACCAACATGACATCACTAGACACAGAATTGAGGGAAAAGGTACAGAAACAAAGTATTATATAATATTTCTATCAAACATGTGCAATAGACACAAATAACCTCAAGAACACGTGAAAGTGAAAATCACTTGGTTTATCCAACTCTTTATGAGTACATGGACTATACAGTCCACGGAATTCTCCAGGTAGAATACTGGAGTGGGTAGCCTTTCCCTTCTCCAGGGGATCTTCCCAACCAGGGATTGAACCCAGATCTCCCACACTGCAGGTGGATTCTTTACCAGCTGAGCCTCAAGGGAAGCCCAAGAATACTGGAGTGGGTAGCCTATCCTTTCTCCAAGGGGTCTTCCCAACCCAGGAATCAAAGTGATGTCTCCTTCATTGCAGGTGGATTCTTTACCAACTGAGCTATGAGGGAAAGCCCCTTTAGAGCATCAATGATAGTAAAAATGTAGCCAAATAATTAGAAAGGAATGAGTTTATGCATTTATTACTTTGTTTTTAATGTAATTTTCTTAATTGTAAGTTTATGCAATTTATTTTTAAAAAGGAGCGATGTTTAACAATAGGCTTGCAAAATTCCTAACAACTCAACTGTGGGCTCTCTCATGCCAGTAGGAGCTGGCTCTGGCTTCCCATAAACTGCCTTCCCTAATTTTTCTGCCTTCTCTTCCCCCTTGACCCTAGGTGATGCCTTTAGGAGGGATAATGTCTTCTCTTATAGACTGCTCTCCCTGTTTCCATTCTTTTCTGTGATTGGAGTAAAAATAGACAGTCAGAGCTAGGATTCCTCACTGTTCATCTATTTGCTGTGGGGGGATCCAGGGCATCTTGGTGTTTGCCCTTTAGGTTGATGGTAAAGTTGGGAAGAGCATGGATAGCATCAAGAAATACAAAACTCTGAATGAGAAGGGAGGTTTCAAAGGTTGACTGGCTAATTTTTATGAAAATCCCAAATCATTACAAAACAAAGAACTTGTGGTGAAAGTCGAGTTTTCCAGCTTGCTGGTTCACTTCTCCAAATAACAGCTCCTACTGTTTATGAGGGAATCATGTAGAGTCTACATTGTAGGCTACTATGATGATGGGGATGAGTTAACTAGGGGGGAAATGGAACAGATGTGTAGAGGGAATTCATCTAAAGAAAACACTCTAAATAACTTACTAGTTTGCACCAGGCTCTAGACCAGTGCTGGCCCACTTGAGTTCTCTGTGATGATGGAAGTGCTCTATGTCTTTGTTATCCAATATGGTAGCCAAAGAATGAAGATGACCAAACTATTTTCAGTCATAGAGAGCATCAGGGTTGGCTTCTGGGCATGAAGCTAAGTTTGAACTATCCTAGGTTTACCACTATTGCTAATTGCAGGGTTTTGTTTCAAGGTATTCCAATCTATTTTCTCTGGTCATTTCTCTTTTTTTCAGCTTTATTGGGGGTATAATTAACAAATGAGATATTTAAAATACATATTTGATGCACATCATGGTGATTTGATATGCATATATCACTGGTCAATCCTTGACTTATACAAGGTCCTAAACACTAAAATTACCTCCTAGACAACTCCAGAATTAGGGATACACTTTAATTGGCCTTGACAGCCCTGGGTGTTCTTTGGAAGGAATGATGCTAAAGCTGAAACTCCAGTACTTTGGCCACCTCATGCAAAGAGTTGACTCATTGGAAAAGACTCTGATGCTGGGAGGGATTGGGGGCAGGAGGAGAAAGGGACGACCGAGGATGAGATGGCTGGATGGCATCACGGACTCGATGGACGTGAGTCTGAGTGAACTCTGGGAGATGGTGATGGACAGGGAGGCCTGGCGTGCTGCGATTCATGGGGTCGCAAAGAGTCAGACACGACTGAGCAACTGAACTGAACTGAGCTGAACTGATGCCCACTGTACCCTTCATGGATCACAGGTTTTTTGTGGCAGAGGGGCTTGCATAACTCAATATCAGGAAACTCAGATATGCAGATGATACCACTCTAATGACAGAAAGTGAAGAGGAACTAAAGAGTCTCTTGATGAGGGTGAAAGAGGAGAGTGAAAATGCTGGCTTAAAACTCAACATTCAAAACCAAAGATCATGGCATCTAGTCTCATCACTTCATCGCAAATAGATGGGGAAACAATGAAAGCAGTGAGAGATTTTGCTTTTTTGGGCTCCAAAGTCACTGTGGATGGTGACTGCAGCCATGAAATTAAAAAAGTTTGCTCCTTGGAAGGAAAGTTATGACCAACCTAGACAGCATATTAAAAAGCAGATACATTACTTTGTCAACAAAGGTCCATCTAGTCAAGGCTATGGTTTCTCCAGTAGTCATGTATGGATATAAGAGTTAGACCATAAAGAAGGCTTAGTGTTGAAGAATTGACGCTTTTGAACTGTGGTGTTGGAGAAGACTCTTGAGAGTCCCTTGGACAGCAAGGAGATCAAACCAGTCAATCCTAAAGGAAATCACTGGAAGGACTGATGCTGAAGCTGAAGCTCCAATACTTTGACCACCTGATATGAAGAGTCAACTCTTCGGAAAAGTCTGTGATGCTAGGAAAGACTGAAGGCAAAAGGAGAAGAGGGTGGCAGAGGATGAGATGGTTAGATAACATCACTGACTTAACTGACATGAATCTGAGCAAACTCGGGGAGATAGTGAAGGACAGGGAAGCCTGGTGTGCTGCAGTCCATGGGGTCAGAAAGATTGGACATGACTTAGTGACTAAACAACAACAACAATGCCCACTGAAAACCATAAAATTAAAACTGCAGCATGAACAGTCCATCACTGATCTGAGGGATACTCTTTAATATTTCCTTGGAGCCATGATCAAATAGTTCCACAGACTACTTCAGTATTCAGGGCCAGAGTACAAATGTGGGCCAACAGATCAATAAAAAGGCTCTGGAGTCAGGCTGGCTATGGCATGAATTATTCCTCTGCCACTTATTATTTGTGAACCTTGGGCAGGTTACACACTCTGTTTCCTCAATACTCATATTGGAAAAATGTCTGCCTCATTGGTTGCTGTGAGAAGAAAACAAAATGATGTATCCAAGTGCCCAATGTAATGCCCAATCTTTAGTGAGTCAATATTTAATCATTTAAATATTTAAGTGCCTGAGATTTAATTACTTAAATATTAATAATCTTTATGAAAAGTAAGGTAATAAAATATATGGTTATTATGGAGCAAATTATATGAATTCTACAAAGTTGATCTTACAATTGATTTATGAAATCTTCCCCGTTAAAAATCAAGGGTAAAACCCAGGAACAGTCTCAACCCTACAAGGCTTGGGATGGTCTTCTCCTACCCCTCACCTTCACCTCTGCCCAGAGCCTGCCTTCAATGCACAGCGTTTGCACTCACTGGCGAGATTTTATACATGCTGTTCCTCCCTGTCCTTTTCTTTATCCCTTACCTTGGCCCCCCTCTCTCTCACTCTCCAGGGGTGACTCAAACTCCTCTGACCCTCCAGTCCTGGTCAGCTCCTTTGACCACAGGCTCTCACTGATCTCTGCTCTTTCTCTTTTGCGTCAGTTTCTCAGTGTGTGTTTTATGCATTTATTTGTGTCATTATTTAGATATGTCCATTTTGCTCACCAGGTTATGAATCCATGAGACAGACACAGAAACATTTTAGTTACTATACTAACTAATGAAGCAATTCATTTGTGGCTTATTTTTTTCATGGTGTAACACTGCCTTTTTTTTTTTTTTTTTTTTGGTCAAATGAACTTCATAACTGTTGGCCATAAAATAAATGATTATAAGTACATTTTGTGATCTGGAGTTTGTTTTGGGACTTAGAACTCACTCAATACACAAACCTGCTTCATCTTCGCTTGAAACGTAACCATGTGGCAGCTGCTTAGAAGACCACTAAGCAATAGTTTCAGCAACGTGACAGAGTCCAGTGGCCACCCCAAACCACAGGAGGCATTTCCTGCAGGCAGTGTAGACTGAAGTAATTACCCTAGCTGGAATTCGGTCATGACATTGAAACAACACATCTCACCCTAAGAAAGTCCAGAGAATTATTTTTCCAGTGCAGCCATTGGCTTGATTTTTAGATACCTTTTCTTTATGAAACCCCATTATATTTGCTTTGCTTCGCTATTTCTTCCTACGGTTGAACAAAGAAAAATTAAGGGCAGCAATAAAAGCAAATTCTCAAATACTAAATATGTTTATAGCAGAGAAAATCATGACAAAGCTCAGATAATTCACTGCTTTGCATTTGCAATGTGCACATGAGTGAGCCAAATGATGTTTAGATTTTTCTTGGTTCTTTCTCAATAATGGGCCAGATAAATCACTGTCTGATTGCCTATTACATTCTTGAGATTGCATTGGGAATGACTGGCAGTAAAAGCCCCCAATTCAGACTCACTTGTGTGCAAATAATAAACATTGCTTACCATTTTTATATTTATGCCAATGATTATAAAATAGTCAATGGCTAAAAGGTACTTAGAAAAAAGCAGCATCTTTCCTACAGAAAGAAATATTTGACCAAAAATTTTCTCCGTTACCACTTGATTATGCTACTCCACAGCAAGGCAATAATGGGAGATATGTAACAATCCCCAGGCCACTTACAGCTTTGCTATCAATTATAAAATAAAGCTAGGGAATATAAACATGCTGAATATTAAAGAAAAACAATATCTCTGTTTGGTTCAAATACTATATTTCTAATGGCATATTTCAGAATCTTTAGACTGACCCAGTTTGCTGCACAGATTTTTTTTTTCTGTGCTTAATTTCCTCCTTCTTTATTTATATAATATTGGTGATTACCCACATTTACATCACTTATGAAGCCTTTACTCATTCATTCTCTCATTTGATTTAGTACTGTGCTTTTAAAAAAAAATATGAGAAAAACTATTTCCAAGACATGTAAAATCATTTGTCTAATGTTTGGTTAAATGTCCAAACATAGCCTGGACTCAAACCTCATTACTCCAAATCCGAATCTATACTTTTAGCAAGGATAACAATATTTGGCAAACTTGAGCCTCAGGGTATGAGTTTCTGGATCAGGTTTCCAAATTTATGTATTTATGCATTGACTGATTAATTTATGAATTGACTTTCTTGGTCATTTACCCATTGGCCCATCAGTTTTTGTAGGTATGGTATCCCATATTCTGTGGGGTATTTGGTCTTTTGTATACATGTTGTTTTACTAAGTTCCACAAAGAAAACAAAAAGGAGATAGTATTAACCCCAGAAGAACTTAAACAATTATGTAGCAACTATTACGCAGGTATGCGGGACTGAAAAGAGAGGGCTTCTAGTAAATAATAAAGCTTCAGTTGGTACTTGAGGGGAATGACGGCTTCATTATCAGGGAGAAAGCAGAAGGGCATCCCAGGTGGTGGAGACCACATGAAGCATCTCTAGGAAACATTTTAATGGCTGTAGTGAGTAATTAATGTGGTTATTTCCTAGTAAGTCTGCACACTTTGCATTTTAAATGATAATTTATCATCATAAATAGAGTCTGATTCTCACGAGTGTTAGTTAAAAATTATTCCATAGAGGTTTCATTAATTAAAAATTATCAACCTTTAGTATAATATGATCTTAAAATCTTTTAGGGTCTCTTGGGGTAAATCTAAATACTACAAACCACACACCATTGTGTGAAGTCGCTCAGTCATATCTGACTCTTTGTGACCCCGTGGACAGTAGCCCATCAGGCTCCTCCGTCCATGGGATTCTCCAGGCAAGAGTACTGGAGTGAGTTGCCATTTCCTTCTCCACCACCATTACGTAGGTTCAATTTTGGTGAGGCTCTGTATGAGGGCAGTGAACTGTCAGAAGAGGGTTTTACTTCTGGGGATTTCCAGAAGCAGAAATGTGGCTGTGGTTACCCTGCTGCTGCTACTGCTGATAAGTCACTTCAGTCGTGTCCAACTCTACGCAACCCCATAGACAGCTGCCTGCCAGGCTCCCCCGTTCCTGGGATTCTCCAGGCAAGAACACTGGAGTGGGTTGCCATTTCCTTCTCCAATGACATGAAAGTGAAAAGTGAAAGTGAAATCGCTCAGTCGTGTCTGACTCTTAGCGACCCCATGGACTGCAGCCTACCTGGCCCCTCCGTCCATGGGATTTTCCAGGCAAGAGTACTGGAGTGGGGAGCCATTGCCTTCTCCGGTTACCCTGCTAAAAATCATCATTTCCTGGGTGACACAGAAGGATACTCATGGCCATTTGCATGTGGGTTTCAACCTCATGGTTTCTTATGAGCAGATCTAATATTATTCTGGGCAAGTCAATGCCCATATGAGGCAGGGACAGAAACAGTAGGGGCCCCTGTGTCAGGCTGGACACATGGAGGGGCAGTGTGAGGTTCTGTCTCCTGTGTGGGCTAGATGTGTTTGAGGAAGCAGGGAATGGGTTCCTGTTAATGCCTGCTGCCAACTCATTGCCTGTACGTCCATGGTGAGTGTTCATGGCAGCCCTCCAAGGACCCAGAGCATAGTGACGTTCAAAGTGAAACCCAAAGGTGAATCTTCTCAGGGTACACCATCAGGAAGTGGCAGCCTAAGTGGGGAGAGATGACTATTCCTAGGAAGTAGGATGACTGGTGGTGAGTGAGACTGTAGAAGTAGGGAAAGGCAAGTCACTTTCTAGGGTTTGGGGAAGGGGGAAGACGGCCTGACACCCCAACTTTGAATGAGGGTGGGGTGGGAAAATGGTGATGTGCCAGGCCCCAGATGGCTGTCCAGCCAACATGAGCTCCTTCAGCAGCTCTCTTTCAGGCCTGGATTTGAGGCTCCAGTGTTGTGGAGGGAGAGTCCGAGGTAACGTAAGGTTGCTGTGACCTCAGATGACTTGGGAGTGGCCACTAGCCTGAAAGACCAAGAGAGTAGTTGAAAGTGTTAGTTGCTCAGTCATGTCTCTTTGTGACCCCCATGGACTGTAGCCCTCCAGGCTCCTCTGTCCATGGAATTCTCCAGGCAAGAATACCAGAGTGGCTTGCCATTTCCTTCTCCAGGAGAGGATCTTCCTAACTCAGGGATTGAACCTGGGTCTCCTACATTGCAGGCAGATTTTTTACCATCTGAACCCCTGGGGAAATCCCAGAGAGTAGGTGGATGTCAGCAAAGAGAGGTGGTTTTTTCAGTCTCTTCACATCCTTACTTCTAGCCTAGTTTCTGATTACACCTTGGGCTACCACCCTGGCCAGTGATTTGGTCGTCTTTCAGTCTAAAATTTATTCAGCATTTGTTCAAAATTTATTTAGTTAAGGAGGGGAGGAAGTGATTTTTTTATTAATAAAAGTAGTATATGCAGGTAACAAAGAACTGATGGGCCCTTAGTTACCCCTATTTTCACTCACTTGAATTTCCCTTTTCTTCTACAGTTTTTCCATCATACACACATGGGTAGTGTTTGGCATCCACATCTTGTAACAACAGCAGAAATATTCATGGATTTGGGTACTAAGACTCATTACTAGTAAACAGCAATATTTAGTTTCTGCATTTTAACTGACTCTGACAGCTGACATTAGAGGCTGTCGGGTAGTCAGTGTTGAGTTGGTGATCTGCTCCAAATATAGACATTGTCGTGTGCGCATAGAAAACTTATTTAACAGAAGTTGGAATGTTCTGGTGAGGATTTTTATTTAGGTTTCCACTTTTTACCCATGGATTCTCTCTGCTTCTCTAGGAGCAGGACCAAATTATATCATGGGTTAAGAAGACTTGTGTGAGGACACATCAGATTTACTCCTGTGGTGATCCATCTCTTTTCCATTGTGGGTAATGGAATGCTATCCTGTGCTATCCAGGCAGATTCTCAGCCACCCTCTCCTTGATTCAGGTCTGTGGATGGGAGCCTTCTGTGACTGGTGTGGCCCAAGAAACCAACTGTTCCCAGAGATATGGAAAAAGAACATTGGGAGGAGATTTTGACAGAGAAAGGTGTGTGTGTGTGTGTGTGTGTGTGTGTGTGGAAGAGCTAGAAGTGGATGAAAGGAGGGTGACAGAGAAAGAACAGGCTAACAATCACGTCCCCACTGGCAGCAGTCCTTCTCTTCCTGCCGTCGCTAACAGGGAGGTCAGTACCAGACCCTCCTTATTTCCACGGGGGGAACAGGATCAGTAGGAGTATCTGGATGTCTTATCAGTCTCCTCTTTCCCCGCATTGAAGGCTCCTGGTTTGCTATAGCATCACTGATCTAGGTTTCTACATCCTAGGCAAGATTATTTTACTGCTGCTGATCTGCCTAAGAATGTAAATGAGTAAATTTAAATATCATGTTCTCAACAATTTTATGTTTTGTTCTAAGCTCAAAATAAAGCTACCCAGGTGTTCTTTTATAAATAGGACTGCATGAATTTAAACAAACCTTTGCATTATTCATTGCAACAAAGGAATCGGAGTTCCTTCTCTACATATAACTAACTTTAACACTTTTTAAAAGTAATAAACTACTGAAGGTAATTAGCACATCACTAAACATTTTCTTGAACAGATGTATCAAATTTGACTTGGAAACCATTTTGTTGGTTCAGAACAATTATCTGAAACCCACTGAAAGTTATCTATCATCGGTTTGGGGCCATGATGACTTTATATTACCATAAATTATTTTTAATTCAAGCCTTCGGCAAACAATTTAAATGAGATTTGCAATGTAACGGTGCTAATCTCATGGCTGAAATATTAAAACTTCATGCATGAGAGATTTATCCTTTTAATAAGATCGATCATACTGGACATCACTCCCCCTCTCCAATTAAAACCCACTTAATTCACAAACAATTTATTAAAAAACCTGCTTACTCCAAATGTGCATTAATATAATAGGTTTTCTGCTCCATTTAAGGTGGACAACAACTGGCCATACCTAAACTCAAGCTCTTCTTGTCCTGTCAACAATTCTTTATTATAGAAGTCAACACTTGAGGTCTAAAATGAGGTTTCTATCAGTTTTATAAAATGAGTTTACTAAAGAGCATGCAGTAATGAACAGTTTAACTCAGTGGGAATTTCCAGCATTACATGCACATATACACATAGCTGAGAGAGTCTGTTTGGTCATTTAGCCATTTTTGTTGTTGTTGTTGTTGCTGTTATTTATTTATTTACTTACTTATTTATTCCATGCAGCATGTAGGATCTTAGTTCCCCATCCAGGGATTGAACACTTTGCATTTGAAGTGTGTAATCTTAATCACTTAATGCCAGGGACAGTCCACTCATTTGTTTATTAACACTACCTTGGGGCAGAGGTCTCTGTTGGAGAAACACCTTTAAGTAACTCCTCTTGGATCAGACATGTAAGGCAAGTGGTACTGTTCAGGGAAGACAGTAACTGGAAATCTGTTGGCTTGACGGAGGCCCTGTTTGCCCATCCTTGTTGGTTGTGGAAATCAAATACTCAGGAGGTGGGGACAGGGGACATTGCAAGGGAGCCAAGGGATCTCCTTGGAGGAGAGGGATTGCAATTCTGATGCCTTCTGTTCTGAGGCTCAGTGTTTCTCTGGCAAGGAAGAGGCCCTGACAGAGATCAACGATCAAGAGAAAATCCCAGAAAGTTGTGAAAGGAAATTTACCCTAAGGATGAGAGCATCTGAACAAAGGATTGGTACTTGACATACTTTCTAGTGAGAGTTGGAGATCTCAGTCAGTCAGTCAGTTCAGTCGCTCAGTCGTGTCTGACTCTTTGTGACCCCATGGACTGCAACACGCCAGGCTTCTCTGTCCATCACCAACTCCTGGAGTTAATTCAAACTCATATCCATTCAGTCAGTGATACCATCCAATCATCTCATCCTCTGAGGTCCCCGTCACCTCCTGCCTTCAAACATTCCCAGCATGAGGGACAAATGAATCAGTTGTTCGCATCCGGTAGCCAAAGTATTGGAGTTTCAGCTTCAGCATCAGTCCTTCCAACGAATATTCAGGACTGATCTCTTTTAAGTTGGATCTCCTTGCAGTCCAAGGGATTCTCAAGAGTCTTTTCCAACACCACGGTTCAAAAGTATTAATTCTTCGGCACTCAGCTTTTTTTATACTCCAACTCTCACATCCATACATGACTACTGGAAAAACCATAGCCTTAACTAGACGGACCTTTGTTGACAAAGTAATGTTGACAAAGCAGTGTTGACAAAGTAATGTCTGTGCTTTTTAATTTGCTGTCTAGGTTGGTCATAACTTTCCTTCCAAGAAGTAAGCCTCTTTTAATTTCATGACTGCAATCAACATCTGCAGTGATTTTGGAGCCCCCAAAAATAAAGTCAGCCACTGTTTCCACTGTTTCCCCATCTATTTCCCATGAAGTGATGGGACTGGATGCCATGATCTTAGTTTTCTGAACGTTGAGCTTTAAGCCAACTGTTTCACTCTCCACTTTCACTTTCATCAAGAGGCTCTTTAGTTCTTCACTTTGTGCCATAAGGGTGGTATCATCTGCATATCTGAGGTTATTGATATTTCTCCCGGCAATCTTGATTCCAGCTTGTGCTTTATCCAGCCCAGCATTTCTCATGATGTACTTTGCATAGAAGTTAAATAAGCAAGGTGACAATATACAGCCTTGAAGTACTCCTTTTCCTCTTTGGAACCAGTCTGTTGCTCCATGTCCTGTTCTAATTGTTGCTTCCTGACCTGCATACAGGTTTGTCAAGAGGCAGGTCAGTTCAGTTCAGTTCAGTCGCTCAGTCGTGTCCAACTCTTTGTGACCCCATAAATCGCAGCACTCCAGGCCTCCCTGTCCAGCACCATCTCCCGGAGTTCACTCAGACTCACGTCCATCGAGTCAGTGATGCCATCCAGCCATCTCACCCTCTGTCGTCTCTTTCTCCTCCTGGCCCCAATCCCTCCCAGCATCAGAGTCTTTTCCAATGAGTCAACTCTTTGCATGAGATGGCCAAAGTACTGGAGTTTCAGCTTTAGCATCATTCTTTCCAAAGAAATCCCAGGGCTGATGTCCTTTAGAATGGACTGGTTGGATCTTCTTGCAGTCCAAGGGACTCTCAAGAGGCAGGTCAGGTGGTCTGTTATTCCAGTCTCCTTCAGAATTTTCCACAGTTTATTGTGATCCACATAGTCAAAGGCTTTGGCATAGTCAATAAAGCAGAAATAGATGTTTTTTTCTGAAACTTGCTTTTTCGATGATCCAGCAGATGTTGGCAATTTGATCTCTGGTTCCTCTGCCTTTTCTAAAACCAGCTTGAACATCTGGAAGTTCACGGTTCACGTATTGCTGAAGCCTGGCTTGGAGAATTTTAAACTTTATTTTGCTAGTGTGTGAGATGAGTGCAATTGTGCAGTAGTTTGAGCATTCTTTGACATTGCCTTTCTTAGGGATTAGAATGAAAACTGACCTT
Organism: Budorcas taxicolor; assembly: GCF_023091745.1. Taxonomy (NCBI): domain Eukaryota; kingdom Metazoa; phylum Chordata; class Mammalia; order Artiodactyla; family Bovidae; genus Budorcas; species Budorcas taxicolor. Next base: position 172,068,214 of record NC_068910.1, read on the forward strand.
TTCCAGTCCTGTGGCCACTGCTGAGTTTTCCAAATTGCCGACATATTGAGTGCAGCACTTTCACAGCATCATCCTTTAGGATTTGAAATAGCTCAAGTGGATTCTAGCACCTCCTCTAGCTTTGCTTGTAGTGATGGTTCCTAAGGCCCACTTGACTTCACATTCCAGGATGTCTGGCTCTAGGTGAGTGATCATACCATCGTGACTATCTGGGTCATGAAAATCTTTTTTGTACAGTTCTTCCGTGTATTCTTGCCACCTCTTCTCAATATCTTCTGCTTCTGTTAGGTCCATACCGTTTCTGTCCTTTATTGTGCCCATCTTTGCATGAAATGTTCCCTTGGTATCTCTAATTTTCTTGAAGAGATCTCTAGTCTTTCCCATTCTATTGTTTTCCTCTGTTTCTTTGCATTGATCACTGAGGAAGGCTTTCTTATCTCTTCTTGCTATTCTTTGGAACTCTGTATTCAAATGGGTATATCTTTCCTTTTCTCCTTTGCCTTTCACTTCTCTTCTTTTCACAGCTATTTGTAAGATAACATAATCACAGAAACCATCCAGTCTGATCACATGGACCACAGCCTTGTCTAACTCAATGAAACTATGAGCCATGCTGTGTAGGGCCACCTAAAATGGACGGGTCATGGTGGAGAGTTCTGACAAAAGGCAGTCCACTTTAGAAGGGAATGGCAAACCACTTCAGTAGTCTTGACTTGAGGACCCCATGAACAGTATGAAAGGCAAAAAATAGGACACTGAAAGATGAACTCCCCAGGTTGGTAGGTGCCCAATATGCTACTGGAGATCAGTGGAGAAATAACTCCAGAAAGAATGAAGAGATGGAGCCAAAGAAAAACAACGCCCAGCTGTAGACATGACTGGTGATGGAAGTAAGTCCGATGCTGTAAAGAGCAATATTGCACAGGAACCTAGAATGTTAGGTCCATGAATCAAGGCAAATGGAATTGGTCAAACAGGAGACAGCAAGAGTGAATGTCGACATTTTAGGAAGCGATGAACTAAAATGGACTGGAATGGGAGAATTGAACTCAGATGACCATTATATCTACTACTGTGGGCAAGAATCCATGAGAAGAAATGGAGTAGCCATCACGGTCAACAAAAGAGTCTGAAATGCAGTACTTGGATACAATCTCAAAAACGACAGAATGATCTCTGTTTGTTTCCAAGACAAACCATTCAGTATCACAGTAATCCAAGTCTATGCTCTGACCAGTAATGCTGAAGATGCTGAAGTTGAATGGTTCTATGAAGACCTACAGGACCTTCCAGAACAAACACCCAAAAAGGATGCCTTTTTCATAATAAGGGACTGGAATGCAAAAGTAAGAATTCAAGAAAGACTTGGAGTAACAGGCAAATCGGCCTTGGAGTATGAATGAAGCAGGGCAAAGGCTAACAGAGTTTTGCCGAGAGAATGCACTGGTCACAGCAGACACTCTCCTCCAACAGCACAAGAGAAGCCTCTTCCTGGACATCAGCAGACGGTCAACACCGAAATCAGAGTGATTATATTCTTTGCAGCCAAAGATGGAGACGCTCTATACAGTCAGCAAAGACAAGACTGGGAGCTGACTGTGGCTCAGATCATGCACTCCTTATTGCCAAATTCAGACTTCAATTGAAGAAAGTAGGGAAAACTACTAGACCATTCAGTTATGACCTAAATCAAACCCCTTATGATTATACAATGGAAGCGATGAATAGATTGAAGGGACTGGATATGATAGACAGAGGGCCTGAAGAACTATGGATGGAGGTTCCTGACATTGCACAGGAGGCAGCGATGAAGACCATCCAAGAAAAAGAAATGCAAAAAATGCAAAATGGCTGTCTGGGGAGGCCTTACAAATAGCTGTGAAAACAAGAGAAGCGAAAGACAGAGGAGAAAAGGAAAGACACACCCATTTGAATGCAGTGTTGGAGACCTAGCGCTCAGAAAATATAGCTCTGTGTTCTTGTGTGTCTCTGTGTATGTGTGAGTGAGCGAGGGTGGTAAATAGGGGTAGGGCTGTGCCTTAATTAAGAAATCACAAACTTCGTCCTAGGAGCATGATGGCATAAGGTGACTGAGGCAAACTGTAATATTGGTAAAGAGATCTCCTTTTGAGGCATCTTCTACCCTGAAAACTACAGTCCTGGACTGCCAGTCTACACCGCACAGCAGTGTACGCATCAGCATTCTGGGACTGTTCAGAATGCCCAGTTTTCTCCATAATATGTTTGGACATTGTTGTTCAGTTGCTAAGTCATTCATAACTCTCTGTGACTCCCATGAATTGTAGCACACAAGGTTCCTCTGTCTTCCAATATCTATGGGAGTTCGCTCAAATTGAGTTGGTGGTATTATTTAACCATCACATCCTTTGCCTCCCCCTTCTTTTGCCTTCAATCTATCCCAGAAACAGGTAACTGGCTAACCCAGTTTCCACAGGCCACACCTTACAAAATTGGTGGTTCAGTACCACTTGCATAACTGTTCTCTTCAAAAACAAAACACACATCTTCTCCATATAACCAAGTCTGCTATGGATGTTTGGGTCACAGAACTGCATCCATTGTCCCGCATGCTACCAGTAGACAGTGCTCTATTCAGCAATTGTAGATAGCTGAAAAGGAAACTGGATAAAGCATGGACTGGTGCTTTCCTCAGGAACAAATCATTTCATTCATCAACTTTAAATCCTTCAATACATTTCTTAAGAAGTTGCCTGGCTTGAAAAAAAATGTACAAAAGTCAAAGAGAGAAAAGTAAAAAATATTTTGCCAACATGAAGCTCAAAAGAAAAGAAAATTTAAATATATTTTGAGCATCCTCACACAAGTGTAGTTTATTTTCAGTGAGTTTGATGACTAATGCAATCGAGTTATGAGTGGTAGAAAAACTGTGATGTGAAGAATTTTAAATATGTTAAAATATGGTGGTATAGCAAGAATGAAATAAATATCTTACTCTGAATTTGAACAAAACAGTCTGCAATTTTTATTAATAGAAAATATTTTTTCCAACAAGCCCATTAAGTGAATATTGAACAAATACATGAATAATAACTGTTTAAGGGGGTACATCAAGTCACTAGCCCATTCAGGCTGCCCTTGTGTGCTGATTCACCCTGGGAATATCCAGAAGGAAATCTGGGCTGTCTTGCCAAGTGATGCTGCTCTGAAGTCCTAGCACTACTTCACTCCAAAGATGACACAATGTTTAAAACAAAGAGAACTGCAGATGACACATAACCATGCCTCCCTCCTCTCCAGCATTTTCATTATCCCATGTCTGAGCATCCTTCTCACAACTAAGAACTTTAGCTAATCACTGTCTCAATTTACCAAGCACCTCCCCACATGCCTAACATTCTAAATACAGTTTAAAATTATGAAAGTGAAAAGTGAAAGTGAAAGCCACTCAGTCGTGTCCAACTCTTTGTGACCCCATGGGCTATAGTCCATGGAATTCTCCAGGCAAGAACACTGGAGTGGGCAGCCTATCCCTTCTCCAGCAGATCTCCCTGACCCAGGAATTGAACTGGGGTCTTCTGCATTATAGGTAGATTCTACTGAATAGCTCATTCCAGCTGGGCTATCAGGGAAGCCTGTTCATAATTATACTAGAAAAATATTTGCTATCATCATTAAAGTATCACTGTGTGTCAAGGGCAAGAGGTATGCCTAACTTGGTTTCATACAGAGTTTTCCCTAATTCTTTGGGAGAGGGAGTTCTTAATTAATTGATTGGATGATTCATTCATTCATTCAATATTTACCAAAGACCTACTCTGTGGCAGATACTGTTTTAGGAAATGTGAATATAGCAGTGAACAGAAAGACAAAATTCTCATCCTCATAGAGCTTACATTCTGATGAGGAGACTGGAGACAGATAATAAACAAATAAAAAACGAAATTGTTGTGCACTAGAAAGTGAAGAAAAAGTAGTTAGAGGAGTTGCATAAGGAGCACTGGATTGTGTGTGAGTGTCTGTGTATGTACCTGTTATAATTTTAAGAACAGGGGGTTGGGGAAAGCTTCCTTAACAAAGCAAGATTTAAACAAACACCTGGAAGATGTGGAGAGTGGGCACCAGGGATGCTGAGGGGAAGAATTTCCAGGTAGAGGAAACTGTAAATACAAAGGTCCAGAAGTGGGAATGGGCCAGGGTGCCCTGTATGGAAGCAGGCAGAACAGTCGGGGAGGCCAGAACATTGAGCTAGATGGGAGATGCCAGTGGCTGGGGTGGGGTGGACAGCAGGGGTGAGAGGAATGGTCAGGTTCTGGAAATACTCTGAAGATGGAGCCTGGAGGATTTACGATTAATTGGATTGGATTCAGAAGAGAAGAGGAAGACGGGCTCTGCGCAGGGCAGCTAATCTGAGCTGTCTGGGATCCTAGCCCATTGTGCTTCCCTGGCCTCTGTCCCCAGCCTCCTCCATACTATCTGTATATGCTCTTTCCTCATTGAATCACCTGAGACCTAGTCTTTCTCTTGGGCTTAACTTTCTCTTATTTACACAATTCCCAGAGTCACATATTTTAGAGGCTTACTCCAGACTCCCACTATTACAGACAAAGAATAGCTTGGATAGTGATGAGGTAGGATCCTTAAGAAAGGGAGTGACTCATAAGACTCCTGGAGAAGTATGCTGTAGGTCTTTGTGTCTACTGCTGCTGCTGCTAAGTCACTTCAGTCGTGTCCGACTCTGTGCAACCCCATAGACGGCAGCCCACCAGGCTCCCCCGTCCCTGGGATTCTCCAGGCAAGAACACTGGAGAGGGTTGCCATTTCCTTCTCCAATGCATGAAAGTGAAAAGTGAAAATGAAGTTGCTCATTTGTGTCTGACTCTTAGCGACCCCATGGACTGCAGCCTACAAGGCTCCTCCATCCATGGGATTTTCCAGGCAAGAGTACTGGAGTGGGTTGCCATTGCCCTCTCCATGGGTCCTCTGAGATAGATTTAAATGTTTAAGTAGAACCTCCATGAAGATTCCCTGGACAGGAGCGATACAAAAATCAGTCTCTCTAGGTTTGCGAGGAGACCTGGCTACAAGGCTTTGCTGACCTGACAAGGATGCCTCAAAATCTTTTGGGGTCTATTGAAAAGGACGTATGACATTCTCAGACGAGGGAGAGAGAGGATGCTTTTCTTTTTTTTTTTTTTTTTAGTGAAGAAGTCAACATTGTAAAACTAAACTTTGTTCTAAAAAAATGGAGGAGTACTGAGGGCATGGGTAGGTCACATATGCCCTCCCCAGGTACATGCCTTGTGTGCAGGGGCTGGACATCTCTACATGGGACACAGTGAGCCCTATCTCTATGGATTCTAGACAGACAACTGGGCTAATTGAGGAAGGTGATGTCGTATGCAGGGGCATGCTGGGACTGAAACCAGTGCCTTTTGAGGAATAGAAGTTGAGAAATCTGTATGCAGGTCAGGAAGCAACAGTCAGAACTGGATATAGAACAACAGACTGGTTCCAAATAGGAAAAGGAGTATGTCAAGGCTGTATATTGTCACCCTGCTTATTTAACTTATATGCAGAGTACCTCATGAGAAACGAAACGCTGGACTGGAAGAAACACAAGCTGGAATCAAGATTGCCGGGAGAAATATCAATAACCTCAGATATGTAGATGACACCACCCTTATGGCAGAAAGTGAAGAGGAACTAAAAAGCCACTTGATGAAAGTGAAAGAGGAGAGTGAAAAAGTTGGCTTAAAGCTCAACATTCAGAAAACGAAGATCATGGCATCTGGTCCCATCACTTCATGGGAAATAGATGGGGAAACAGTGGAAACAGTGTCAGACTTTATTTTTTTGGGCTCCAAAATCACTGCAGATGGTGATTGCAGCCATGAAATTAAAAGACGCTTAGTCCTTGGAAGAAAAGTTATGACCAACCTAGACAACATATTCAAGAGAGAGACATTACTTTGCCGACTAAGGTCCATCTAGTCAAGGCTATGGTTTTTCCTGTGGTCATGTATGGATGTGAGAGTTGGACTGTGAAGAAGGCTGAGCACCGAAGGATTGATGCTTTTGAACTGTGGTGTTGGAGAAGACTCTTGAGAGTCCCTTGGACTGCAAGGAGATCCAACCAGTCCATTCTGAAGGAGATCAACCCTGGGATTTCTTTGGAAGGAATGATGCTAAAGCTGAAACTCCAGTACTTTGGCCACCTCATGTGAAGAGTTGACTCATTAGAAAAGACTTTGATGCTGGGAGGGATTGGGGGCAGGAGTAGAAGGGGACGACCGAGGATGAGATGGCTGGATGTCATCATGGACTTGATGGATGTGAGTCTGAGTGAACTCCGGGAGTTGGTGATGGACAAGGAGGCCTGGCGTGCTGCGATTCATGGGGTCGCAAAGAGTCTGACATGACTGAGCGACTGAACTGAACTGAACTGAATAACAGGATGTCAGTGTTCCTGCCTCAGGAAATGCTGAGCTGGAAATAACAGCCCAGGCACAGAATGTTCATGCTGAGCCAGACTTTGGGGGGATCCAAGCACAGAAATCAAGCACAGATTCAGGAATAGAGCACGAGGAGGTAGTTCTTTCTTTCCTGTGTAACTGGAAACTACATTAGTTTATAGTTCTGACTTGTAAATGAGCAGACAACTTGAGGGCAGGGAGCAGTGTCGGATTTTGCTTGATCCTAGTGGCTGAAGGAGTGCTGGCACGTGGAGTGCTTCGAGAGTGCTATTGGGTGGATGGATGGATGATTGAATGAATGGATGGAAGAGTAAGTAAATGAATGCATGCAAGAGTAAATGGTCACATTGTAAACAAAGGTTCCTAAAAAGGACATTGAATTACACACCCATACATACACATTTACACACATATCCTACCACAGACTGATTCCCTTTTCCCATTTTCATCAGATACTCATTTTTTATAAAACAAAAACCAAGAATTAATTTTATTTACTACGGTTTTTTATTTTAAAACCTAATTTGTTTTATGAAATAAATTTCAAGAAAAAAAGAAATGGAGGAGAGTCCTTTTAATATAAAGCCACGTAAGAGACAAAGCAATAACTACAATGTAACTACCTTATTTGAAACCTGATTTTACAATAAGCAATAAAAACTATGACATTTATGAGACATTGGAAGTTTGAACACTGATAACATATATGATAATACATGATTTCTTTTTTCAGGTGCGATAATGGTAGTATGGTTATGTTTAAGAGAAAAAGGGCCCTTACCTTTTAGAGATACATACTGAAACATTTATGGATGAAATATTATGATATCTGGGACTTGATTCAAATTAATACAGAAGGGGCAAGGTGGTTGGGGGTGCAGATATGGCAAGATTGGTTACATTTTGATGGTCATCAAGGCTGGGTAATGGGTACATGGAGATTCCTTGGGCTACTCTATTCTTGTATATGTTTGAAATTATCCTTTTGAAATTATCCTTGATAGATAATAATAAAGAACTAAAGTGGATATTAAGATCTAGAAAACTGGTAAAGCAGACACCATGGTGTTTTAAGCTAACCATATTAGGCATAGTTCTAAATTCTTCATTCATCTAATCTATTGCTATTGTGTATACATATTCACAGGCAATAGATGCCTTGGTGAAGAAGGCATTTGTTTTTATCTTAAAACTCACTGAAATAAAACATACCGTTCAAACATTCTCTTTCTTGCTTGTCAAATAAATCACTTTATATAGGACATCTTAAGACCCATGCCTTGTGCTTTAAAAGAACTCTATATTACTTGCTAACCTTAGCATAAATCCTCTTGATATGTTTAACTAAGATTTACTAAAATAAAACCTGAGGTGTATTTCTTCTGACAAAGGTATGTGCTTATAGCCCTATCATTTGTTCAGATTTCTCCTGAGGGTTTTGCCACCTTTACTCTGCTTGGTTGTGTTTACATTGCAACTGAAAAGACTTCAGGACACTTATTTCACAGGCATTAATTCCTGCATGGTCTGGCATAACTAACTGCCTGCAGAATTCTGACACCATGTGCAGATAGATGTCCAATTACACTTTTGAACTAAATGAAATGAATATAATCCTGTCCTCAGATCACAGGCTAGATATTTTAAATTTTTAATTGGCTATTATTTTTCCAAGTAAGCTTACTGCAGTTTGAGTTTGAATTAAATTGGAAAGTATGTGTGAACAAAATTCTTGTATTTCTTGTTTGAAGTCAATTGTTGCATGAATTTCTAATAATAGACTAGCAATTATATTTGTAGCTATTCATATTTCCTACACAAATTATCTATATATTTATGTAAACATATTGTGGTAAAATCCTTTTACAGTGTAGAACTGAACAGGATGCACAAATTCAGAAGCCCTACTGCTGTTGATTTATTTCAGAGGTCATGGCTTGATTTTCAGTGTATATAAATCTCTGTTATAATTCTCTTCCAGCAGAATTCTAGTATTATTTCTGTGAAGAAATAGTATTCATGGTGGGGTTTCAAATTCAAATGCTGACAGGGATCAGGTAGGTAACATAAATAAGTGAAGCCAGGTAGGTGGAATATATAGGTGGCTACCTGGAGAAGGACATGGCAACCTACTCTAGTATTCTTGCCTGGAGAATCCCATGGACAGAGGAGCCTGGTGGGCTATGGTCCGTCGGGTTGCAGAAGAGTTAGACACAACTCAGAAGAGTGTCCAGTGTTGCTCTTTGGGTGACTGAACAAGAGTAACCTGGGGGTACCTGCTCTGTCTGAAGAGGGCAGCACACTTAACTCTAGTTGGCTGCACCTTTGGGCGTAATGTTTCTAGATATCCCAGTTTTTCCCCAAGAGAGGGCATGTGTGTGCTGTGCTTAGTCACTCTGTTGTGTCCGACTCTTTGTGACCCTGTGGACTGTGGCCAGCCACAGAGGCCAGGCTCCTCTGTCCAAGGAGTTCTCCAGGCAAGAATACTGGAGTGGGTCGCCATGCCCTTCTCCAAGAGATCTTCCCAACCCAGGGATTGAATCCAGGTCTCCCACAGCTCAAGGCAGATTCTTTACCATCTGAGCCATCAAGGAAGACCGAGAGAGGGCAGGAGCCTAGAGTTTTATTAAATTTCCTGATTTTAAATTGTGGGTCAAAGAAATCATGCCTGCTGTTTGCATGGAGCAAACACTGACCTAGGATAAACAACACTGCAAGGGGTTTGCCCCTGATTGGTTGTGACTGTAGAATTTCCACAACTTAATTTCTCAACTGTAGTTGTTTAGTTGCTAAGTCGTGTCCGACTGTTTGTGACCCCATGGACTGCAGTACACCAGGCCTCCTTGTCCCTAACCATCTCCTGGGGTTTGTCCAAGTTCATGTCCATTGAGTCGATGATGCCATCAAACCATCTCATCCTCTGCTGCCCTCTTCTCCTTTTGCCTTCAAATTTTCCCAGCATCAGGGTCTGATGAACAATTTCTTAGTGTATGATTGTATTTCTTTTCACCTGGATAAGAATATCTGTCCTCTGTTCATCTCATAGGATCTTCTGTATGCTGACTGTATCTGCCCAAGAGAGAAATGGGGCCACTTTGTAGCTTCATCCTAGCAGTGTGGATTAAAAATAACTAGCAAAGTAAGGGAAAGGCCCTTTCTGTATATAAGGGTGAGAGGGTAAATTGAAACAACTTTTATAGAGAGTGTTTTGGCAGTATATTAATTTTTTTTAATATACACATTACTCACTCAACAATTATAGTTTTATAAATTTATTCTCAAGAGAAAAATCACAGATGTTAAATGACATAGGTTTAAAATCACAGAGGTTCATTTAAGGTTGTTCATTTCATATTATTTATGGTAGTAAATAATGTGAAGGGACCTCCCTGGTGACTCAGACTATAAGGAATCTGACTGCAATGCAGGAGACCTGGGTTCAGTCCCTGGGTTGGGAAGATCCCCTAGAGGAGGGCATGGCAACCCACTTCAGTATTCATGCCTGAAGAGTCCCATGAACAGAGGAGCCTTGCAGTCTACAGTCCATGGGGCTGCATAGAGTTGGACACTTCTAAGCAACTGACACTTTCAATAATGTGAAGACACCAAAATGTCTAATGATAGCAAACTGGTTAAGTAAATTATGATGCACTACGTCTCTTCTGTAATTAGTTAAACACAAATTATTATTATTTTAAATGAAAGAAAATGATTTGTATTCTGATGACATGTTCTAAAACATCATAAGGAAGCTTCGGGTCTAAATCACGGGATGGAGAGTTAGTTAAAGTTGTCAGTGATACATGATACATGATACAAGGACGTAAGAGTAAACCAAGAAAGAAAGAGTCATGAGTAGGAGTAATAAGTCTAATGGAAGGCACGCCAGAAGCCACCGTGGTCTGAGCAGAGCATCAAGCTCTAGGCTAACCTAGATAGGGCACCTATGGGACAGGACTACACTGACGTCCGCTGTTTCAAAGCTGATGATATGTCTGTGGCTACTGCACTAGACCATGTCACAAAAGCCAGATCTGGCCTTTTGAACTGGCAGATCTTTACTGCCTGATGCTTCAAGCTATAGAGTCTCAGAGCACCAGACTGTTTGTAATTTCAGAGACACATTAGTCTTGTCTCTGTGCTTTAGCGTTACTGCCCATCAGCATGGAGAGCTCCTGTCCTACCTTTCCTCCGCGAACTGCTGCTCATACTTCAGGTTCCTGTAGGTACAGTCTCTCCGCAGCCCTCAGCTCCATGCTTGTGTTTGCATTCTCACATCATTTTGTGAGGATCGGTTTGTGTTGTTGAGCTGTCTTCTCCGTGGGGGTAGGCTCTTTTTCTTGATGAGGGAGATGATGGGCTTGCCATGTGTGTACTGGTGCAATAGTGCACTCTCCAAGACCCTATATAAGCACAGAGCTCACAGGTCATGGCCTAAGTGAACTGCAGCATGGATATCACACTGTGCCCAGAATGCACAATGTAGGCACTGGCCCTGGGCCCCAGTGGTGTTTAACTTCATGTATATATTTGTCTTTTTTACATGACTGAAACTGCCTTGAGGGCCTGCTTTCTGTCTTTACAGAGAGTAAATACCCATTACCCTCCTCCTCACCCCTGAATTTCAGAGCCCAAAATATTTTTGCAACCTCAAGGCTTGTAGCTATTTTATGACCATATATTTTTTATCATATAAACTTGAATTTCTTTAAATCTGGGGCACTAAAGGCCTTCATATTTTACTTTAGAAGAAAAGAAAGAGAAAAGGGGCCATGATGAGAAATATGCTGTTAATTATTTCCAACAAAAAAATGTTTTTACCAAAAATTTTTTTCTTAGTATTTTATCTATGGAAAGTGAGGCTTCTGTGATCTTTTCCTTTTTCTAAATAACTTTGAGATGAGTAAGTACAGTAACTCAGAAGATGACAGTGAATTTCGGGATTTATTCTGGAAATTTTGGACATTTAGGGCAAATCGGCATTTAAAAAAATCAAGTTACTGCTTATGTTACAGTGAAGTCACATTTTTTTTGTATTGATTCTCAAAATAATATAAGTGAAGAAAGTGAGGCTAAGCAAAGTTATAAGGATTTGTCCAGGTCATGCATATAATAATTGGATACTTCTGACCACAAATTCTCTCCTCTTCATACCATACCCAAAAGCTTTCTTTACTTGCTTCTCTTCTTTTATTTTAAAGGGACAAACATGGCTTTTTAATAGGTTTTAAATCCATTTTTTAAAAACATTCACTTCATCTTATCTTAAGGTTAAAACCTAAACTACAAGCCTTAAAATGAAGTGTCTCTGCTAACTCGGTAATGTTTTGTTTTATTAGATATTGGTTCTTGAGTTCTAAGACATAGGTGAACAATGTTAGCATTACAGAGTTTGGTTTCTTAAATGGAAGTCATCTATTAAATAAATTAAAAATAAATGCTTCTTCAAGTTAAACAAACAGAAATGTTTCATTATCTTGGCTTAAGCATGTAGATTTTCTACTAACGTTTTACTTGGGTCTTTGGAAAATCTAATCTGAAATCAACCTGGACATGATTTAATGAGAATGGATTGCTTTATCATTACTAATGCATTTTTGTTTGATTTTCTTATGGATCTGGAAGATGTGGTACTAGATATTATTGGAGAGATATAGAAAAATGCTTAAAGTCCAAAAGAGAAAATACTGACCAGCTCCCACCTGCAGCTCTACGTTTCTCTCTGCTTTTTAATCCTGAAAGGTTATATCCCTGTAGGTTGTTTAGCCTTCTGGCATTTTATATTTAATACTCTGAGGGAGTTTCCTCAGTGGTTAGGAAAACATGATCACCCACACTTTCAGAGAGCCACCGCAGTTTCATGCCAGCTTTCTAAAATTAATGGAGCATCTCAGAATGTTTTTGCCATGGATATAAGTCTACAAATTTGTCATTGCTGCAATTCCCTCCAAGGGGTTTTAAAAGAAAACCATCTTCAACAGCAGAAAACATTTTTCATTATGAAATATTTCAGATGTACATGAAAGCAGAGAGAACAATAAAAGGAAAGCCTATGTATTCACCACACAGGGTGAGTGATCCAGCATGAAAATAACCACAAAAGTCTTGACAATTCCCTCCCGGATCCCATTCCATCTCCTCTCCACCTGAAGCAACTGTTATCTAAATTTGTTGTGTTTCAGTCCATGCGTATGTTTTCACTTTTATTACATATTATACCTCAAACAACCAACCCAACATTTGATATTATTTTATAGGTTCTCAAATGACATATATATGGTCTCAACACTTATATACCATTCTGCAATTTGCTTCTTGTTTTTGCTAAAAAAAAAAAAAATACTGTATGATGGTATCTAGCTCTAGTTCCCTCATTTTTGCAATTGTATAGAATTACATTGTATGTATAGACCACAGTTTATTTGTCCTTTTCCATACTGATGTACATTTAGGTTCATTCATCTTTTTGCAATTGCCAACAAAGAAGCATTGAACATTTGCTCAAAAATGTGTGGTTCCAAATGGAAAAATGCATTGAGACTGCACTTACTCTTTTTTTCATCCTTCCCATCAGTTGTGTTGAAGTTTTGTATTTTGTTTTTTAAAAAAATTGGCTACCTTCCCTGAACATATACTTCCATATACTTTCTGAACATTGATCAGAAAATTATTTTTTGCAACTGTATAGGTCTTGTGGGATACACACACACACACACATGCACAGACACAATTATTTATTTATGTAAATGGGTAAAAAAAACCCACTGAAATTGTATATCTGGAAAATTTTAAGTAGATTAGAAAATTGATTTTGCAATTCTTTAAAGTTTGCAGCTGAGGCATTTTAATACATGATACATGTCATATAAGCAGTAACATTTTACAAATGAAAACATCTCTACACTTGTATTCTTAAAATGCCTTCTCATAGCAAAATTTATTTGGGCAAGCAATTATTTTTTCATTCATGATTCACACCTTTTTTGAAGCCATGTGTCTATTTCTTCATTTTAAAATATCTGCAGGGGAGCAGGGTCTCAACGACCATTTTTCCTCACAAAAAAGGCCACAGATTTTAGAACAATTATCTTTTTTGAAAGAAAAAATGCCAACTTAGCTTTAAACTTGCCAAGTCTTTTCCCTGAACTTTCGTATAATAAAAAGATTTTATGATCATTGCTCATCTCAGTATCAAGTATAATAAAATTCTTTCTCTCAGAATATAATCCATAAAATGACTTAATCAGACACATTTAGACTAAAATTTCCTACAGTATGCTGGAGCCAGGAAAGAGTGAGAATACCCCAACACTTGTTTGGGGGCACTGTCCTCTTGCCCTCAGAATACCTCTTAGTCTGATACACCACCTGAATGAAGCTGTCAGCATCTGTTTTACATCATTTGTAAATCTCAGATTAAAAAAATTAGCAGAAATGAGACTTCCCTGGTGGTGCAATGGATAGGAATCCGCCTGCCAATGCATGGGCCATGGTTTCAATCCATGGTCCAGGAGGATCCCACATGTCGAAGAACAACTGAGCCGGTGTATCACAACTACTGAAGCCTGACCTCTGTGGCAAGAGAAGCCCCCACAACGAGAAGCCCACAGACTACAATGAAGAGTAGCCCCTGCTCCCTGGAACTAGAGAAAGACCATGCAAAGTCACATACACCCAGCAAAGCCAAAATAAATAAATTTTTTAAAATAAGGAGAAATGGAATTTTCAAATTCTGCCCGCAAATGGAAAATCTTGTACATCCCACACAGTGCACACACATCACTTTGGGGACCACTGACTAATGTGACAAGTGGGGTTTGGATGGATGGATGGAAGGGAGAAGTGAGGCTTTTCTGATGATGGCCACATGAACAGAAGCTTGGTTAGAATGGGCAGTGCAGTGGGAAAGACAGCAAAAAGATGAATCTGAGCAGTAGGGAGCAATGTCCAGAGGGAGATGAGGATGGAAAGGAAGACTGGGGTCAGACTGTGGAGCAGGTTTATGGCCAGAACTAAAGATCTTATTAAAGGCAACATGAGAACATCTTGGGACAAAGAGGGATGCGATCAAAATCCCACTTTAAGAAATTTATCTAGCAGCAGAGTGGAAGGTCTTTTGAGGAGATGGAGACACAGAATGGTTTTTAGAAGGCAATGTTGAGAGAGGTAATGTTGAGTGAGGGGACATGAAGGTGATGGAAAGGAAGATTTGAGAGATGTTATGCAGTAGGTCTGACAGGCTGTGCACCTGATTCTTGAAAGCTAGTGAAGCAGAGGCAGGAGGTGAAGTTCACTGAAGTGTCAAGAGCTGGAGATAGTGTCAGGGGGAGGTCTGGGCAAAGTGAGCTGAGAGACAAGTTCATTCTGGACACATGGACTTTGAGCATACACACAGAGGAGTCCAGAGTGCAGGCAGTGAAGTCTGCTCTGACCAGTGAAGATTTGGAATCCACTCACTGGGAGGAGATAAATGAAGCTGTCAAAGGGTGTCCTGAAATCACCCACAGAGATCTCAGGGGACTGGAGAGGAGGCTGCAGGCAGAATCCTGGGGGCTGCTGATGTTTAAAATCTCAAAAGAGGGAGAGGAGCCTCCAGGGGCATCCAGGGATGGCCTGAGATACAAGATGTGGTCATTCCTGACTCTCACATCCAAGATTTCACCCCAACTTGTCATATCCTCCTTGCCTGCTTTCTAGTTTTCACTTGGCACTTACCTCTAAATACTATATCTTTTTCTCATTCATCTTAGTTATTTTGTTGTTTTGTACTAACATTTAGCTTTGTGAGAACACAAAGTTTTATTTGTTTTCTTTACTACCGTATTTGCTGTGCTAAGAACAGTGCCTGGCACAAAGTGCTCAGTAAATGCTTGCCAAATGAATGAATAAATGAATTAGCAAAGTTTACTATATAAAAGATACCAAGAGGCTTTTATGAGAGGTGAAATGTTCAACAGTATTTGCTGTTGCTGTTTAAAGTTTGTAAAATAGTCTTTGCTCCACAGAGGCTTGAAAATCATACTAGCATAAACAAACGTCTCAATTAAAGATGAAGAAATGATAATAAATCAGTTCGTTGTATTGATCACAAAATATATACAGAAGACAGTTTATATAATTTATGTTATTTTGCAATCACTGTATTATCTCCATTTTAGATAAGAAAATGAAGAAATTAAGTAACTGGGTAAAAAGCTATTAAGCCTTTGAACTGGATTTTAAACTTAAATCCAGGGACAGGGAAGCCCAACTTTAAAGGGTTGGGCTTCCCTGGTGGCTCAGACAGTAAAGAAATCTGCCTGCAATGATGGAGACGCAGGTTTGATCCCTGGGTCAGGAAGATCCCCTAGGTCCCCCTGGTGTCTCCTCTCCCTCATAGGCCTCTGCTCAAGGACTATGCTGACCTTGACACTCAGAAGCTGAGCCCATGATTCATTCATTCATGGATCTAGTCAAACAGGCCAGTGACAGGGAGAATGGAAATAGATGAGACAGGCTGGTAATGGGGGCCTGATCTGGCTTGTGTGCTGAATGAGATGGAAAACTATTAAAGGGTTTTGAGCAGAGGAATTCCATGATCTGTCTTAGTCGTTTAAAGAGACACTTTTACTGCTATGTTGAGAAAAAAACTAAAAGGGAGCCAAGGTAGAGGGGTGGATGCAAGTTTTGAGACCATTAAAATAATCCATGCAAGATGGGTTGGTGTTCCCTGATGACTCAGACAGTAGAGAATCTGTCTGCAATACAGGGGACTCTGGTTCGGTCCTGGAGTCAGGAAGATCCCCTGGAGAAGAAAATGGTAACCCATTCCAGTATTATTGCCTGGAAAATTCCATGGACAGAGGAGCCTGGTGGACTGCAGTCCATGGAGTCGCAGAGTCAGACACAACTGTTTGACTAACACTTTTCGCTTTAAATGGATTATAATATAGAAGGTGCTAAGATATGGTCAAATTCTTGATATGTTTTGGAGATAGATAATAAGAGGATTTATTCAAATATTGGATACATAGATGTAATCTGAAGGAAAGAAATAAGTTGAGGAGGATAAGCTCTGAGGTTTCTGGCCTGAGCAATGAGAAGGATAGAGTTGTCAGCAGTCAAGATGGGGAAGGCTGCTAAATTAGAAGCAGTCTGGGGTAGACGTGAGAAGACCTGTTTTGGACATGGTAAGACTGAGGTGTCAGTTACACATCCTAAAGGAGATGCTGAGTGGACAGCTGGACACATACATCTGAAGTTCAGGGGGACAGTACTAATGCAACATGTTTGTTGTCTCTGAAGCCATGTGGTGGGTTGAAATTCCAGTTGTATTTAGAAGCAATGAATGAACTTGCCGCAATTATTTAGTCTCTAAGTCCTGTCTGATTCTTCTGGGACCCCGCGAACTATAGCCTGCCAGCCTCTTCTGTCCATGGGGCTTCCTAGGCAAGGATACTGGAGTGGGTTACCATTTCCTTCTCCAGAGGATCTTCTTGACTCGGGTATTGAACCTGTGTCTCCTGTTTGGTAGGTGGATGCTTTACTACTGAGTCACCTGGGAAGCCCCAGTGAATGATCTTCAACAAAAATAAAGTTTAATGAAAAATATTCTTGCGATCCTCATCCTTTATATAATAGAAGTTTAGAAACTACAGAAACTCAGAAAAATCATGTGACAAAAGAGAACCACAGCTTCATTGCACTTCTTCCCCAGCAACGAAGCACTGGCTAATCTAATCCATTCACTCAAAATAGTACAACTGGCAGGTGTAGCCAATGCTGACTCTGCTCAGTGAAGGACGATCTCAGTTTGCTAATGAACCATGTATGCACTGAACTGAAGCCTTGTTAATAATTCATTATAAATTACATTATGAAAAAATACGTAATTCCTTTCAGGAGTTCATTTGAGCTAACTGAATGCATTATAGTGACTAATTCCATAAACCTAGTAGTTATGAATATATGTCAGCAAATAAGAATTTCAGTGTAACATCAGTTGATACATTCTTTTGCATTTCTCTTTGCTAAACAAAAATGGGAAAGCCTTTCTGATGCACATTTGTAGTTCTCCATGATGGTAGTGGTGTTCTGATCCCTTATATTGTGGGCCTGCCTGCAGGGGAAGCCAGTTAGTCTGTAAAAAGGGCTTGGGCTTAGGAAAAGGGGCAGCTTTCCAGATGCCCATAAGTTAATTCCACTTTGAGACTATTACTGTGTCCTTCTGCCTAATGTCGAGTTCATTTCACATCTTGCACGTGAATGACTGCCGAGTTCATTTAATCTGTTTTTACGGAATGCTGTTGTGAAACAGGCAGTGTTCTACACCTAAAGAGACCAACATTTAATCATGCCCTGAGTGGGGACTGAAACACTGCAATGTTAGTGACAAGGACTATTAGGAATTGAAATGTGAGAAGAGGGAGGGCGGTCAGCTCCCCGCACCTCATCAGGGCATTTCTGCAGTCACTCGGGTGGGCGGTTCACAGTCTCACCCCAGTGCCCATCAGCATCTGCTCTAGACACAGGCTATCCGCTCTGCTCTGTCTATAGAGTGCCATTTGGAGCAATTTGGAGTCCCCCTTCTCCCTTCAATCAGGCCACTGTAGACCGTCTCCATGGCACCGATTCTCTCCCTGACACTGAGTGGCAGGTAGGCCGGTGGAAGCCACGGTGAGGGTGAAACAGCTGCTTCCAGTCCTGGTTCTGTCACTCCATAAGTTGCCTCAGGAAAGTCACTTAATTCAAGTCTCACTTTGTCCTCCATTTTCAATAAAGCTATTAGGGAGGTAAAATGAAATAAGAAATGTGAAAATCCTTCTTGTGTGAAAAGTGAATAATATGTCTAAGCAACTTGTGATTCAAACAGAAGAATATCTGAATCAAACTTCTCAGGTTTAAAAATTAATACAATACTCCAGGCACATAAAAAGATATTATGAATGATATAGCAAACATCTGCATACCACTTATCACCCAGCTTGAAAATAAAATGATAAGCATGCAGTCTGTACACTCCCCGCAGGTCAAATTCCCCTCTTCTTCTTTGCGTGACAGTAACTATAACTGTGAATCGATAGTTTATCCAGTCATTACATATTTAAATATACATATATAATCACATAGATGTATGTGCTCTAAGTTGCTCAGTTGTGTCCTCCTACTTGTCGCGACCCCATGGACTGTAGCCCTCCAGGCTACTTTCTCCGTGGGATTATCCAGGCAAGAATACTGGAGTGGGTTGCCATGCCCTCTTCCAGGGGATCTTCCCAACCCAGGGGGCAAACCCACGTCTCATGTCTCCTTCAATGGCAGGCAGGTTCTTTACCACTAGCACCACCTGGGAGGCCCAATTACATACATAGGTGCCTCCAGAGAGTCAGCAAAAACAAGACCGCGAGCTGACTGTGGCTCACATCATGAACTCCTTACTGCCAAATTCAGAGTTAAATTGAAGAAAGTAGGCAGTCACTAGACCATTCAGGTATGACCTGAAATCAAATCCCTTACCATTACACAGTGGATGTAAAAAATAGATTCAAGGGCTTAGATCTTATAGACAGAGTTCCTGAACAACTATGGATGGAGGTTCGTGACAGTGTATAGGAGACAGGGAGCAAGGCCATCCTCAAGAAAAAGAAATGCAAAAAGGCAAATGGGTGTCTGAGGAGGCCTTATAAATAGCTGTGAAAAGAAGAGAAGTGAAAGGCAAAGGAGAAAAGGAAAGATATACCCATTTGAATGCAGAGTTTCAAAGAATAGCAAGGAGAGATAAGAAAGCCTTCCTCAGTGATCAATGGAAAGAAATAGAGAAAAAAAATAGAATGGGAAAGACTAGTATCTCTTCAAGAAAATTAGAGATACCAAGGGAACATTTCATGCAAAGATGGGCATAATAAAGGACTGAAATGGTATGGACCTAACAGAAGCAGAAGATATTAAGAAGAGGTGTCACGAATACACAGAAGAGCTATATAAAAAAGATCTTCACAACCCATATAATCATGATGGTGTGATCACTCACCTAGAGCCAGACATCCTAGAATGTGAAGTCAAGTGGGCCTTAGGAAGCATCACTATGAACAAAGCTAGTGGAGGGGGTGAAATTCCAGTTGAGCTATTTCAAATCCTAAAAGATGATGCTGTGAAAGTGCTGCACTCAATATGCCAGCAAATTTGGAAAACTCAGCAGTGGCCACAGAACTGGAAAAGCTCAGTTTTCATTCCAATCCCAAAGAAAGGCAATGCCAAAAAATGCTGAAGCTACCGCACAACTGCGCTCATCTCACATGCTAGTAAAGCAATGCTCAAAATTCTCCAAGCCAGGCTTCAGCAGTGTGTGAATTGTGAACTTCCAGATGTTCAATCCAGATTTAGAAAAGGCATAGGAACCAGAGATCAAATTGCCAACATCCGTTGGATCATCAAAAAGGCAAGAGAGCTCCATAAAACATCTACTCTTGCTTTACTGACTATGTCAAAGTCTTTAACTGTGTGGATCAGAACAAACTTTGGAAAATTCTGAGAGACATGGGGATACCAGACCATCTGACCTGCCTCCTGAGAAATCTGTATGCAGGTCAAGAAGCAACAGTTACAACTGAACATGGAACAACAGACTGGTTCCAAATAGGGAAAGAAGTACGTCAAGGCTGTATATTGTCAATCTGCTTAAATAACTTACATGCAGAGTACATCATGAGAAATGCTGGGCTGGAGGAAGCACAAGCTGGAGTCAAGATTGCTGAGAGAAATATCAATAACCTTAGATATGCAGATGACACCACCCTTATGGCAAAAAGTGAAGAAGAACTAAAGAGCCTCTTGATGAAAGTGAAGGAGGAGAGTGAAAAAGTTGGCTTAAAACTCAACATTCAGAAAACTAAGATTAGGCATCCAGTCCCATCACTTCATGGTAAATAGATGGGGAAAGAGTGGAAAGAATGACAGACTATTTTTGGGGGCTCCAAAATCACTGCAGATGGTGATTGCTGCCATGAAATTAAAAGACGCTTACTCCTTGGAAGGAAAGTTATGACCAACCTAGACAGCGTATTAAAAAGCAGAGACAATACTTGGCCAACAAAGGTCTGTCTAGTCAAAGATATGGTTTTTCCAGTAGTCATGTATGGATGTGATTGTTGGACTATAAAGAAAGCTGAGTGCCACAGAATTAATAGTTTTGAACTGTGGTGTTGGAGAAGGCTCTTGAGAGGCTGTTGGACTACAAGGAGATCCAACCAGTCCATCCTAAAGGAAATCAGTCCTGAATATTCATTGGAAGGACTGATGCTGAAGCTGAAGCTCCAATACTCTGGCCACCTGATGCGAAGAACTGACTCATTGGAAAAGTCCCTGATGCTCAGAAAGATTGAAGGCGGGAGGAGAAGGGGATGACAGAGGATGAGATGGTTGGATGGCATCACCAACTCAATGGACATGAGTTTGAGTAAGCCTCAGGTGTTGGTGATGGACAGGGAGACTTGGCGTGCTGCAGTCCATGGGGTTGCAGAGTTGGACACAACTGAGTGACTGAACTGAACTGAATTTGTATGTCATATTTTTGCATATTTTAAATTTAAATAAATCATATATCATTGTATAATTCTGCAACTTACTTTTTGCTCAATAATATATTTTTGAGAGTTATTTAATTTGATACATGCAAATATTTTATCCATTTAACTGCTTTATTCCACTGTATTGCTGCTGCTGCTGCTAAGTTGCTTCAGTCATGTCTGACTCTGTGTGACCCCACAGACAGCAGCTCACCAGGCTCCCCCATCCCTGGGATTCTCCAGGCAAGAACACTGGAGTGGGTTGCCATTTCCTTCTCCAATGCATGAAACTGAAAAGTGAAAGGGAAGTCGCTCAGCGACCCCATGGACTGCAGCCCACCAGGCTCCTCCGTCCATGGGATTTTCCAGGCAAGAGTACTGGAGTGGGATGCCATTGCCTTCTCCTATTCCACTGTATTAATAAACCATAATTTATGTATCTATTTTTTTCTATTATAAACAGTGCTTCATGACCATCTTGCACACACCTCTCTGTGGACAAGGGTGAGAGATTTTCTAGGGCATTTAGGAGGTGACTGAATTGTCCTGGGCTGGGCTATGGAAATTCACATTTGAAAGTCTGCTTTTCAACTGTTAACTTGTTCTCCACAGTGGTTGTGACAATTTATACAAGGCAACTCACTCCAGTATTCTTGTCTGGGAAATCCCATGAAGAGAGGAGCCTGGTGGGCAACAGTCCATGGGGTTGTGAGAGTTGGACATGACTTAGCAACTAAAATAATAACAACAGTGCAATGTTTAGTTGCCCCATCTTTTATCAACATTTGATATTCTTAGAATTTAAAATTGTTGCCAGTCCAATGGGTGTGAAGTGCTATCTCACTGTGAGTTTAATTTGCATTTCTCTTATTAATGTGGTTAACATCTTCACATGTTTATTGGCCATTCTAAAGATCTTCCTCTGATCATTTCTGATCTTTTCCACCCTCTCTCTCCCTCCCTCTCTCCTTTCTTCCTTTCTGTTCTTTCTCCATCTCTCATCAGTTTTTTACATATTCTGTTGTTGATGTTGATTTGTAGGAGTTCTTTCTATTCTGGATGCTAACTTTGTCAGTTATACCTGTTGCTTGTGTTTTGACTTTTAAAATACTCTCTTTTGATGCACAGAATTTAAAAATTTAACACAGTTCAACTTCTCAATTTTATTTTTCCTTTGTAAGTTTGAGCTTTTTGTGCGTGTGTTATGTTTAAGAAATTCTTCTCTAGCTCTAGTTCATAAATATAGTCAACTGCATGTTCTTGATAAAAGATTTAAAGTTTTTGCTTTTCATTCTTTGGTTGTCAATTCTTCTATATCAATTTTGTCTTTATAATAAGAGGTAAGATCCATTTTTTTTTTAGAAAACCAGTAATCCCTGTGAGACAGGCTGGGACCTGGGATCCTTTGCCACAGTGCTTGCACCTGGAAAAATGTGTTCTCAAGCAACAAAATACAAAGAAACTATAAGGGACTTAAAAATAACTGTGTGCACATATCGTTGGAGCAAATTATGGATGGCAAGATACAAAAAGACCAAAAAGCTCAACTGCCACTTCTGAAGAGATGGGAGCAAAAACAGGATACTGCACAGGCCACCTGTATACAACATTATGGGAGGGGTGGGCAAACCAACTAAGCCACTCCTCTGGCCCAACCCCTGGACCCACCCCTGCCCTTTATAAAGGCCATATAAAGAACAAGCTTATTGCCCGCCCCCTCGCGCCTCCCCTACCCCCCACCCACCAAGAGAGAGCGAGAGACTATTTTCTCACTCCCTCTTGCTGCAGCAGGAGCCCCAACAAAGCCTTACTTGAATTTCTCATCTGACCTCTGATCAATTTCTATTGATTAAGGAAGCCAAGAATCCTGGTCAGTAACACCTGCACCATTCATTAAGGAATCTTTCCTTTCTCTTGATCTGCAGTGCAGGGTTTGTCAAAGTCTGACTCTCTATATTCACATGTCTCCTTTGAGACTCTCTATTTTGTTTAGTTGATCTGTTTACCTATTCTTGTATCAAAACCACACTGTGAAGGAAATGGCAACCCACTCCAGTGTTCTTGTCTGGAGAATCCCATGGATGGAGGAGCCTGGCAGGCAACAGTCCATGGGGTCACAGAGAGTCGGACATGAATGACTGAGTGACTAACACTACACACTATTAATAAATTTGGATTTCAGATAAGCAAGTCCCCCAGTCTCATTCTTCTCCATACTGGTCTTGGCTAATGTGATTCCTTTTTCTTTTTCTGGATAAAGTTTCAAAACATGTTGCTAAATTATGAGATTTCTTTTGAATTACAGTGAATTCATAAGTCGATTTGGGTGGATAGGATGCCTAACTAAGCGGATACGTAGCAGCTCACTTGTTTAATCACTTTCGAGTGCTTACTTTGTGCTGGTTCCTGTGCTGATATTACTCAGGGAACTTCCCGATCTGGACCTGGCTTAGATGGCCACGCTTGTGCTTAGTCGGTAAGTCATGTCCAGCTCTTTGCAACCTCATGGGCTGAAGCCCTCCAGGCTTATCTGTCCATGGGATTCTCCAGGCAAGAACACTGGAGT
Source organism: Budorcas taxicolor (assembly GCF_023091745.1). NCBI lineage: Eukaryota > Metazoa > Chordata > Mammalia > Artiodactyla > Bovidae > Budorcas > Budorcas taxicolor. The sequence goes on from NC_068910.1 coordinate 172,091,775, forward strand.
GGGTTGCTGGCTCCTCATTCTTGGGGCCTTCCTGACTCAGGGATCAAACCCACACCTCTTAGGTCTCCTGCATTGGCAGACAGGTTCTTTACCACTAGTGCCAACTGGGAAGCCCATCCTGCCACCCAGGAAGCCCTTCCTGCCACCCTGACCCCTCCGTATACCCATCTGTCTCTCTGCACCCAAGCCATCAGGAACCTCTTCCCTGTGAGCAAACGCACCATCCTGTCCTCTATCCTCCTGGTCTTTCCTCTGTGTAGCACACTCTTTGGCTCCTGTTCATCTGCCTACATTCTACTTACTTTCAGTCTCACTTCCTTGAAAAGGCTTCCCTGCCTCGGTGTGGATTAGATGCTCTGCTCTTGTCATCCTTAGCATCTCCCCTCTCATAAGCTCCCTCACATGGTATGGAAATTTCCTGTCCCTAATGAACTGTCAGGGATTGTTATATATTATTCATGGAAGTCTCAACAACACTTCATCACTGACTCCCAGTATCTGGCACCTGGATGGCACACAATAAAAAATACTGCTGAGTGTATAAATATGGAATCTCTAGTAGAAGCAAGTCCCAGTGGCAGGCAGTTTGGGAGGACACAAAAAATTAAACAAGCCCTCATGGAGGGAGCTTATAGTATAGTGGGCCAATTAGGCCCGTATGTATAAATTATAATACAAAGCAAACTGTAAGAAATATTGGATTAAAGATAAGGGTATAAGAGTAGATGGTTCAAGATGGTGGTGTAGGAAGATCCTGAACTCACCTCCTTTCATAGACACAATAAATATATCACTACATATGGAATCATTTCTTCTGAAAAAGACCAGAAAATCAGACAAATGGCACCTCGAAAAACAATGATAAAAAGACTGCAGCAAGACTGAGGAGAGGCAGAGACGTGGTCTTGCCAAAATCTTCACCCCTAATCAGAAGGGATCTCAAAAATATGGAACATTACTCTGAGAAGCAAGGGATTTCTGCCTCTTGTCAGGCATCTCAAATGTCTCACACTGAAAAGATGAGCACAGACTGGCTTTGAAAACCAGCAGGATTATACCCAGGAGAACCACAGGGCAATTGGGAACAAAGAACCCACTCTTAAAGGGATCTCACTTAGATTCACTTGCCCTGGGACCCAGAATAAAAGTAGCAGTTTGAAAGCATATAAACCAAAGGTGGAGAAGACTCACTAGTTTCAAAGTATCTGCCAGAGAGGCAAGAATCTGTTGGGGCTCTCTCTCCAGGAAAAAAGATGCTAGCAGGAACCATTTTTGCAATTTCATTTTACCTTGCTCCTGCTGGTGCTGGTGCCTGCCATTTTGGAACTCTCTCTCTCACTTGCTGGTGCCAATGGATGAGCTCTGTCTGACCCCCATACCACAGCTGCATCACCGCCAACTGAGGAAACACTTTGAGCCTCCACCCCAGCTGCTGTGGAACTGCCACTGCCAACAGGCACATGCAGCCCACACATGGGATACTCCTTGAGTGCCTTGCTCTGATGGCCAGGGAGGATTGTGCTTTTGGGCTCCAGGGGTCATCTCCTATACAAGGCCATTCCTTCAAGACAAGGAGAGGGAACTGTTCCCCCTAACCCACAGGGGAAAAACACAGAGTCAGACAAAGTGAGGAGAAAGAGGAATGCATTCCAGATGAAAGAATAAGACAAAATCTCAGAAACAGACCTTAATGAAATGGAGATAAGGGCTTTCTTGGTGGCTCAGATGGTAAAGAATCTGCCTTCAAGGCAGGAGAACTGGGTTTGATTGCTGGGCTGGGCAGGTGCCCTGGAGGAGGAAATGGCAACCCACTCCAGTATTCCCTCCTTGCAAAGAAGGAGACCTGAGTTTGATCCTAGGGAACTAAGATCCCACATGCTGCAGGACAGCTAAGCCCACACACCTGCACACCATAACTACTGAGCCTGGCTGCTACAACTAAAGAGAAGCCTGTGAGCTGCAACTGAGACTCACCACAGCTAAAAGGAAAAGAATAGACTATGGGCCAGCCTTTTTTCTGGACTCTGAGTTACGTGAAGAACAAAACTCATCTAGTAGGGCATTCAGAAATTCTAAAACTTAAGTAAGCCAAGTTGGCTGTGTAGTAAAAGATGAGAGTCCATTCCTTACCTAATGCCTCCATTTGAGGTAGAGGGCTTCCCTGGTGGCTCAGAGGTTAAAGCATCTGCCTGCAATGTGGGAGACCAGGCTTCGATCCCTGGGTCAGAAAGATCCCCTGGAGAAGGAAATGGCAACCCACTCCAGTACTCTTGCTTGGAGAATCCCATGGACAGAGGAGCCTGGTAGGCTACAGTCCATGGGGTCACAAAGAGTTGGACACGACTGAGCGACATCACTTTCACTTTCCAGTATTCTTTCCTGGAGAATTCCATGGACTGAGGAGCCTGGTAGGCTGCAGTCCATGGGATTGCAAAGAGTCAAACACAACTAACACATACGCACAATATGCTGATAAAGAGTTCAAAGCAATGGTCACAAAAATGCTCACTGAACTTGGAAGAAGAATGGATGAACATAGTAAGAAGTTCAATAAAAAAGAAAGAAAATATAAGGAAGTGCCAGACAGAAGCCGCAGAGTTGAAGAATACAATAACTGAATTGAAAGATACACTAGAGGGTTTCAACAGAAGACTAGATGAAGCAGAAGAATCACCAAGCTGGAAGACAAGGCACTATTCACTGAGACAGAGCACCAAAGTGAAAAAGGAACTTTAAAAAGTTTCAAGATGCCTTAAGGGTCTGATGGAAAAACATTAAGCAGAATAACATTTGCACTACTGGGGTCTCCAGAAGAAGAGAAAGAAAAAGCACCAGAAAACTTATTTAAAGAAATAATAATGGCTGAAAAATTCCCTGTTTTGGAGAAGGAAACAGACATTCAGGTCAAGGAATCCCAGAGAGTTCCAGATGAGATGACCCTAAAGAGATCCACATCAAGAAGAAACATTACAACAAGAAAGTCAAAAGTTGAAGAGAGAATCCTATAAGAGAAAAACATCACCCTACTACCAAACCCAGACAGAGATGACACACAAAAAGAAAACTATAGGCCAATATCCTTGACAAACACAGAGGCAAAAATTCTCAACAAAATATTAGAAAACTGAATTCAACAGCATATTAAAAGTATCATATACCATAAAGCCTTTGACTGTGTGGATCACAATAAACTATGGAAAATTCTGAAAGACATGGGAATACCAGACCACCTGACCTGCCTCTTGAGAAACCTGTATGCAGGTCAGGAAGCAACAGTTAGAACTGGACATGGAACAACAGACTGGTTCCAAATAGGAAAAGGAGTACGTCAAGGCTGTATATTGTCACCCTGCTTATTTAACTTGTATGCAGAGTACATCATGAAAAATGCTGGGCTGGATGAAACACAAGCTGTAATCAAGATTGCTGGAAGAAATCTCAATAACCTCAGATATGCAGATGACACCACCCTTATGGCAGAAAGTGAAGAGGAACTAAAGAGCCTCTTGATGAAAGTGAAAGAGGAGAGTGAAAAAGTTGGCTTAAAGCTCAACTATCAGAAAACGAAGATCATGACATCTGGTCCCATCACTTCATGGGAAATGGATGGGGAAACACTGGAAACAGTGTCAGACTTTATTTTTGTGCGTTCCAAAATCACTGCAGATGGTGACTGCAGCCATGATATTAAAAGACGCTTACTCCTTGGAAGGAAAGTTATGACCATCATAGACAGCATCTTAAAAAGCACAGACATTACTTTTCCAGCAAAGGTTTGTCTAGTCAAAGCTATGGTTTTTCCAGTAGTCACGTATGGATGTGATAGTTGGACTAAAAAGAAAGTTGAGCACCAAAGAATTGATGCTTTTGAACTGTGGTGTTGGAGAAGACTCTTGAGAATCCCTTGGACTACAAGGAGATCCAACCAGTCCATTCTAAAGGAGATCAGTCCTGGGTGTTCATTGGAAGGACTGATGCTATGCTATGCTAAGTCACTTCAGTCATGTCTGACTCTGTGCAACCCCATAAACAGCAGCCCACCAGGCTCCCCCATCCCTGGGATTCTCCAGGCAAGAACACTGGAGTGGGTTGCCATTTCCTTCTCCAATGCATGAAACTGAAAAGTGAAAGTGAAGTCGCTCAGTCATGTCCGACTCTTAGCGACCCCATGGACTGCAGCCTACCAGGCTCCTCTGTCCATGGGATTTTCCACGCAAGAGTACTGGAGTGGGGTGCCACTGCCTTCTCTGGAAGGACTGATGTTGAAGCTGAAACTCTAATACTTTGGCCACCTGATGTGAAGAACTGACTCATTGGAAAAGACCCTGATGCTGGGAAAGATTGAAGGCAGGAGGAGAAGGGGACGACAGAGGATGAGATGGTTGGAAGGCATCACTGACTCAATGGACATGGATTTGGGTAGACTCCAGCATTTGGTGATGGATTGGGAGGGCTGGCATTCTGCGGTTCATGGGGTCGCAAAGAATCAGACATGATTGAGGGACTGAACTGAACTGATACCATAATCAAGTAGGATTTATTCCAGGGATAAAAGGAAGTTTCCAGATTTGCAAATCAAACAATATGATATACAACTTTAACAAAATGAAAAATAAAGATATTATAATCATCTCAATAGGTGCAGAAAATCCATTTGAAAAAATTAAACATTCATTTGTAAGAACTCCCAACAAAGTAGATATAAAGTAAACATACCTCAATATAATAAAGGCCACATATGACAAACACACGGCTAACATCATATTTTTTGTCAGAAAGAAAAAGCAACAAGTGTTGACAAGGTAACAACTGGAGGAAATGTAACCTTTGTAATACTGCTGGTGAGAATGTAAATTGGTACAGTACAAGAACTATGAAAAACAGCATGCTGCTGCTGCTGCTGCTAAGTCGCTTCAGTCGTGTCTGACTCTATGCGACCCCATAGACAGCAGCCCACCAGGCTCCCTTGTCACTGGGATTCTCCAGGCAAGAACACTGGAGTGCGTTGCCATTTCCTTCTCCAATGCATGAAAGTGAAAAGTGAAAGTGAAGTCTCTCAGTTGTGTCTGACTCTTAGCGACCTCATGGACTGCAGCCCACCCGGCTTCTCCGTCCATGGGATTTTCCAGGCAAGAGTACTGGAGTGGGGTGCCACTGCCTTCTCCAGAAAAACAGTATGGGTGTTCTTTCAAAAGTTAAAAATAAAATATGATCAAGCAATTCTACTTCTGAGCATCTCTCCTCAGAAAGTTGAAACATTACTTAAAAAGACATATGCATCACTATGTTCATAATGGGGCTTTCCTCGTGGCTCAATGGTAAAGAATCTGCCTGCTAGTGTAGGAGACATGGGTTTGATCCCTGGGTTGGGAGATCCCCTGGAGAAAGAAGTGGCAACCCACTCTAATATTCTTGCCTGGGAAATCTCATGGACAGAGGAGCCTGAATGGCTACAGTCCATGGGGTTGCAAAAGTGTCAGACATGACCTAGTGACTAAACAATACTGTTCAATACAGTGTTATTTACAATAGCCACGATATAGAAACCACCTAATTATCCGCAAACAGAGGAAGGGATAAAGAAGATGTGGTATATAGAAAGGAGATGTGGTATATACATACACACAATGGAATACTACTCAGCCATAAAAGAGTGAAATTTTGCCATTTGTGACAGCATGGATGGACCTTACATGCATTATGCTAAGTGAGATAAATCAGACTGAGCAAGAAAACCATAGGATTTCATTTATATGTGGAATTCAAAAAACAAAGCAAAACACAGACTCATAGATACGGAGAAGAGATGAGTGGTGGCCAGAGGGCAAGGGGATGGAGCGGCAAAATGGTTGAAAGAGATTAGAGGCGTACACTTCCGGTCATAAACTAAACAGGTCACGGGGATGTAATGTGCAGCATGAGAAGCACAGTCTATAGTGTTGTATTTAAGTGTGTATGATGACAGATGTTAACCTCACTTGCTGTGGTGATCATTGCGCAATGCATCTAACTGTCAAATCACAATGTTGTAGACACGAAACAAATATAATGTTGCGTGTCAGTCACACTTCAATAAAAAGATAAGCATATAAAATGCTAGAGACTTAGGCTGGCTTCCCAGACTCATTAGAATCAGTCTTCTACGGAATGTATATAGTCTTATAATTTTTGGCGTTTTTATCTTATCAATATACTTTAAAATTCGATTGATATTTTCAGCAATTCACCATGAACTGTGAAAATGAGAGAAACCTTTAATTCCATGGCAGGTGGGACTTGGTTCTAGTTTTAGATGTGAGATATGCTATAGGAGAAGAATTTTGGCAAAATAATTTCTGGGTAGCCCCCAAGTTAAAGACTCTTCATGTTATTTCTTCTTGACACTTCTAATCTTTAGTATAGAACTTTGTAATTTCTAATCATGATTTTAAAACTATGAAAGTGGCAATTTCATCTTTTAATTGCCTGGGTTTGAGCCCCTATCATCTTTCTCCCCAATTACTGGTATGCTGCTCCTTTCTGTCAGCCCCGTCCGTTGTGCTTTGTGACCCTAAACAGTCCCAAAACACTAATCTGAACAGTCTCTCCTTTCCTTAATAGCCTATGATGAATTGCTAGTGGCTAAAGGGCCAAGTACAAACTTTCAGTGAAGCACAGAAGGTCTTGCATTTCTTTCAGTTAAGCATAGAAGGTCTTGCATATCAACCTATCTTTTGTTCTCATCTTCCACTTTGTAACCAAATTATTCACTTTTACAATTTTCTCCCTATCTACACCATGAATTCCTCAACAATCTCAACAATCCTGTTACGCCCCTTTTTAATCTATGGTGCCTGGTACCTACTTGTTACTCAGCAAATGTTCAGCCAATTACTTTTATATAGCTAGGGAGGCTTCTGTAAATTCTGAATAATTTTTTGAGACATCAAATTGAGAATGTTGTATTAACTGAGTGTTGAAGCGGTATAATTGGTGTTACTTGTCAGAAGAAAGTTCACCTAGTAAAATTCTCCATGATCATTTTTTTTTTTTCCCCTGGAGAGTCATGCCACGAATGGCCACACTTGTGGCTAACACTCTCAATATCATATGAAAGGGTTGGGGTGAGGCTGGTCCTGTCAGACCGACTCCAAGAGGTCAGGAAGATCTTCTCATGGCTTCCAGTCAGATTTCAGATATGCTGTAGTGGTGCCTGAAACGTTATGACATTGCTAGAGAAATATATGCATGCATTGAGAAAATAATATCTATAAATATCAGAATTTGAAATCTGTATTGTTGTGTTACTAAGTCTTCACTATCATTCACTGTGTATAGTAAGACTAATGAAAGGAAAACAAACTCTATCCCACAGATTCAGGTTAGGAGGGGCCATAGTTTCGTACCGCCTCATCAATTTTGGACTTCTCCCAAAAGAAAGGAACAGCAAATAAAAAGTCTATGAGCTGTTAAAAAAAAAAAAAAAGTCACCATCCTCCCAAATAATGGGAGGCATCTGCAAATAGCACTCAGCCTAGGGAAGTCACCTGTGCATAAGGGATACTATTCCTCTGCCCCAAAACCTTGATTAATATAAGGGAGAAACTCATCTCCAAGACTCCTCCGTGTTTCCAAGGAGCAAAGGAATAATACACTCCTGAGAAGGAAAATTACAAGAGGCACTTCCAGTGTCTCCCCAGGGAAGAAGGCACCACCAGTGTGATTAGTGAGCTTAGAGGAGGAACTGACCATGCTCCATTTAGCCCCTTTCAGAGTGCCTTTTTTAGAGTCAGCCTGTCTGCTTGTGTTTTCCGCCCTTCCTCCAAGGGTAAGTCTACAGGGGCTGCTCTGCTACTGTGCAGGGAGCCTGTATCTGGGCAAGTCAATCTGCATAATAAAGAGGTAAATGATAGAAAGGCCACTGGGACCACATATTAAGGCATGTGCGCGTACCCAGACCTTGTCAGCTGTAAAGCTGTATGTCTGCATGTCTGTATCACTGTATGTCTGCCCTGTATGACTCCTTTGGTTAGACATTTGGGAAGAAAATAAAATGTCACTTCACCCTACTTCTTTCCCAACACTATAATCACCTGTTAGGCCCATTCATATGTAAACAACACAACAGATATCCATTCTGTACCCTGCCCACGTGTGTGCACACATACACATACTCACACAAACACACACAGTACATTACAGATGCACTGAAGTCTGTCTCAGCTGTTTTTCCTCTCCCTAGAAGTAACCACTATCACAGGTTGGTATGTCTTATCCCGTGCAAACTTGAGATGGGGTCAGTAGATGACTAGGAGACTTCTTTTTCCTTTCTGTACTTACATGTTAACTCCACTATTAAATTTAATTTCACTCAAATTTACTTTGTGATCCACACAGTCAAAGGCCTTGGCATAGTCAATAAAGCAGAAATAGATGTTTCTCTGGAACTCTCTTGCTTTTTTGATGATCCAGCAGATGTTGGCAATTTGATCTCTGGTTCCTCTGCCTTTCTTAAAACCAGCTTGAACATCTGGAAGTTCACAGTTCACATACTGCTGAAGCCTGGCTTGGAGAATTTTGAGCATTACTTTACTAGTGTGTGAGATGAGTGCAACTGTGTGGTAGTTTGAGCATTCTTTGGCATTGCCTTTCTTTGGGATTGGAATGAAAACTGACCTTTTCCAGTTCTGTGGCCACTGCTGAGTTTTCCAAATTTGCTGGCATATTGAGTGCAGCACTTTCACAGCATCATCTTCCAGGATTTGAAACAGCTTAACTGCCATTCCATCACATCCACCAGCTTTGTTCATAGTGATACTTCCTAAGGCCCACTTGACTTCACATTCCAGGATGTCTAGCTCTAGGTAAGTGATCACATCGTAGAGATTATTTGGGTTGTGAAGATCTTTTTTGTATAGTTTTTCTGTGTATTCTTGCCACCTCTTCTTAATGGCTGCAATCACCATCTGCAGTGACTTTTGGAGCCCCCCAAATTAAAGTCAGCCACTGGTTCCACTGTTTCCCCATCTATTTGCCATGAAGTGATGAGACTGGATGCCATGATTAGTTTTCTGAATGTTGAGCTTTAAGCCAACTTTTCACTTTCCTCTTTCACTTTCTTCAAGAGGCTCTTTCGTTCTTCTTCACTTTCTGCCATAAGGGTGGTGTCATCTGCATATCTGAGGTTATTGAGATTTCTCCCGGCAATCTTGATTCCAGCTTGTGCTTCATCCAGCCCAGCGTTTCTCATGATGTACTCTGCATAGAAGTTAAATAAGCAGGGTGACAATATACAGCCTTGACGTACTCCTTTTCCTATTTGGAACCAGTCTGTTGTTCCATGTCCAGTTCTAATAGTTGCTTCCTGACCTGTATACAGGTTCCTCAAGAGGCAGGTCAGGTGGTCTGGTATTCCCATGTCTTTCAGAATTTTCCACAGTTTATTGTGATCCACACAGTCAAAGGCTTTGGCATAGTTGATAAAGCAGAAATAGATGATGGTGATTGCAGCCATGAAATTAAAAGACGCTTACTCCTTGGAAGGAAAGTTATGACCAATCTAGATAGCATATTAAAAAACAGAGATGTTACTTTGTCAACAAAGGTCCGTCTAGTCAAGGCTATGCTTTTTCCAGTAGTCATGTATGGATGTGAGAGTTGGGCTATAAAGAAAGCTGAGCGCTGAAGAATTGATGCTTTTGAACTGTGGTGTTGGAGAAGACTCTTGAGAGTCCCTCGGACTGCAAGCAGATCCAACCAGTCCATCCTAAAGGAGATCAGTCCTGGGTGTATCATTGGAAGGACTGATGTTGAAGATGAAACTCCAATATTTTGGCCACCTGATGCGAAGAGCTGACTCATTGGAAAAGACCCTGATGTTGGGAAAGATTGAGGGCAGGAGGAGAAGGGGGTGACAGAGGATGAGATGGTTAGATGGCATCACCAACTCAATGGACATGAGTTTGGGTAAACTCCGGGAGTTGATGATGGACAGGGAGGCCTGGCATGCTGCGGTTCATGGGGTTGCAAAGAATCAGACATGACAGGGCGACTGAACTGAATGAACTGAAATTTACATTTGCTCGATTTCTACTACTGAAAATATTCTTTATCAAGTTTGATAGTGGAAATAATTAGTGGAAGGGACAGTGGGCTGACCTACAAATTTGAATTGGATTAACTGTCAGGAGACTGAGTCAAAACTTTGCTGTGTGATAGTGAGCAAGTCTGACACTTATTCAGTTTCCTCATCGGTACAATGAGAAGCCCTGTCTTCATCATACTAATGAATGCTGAATGAATACTAATGAATACTACTCAGCTAATGCTGCTGATGTGCTCAGTCGTGTCTGACTCTGTGACCCCATGGACTGTAGACCACCAGGATCTTCTGTCCGTGGAATTTCCCAGGCACGAATACTGTATTGGGTTGCCATTTCCTTGTCCATACTAGCTGATAGATTTCGTGTAAGAAGCAAATAATCATGTATATAAAATACTTTAAAAAAAACGAGTGACCGAAATGAACTGAACTGAACTATGATGTGCTTAGTTTTTCAAATGAATTAATTTATCAACTAGGAAGACAGAGAGTAGATAGTATATTAGTCTTATAAGTGATCATTAACTGTTAGAATTGCTGTACGTGAAATGGACATCACTCTAGTGAAAAAAAATAAAGTATCATTTGCTATATCACATGGTTTACTAGTAGGAACTTCTAAGACTTGGTCAAAAGTATACAATATTTGCATATATTATGAGATTAATTAAGACATAAATGGAAGTCCATAGTCTTGCACCATATTTCAAATGCTGACACTGTTTTTCTGGTCACCCTGGTCAAGTGGTAATTAGATAAATTTCCATTGTATTCCTTATCAGAGACAAAATGTAAATGTGCTTTTTAGGAAAATGGTAAGGTTTGGGATGACAGGACTTATAAAATAAGTGAATCTGTCCTAAATTATTGATGCTACAGAATTTTTATTTTTAGCTTCTATACTTTAAAATCAGGCACCTATTTACTATCTTTTTTAATACATAAGGAAATAAATGTCTCCATTTGGGGGGGCAGTAAGCTTTAAGTCACAGCATAAGCGAGAACACAGAATCAGATGTCATAGTCCATGAGTTTTTCATTGTTTGAACATTGAACAAACAATACAGCTTCCTCCCCAGAGTACAAAATATCACTTTGTCCTGGCCCCAGATGGCTGAGATTTTCCAGGAAAATACTGAATTTATAAACTCTGCTTTCCTGAAAAATCCCAAACTTTATAATTAATAAGCATTTGTGTATAACCTTATCAAAAAATCACTAATAATTAACTGATTAAATCAAATAAACATTAAATACTTAATTTGTGATTGGGACCTGGGATGGCCTACACAAGTAGCCCAACTTTAATTTGTAAATAAATAATTCAATACACACGGATATGATAAAATGATGAAAAATGGGGTTGAGGGCAATCCCCCAAATAACAATTTGCTTCTTAGGCAATCCCCCAAATAACAATTTGCTTCTTAGGCAATCCCCCAAATAATAATTTGCTTTATAGGCAAATACTCTGCTACTAAAAAGCTGCCAAAAATTATAGCTTAATAGCAGACATGGGGGTCAATACCATTTTTGGTTTACTTTTTCTTTAGGATATAAAATAATACTTGTTTTCAAGGAAAAATAACATCTGATGCAGTCAATGAGCTAAACACTTAAGGAATGTCAACAATATCAATCTTAATATCAGTGGGCAGTAGAGAGAACAGTTTGAAATGCCCTGGCACATATCTGAGGTCCTTGAGTAGTCTAGGGGAAAAAAGAGTTTTCCCCTGGAACAAAACACATATTCCAAGAGTGACATTTCATGTGTATCCATCCGTTACTTTGAAATCAGAGTGTCTAAACCTGTGATGGTGTGCTGGAAATAGTCCCAGACGAGAAGTTTCATGATTTCAGTCCTAGTTCAGGCTCTTGCATGAACTATTTGACCCCAGGGAAGTCCCTTTCCTTCTCCAGGAATCACTATTTAAAATCTAGAAAGCAAGGCAGTAAACTTAGTGAGACTGATAAATAAACTTGTGATTAAATCTGTCTGTGGCTTAGAACACGGATCTCTCCAAATGAGAAATCTGAGTACAGAACAAACCTAGGCTCCTTAACTTCCCTGGGCCTTAGTTTCCTCGTTTATAAAATGAATGCAGTAATACCTCAATGGATTATTGATTACTAAGTAGCATTAGGCATGGAAAATACCTACAGAATGCTTTTACTTGCTATGCATTTAGAAGTTGGTAGCTCTGATTATAACTATGTGTCAGATGTTTTTAATGCTTTATCCCAATGGTTCATAATCTTTAGCGTGCATCAAAGTCATTTGAAGTTGCTGTTAGAAAACACACTTCTAACAAATGCCCAGATGATGCAGATGCTGCTGATCCAGGGACTGCGCTTTGAGAACCTTTGCCTCATTTCATTTAATCTTCATGAAAGCCCTCTGTTGTAGATAATATGATATCAATAGAGAGGCTTGTAAGTCACCCCAGGTCCAATAGCTGGTAAGTGAATACTTTCACTTGTGGTTGACAATCTTTAAATATACCTTTTAAAAATGGTTGATGGCTTCCCTGGTGGCTCAGCGGTAAAGAATCTGCCTGCCAGTGCAGGAGATAGGGGTTCAATCCCTGATCTGGGACGATCCCACATGCTGCAGAGCAGCTAAGCCCGCGTGCCACAACTATTGTGCCTGTGCTCCAGAACCCAAGCGCCTCAGCTGCTGAGCTCATGTGCCACAGTTAGTGAAGTTCTTGTGTCCTAGAGCCTGGGCCCCGCGACAAGAGAAGCCACTCCAATAAGAGGCCCGAGCATCACGAGAGAGGAGGCCCTGCTTGCCGCAACTAGAGAAAAGCTCGTGCAGCAGTGAAGACCCAGCACAGTCAAAACTAAATAAATAAATAAAAATTTTAAAAATAGTTGAATGAGATTCTACTACTGATTTTTTTTTATATTCTAAGAATTAAAAAACATTTTAAAGTTTCTGAAATTAGTAAATGCAAAATGATCCGCAACAAAGGAACATGCAGGCAGCCAGACAGAGAAGTACATTGTAAAACATTGTTGTCATTACCTGAGACTATGGATTTCTGTCTAAGAAGAGAAATACCTGTCCATTTGAGTATAATCTCAGTAGATTTGGCAACAGCAAATACATTTGAATTTTAACTTAAACATTTAGCTTAAATATGGACTCTTGATGATTTCCTGATGACTTCAAAAATATCACAGTGTGATTGGACTTTGAAAGGAAAAGCTACTGTGTATGCAGAAGAAAGTAGGCCATACCCTGAGTCATGGAATTAAAGGCAGCAGAAATTGTCAAATTCTTTAGAGTAGATCACAGCATTTTCAAAGCTGGTAGAATAGATGTGCCTGATTTATGCATTGTGATGGTCTATCACTCAGGCATTGAACGTCTCTGTCAGAAACTTCCAAATTGCTTTGAAGAGAAGCTATTTAATATACAGTGTGAGTAATTCAGGACAGAAAAGAAGAACTTTGAGTTTAACCAAAGAGAAAATGCAGACAGAACTCGGATTCTTTCTCAGATACCCAGAAATTGAATAGGCCTGAGTGAGATAAGACATATGTTCCTGCCGAGCCATACAGACTGCCCTGGGGCACAGGACCCAGATAAAACTTTACCCTAGAAGAGTAAAAAAGATTCAGCCTCAGTCGTAAGAGTGTGTAATTCTACATGCAAATTGCAATGTTAGTTAATAAAAAATTTGATGAATATGTAATATACTGTATCTTTTTCCTCTCAAAGAAACTTATAAAATAGGATTGCACCTTGCAGTAGATAGCATCTAAGGATTAAGGAAATATGATACATATTTGCACTGTTATTTTATTTAGTCATTCTCTTGTGTTTAGTAACTTCCAGCTATTACATAAAGGACTTCTGTGAACATATGGGTATCAAAACATTTTTGGGGGCTAACTGGTTACTTCTTTAGGCAAAGTGTGACTTTGTCTTAAGGAAAAGGGATTTTGAAGATGTGTAGCTAGGAACATAACATTGGCCCTTTTCCCCAATGCTAGGTGATAGATATTCCTAAATTTCCACATAAGGAATCCATCATAGGACTAACTCTTCTTTCACTCACCTCTGTGAGTTATTGCTTTAGGAAGGAGAAACCAGAAACCACTCGATTTCCTTTTTCTCTGACATTTATCTGAGCAAATGATTAGATTATTTTAGTTAATCTTCCTAACCTTTTCTTTCTTTTGCAACCTGAAGCAATTTTCTCTCATAATACAAGGAATTATTGGTTATTCTTCTTCTGCATCTTTTTCATATTCATGGATAGAATAGCTGCCCTTTGAACAAGACAATTATTCCCTAAAAGACAGAAATGAGCTTACTTCCCCTATGGTTCTGAAGTAATTATGTAAACAAAATTTTAGAATGCAAGTGAGAATAGCAAAATAGAAAGAGTGGTTGGCAGAGTTAATTGGCTGATCTTCTTATGTAGATCTAATTTGGGATGTCAATTGAATTTTTGGAAATCATTGCTTATTTCCTTTGAGAATTATTTATTGCTCTGTGTAATCTGAATGTATAATACATAGTTTGTTCACTTCTGCATTATAGCTTGATTGAGAAAATCTATTTCTATCAGGGAGAGATAAAAAATATTTTGAATCACTTTTTTACCCTTCCAGTATTGGTTTAGAGAAGATATACAGATGTAAAATGAGACATAATGAATTGTCAGATTTATCATGGTCTCATTATTCCCTGACACTGGAGAGCCAGCAGAGGCACCGTGGGAAGAACACTTGGAGGATGTGAGCTTTGTTCTGGGTTTTGCCACTTACTAGTTGAGACCCTGGCAAACTCAGTCCTCAATTTTAAACCCATGAAATAATGACTGACAAGAGTGTTCCTTCCCTCCCTTCTTTTCTATCTTCTTGGTCTTCATCTTCTTCCTCTTCATCTTTTAGCAGACTATACATTGCCTTTGAATTAGATAAACATTGTTGGCATCTTAAATCTGCTGTGTGATGACACAGGCAATTGGCCAGGCGCCTCTGGGCCTCTGTTTCCTCCACTGAAATGTGGGAATATATACTGGCAGGGCGATTGTGATGATTAAGTGAGATAGTTTATGTAAGCAGCTGGTATGATAAAGTACATATTAGACCCTCAATATATGGTAATTGTTATCTCATATTGTAGCTGTGAAAAGCATGTGATAGAATATTTATAAAAGCCCTTCTCCACATACAGAGTGGTATAAACTTAAAATGTGGAAGGAGTGAACTCCTGGCTCATCTTGTGTGTCTGATTCTCTTGAATGTGTAATAGTGCCTCAGGCTCCACCCTCATCCTACTCTCTTTCTCCCTCCCCAGAACTTGCAAAACGTCTACTTACAAACTACTACTAAACTTAATAGTTTATAACAAGGATCTACCATATAAAACAGGGAACGCTTACTCAGTACTCTTTAATAACCTAAATGGGAAAAAAATTTGATGGAGAACAGATATATGTGTATGTATAGCTGAATCACTTTGATATACACCTGAAACTCATACAACATTGTAAATCAACTATATTACAACATAAAATAAGAAATTTTAAGACAAAAACATGAAAATAAATTTAATAAGTTCACAAACTTATAAGTCAAATGGGTCTTAGTATGGAATAATTTCCTTAACATTGAAATTCAAGCCAGGATCTTATTTGGTAAAGCTGAAAAGTATCATGAAAATCAGATTCCCAACTTTTTGGTGTAAAGTCATACCCACTTACTGAATCACCTCTCCTTCCCTTCTTGGCATCTCTCTGTATAGTTATAACTAGTCATATAGCCAGTTATCTTACAGATGAGAACCAAAGATTAATTCCTTTACCTCCACCCAGTGACACCCAAAACTGCCTCCTGTGGTTTGCTGTGTAAATCTTAGACAGAATTAATTTCCTCCCCATGCACGAGGGCCCCCCTCTATATCCATGACTTTGGTAGAAGTAAATAGGACATCAATTTAATCTTCGGTTCATTATTCCCTCAGTGTTTGAAGGTTTGTGTGTATGCACTTATATATTTATCTTAGCACTGACAAGTTGTAAGCACATAATAAATATCAGTTGGATAAGTCATTGAATGAAGTTGAATGAAGGCGTGCGTGTGTGCGTGTATGTGTGTGTGTGTGCTGTTTGGTAACATCTAGCTATAAAGAACCCTTTCTTCTGCTTTATCTTCCTGATATTTCTTTTTTTCTATCAACTTATGCCCACAGATGCCATTTATTATTTAAAAGTAAAAATTATGGATACTCTTTTATTTTGAACCAGAAAAAAGTTAGATCCAAGACATTAATACATGAATGCATTTTCATATAAAGATTAAAATTATAAAATTTATCTCAGCAAAGTGCTAAAGATCTTCTTCACTCAACCCCTTTGCTCCCCAGAAGTAACCAGAATTGATAATATTCTGTACATCCTTCCAATCCCCTTTCTATAAAATTACTGCTGCTGCTGTTGCTAAGTCGCTTCAGTCGTGTCT